>NC_077232.1:18058754-18658754 GCF_027887165.1 Monodelphis domestica | reverse complement strand
TGGTCACTCCTGTTAATTGCCATGGCATGAATGACAATATGGTTGGGGATGCCCACTCCTATCATCCACTCAACTTAGCTTCAGGAAACACAAAAGAAATTAGATGAAAAATAAATGACTAAATGAATTAGACCTACAAGCTGGTACCATAGTATGGAACCCTAGAGTGAAATGTTTCAATGTTAAGAGGTAAAGATAGTAGGTAGATATTGAAGACTTGCATCTGTGAGGAACTGGAGGTCCCTTAGAGCTACACAACAGCTCTGCTGATAACTCATGAACAAAACAAGCTATTTAATTATTCTCTGATCACAGGAGGAAAATATGAGTACACAGAGACCATTTTCTCATGGGTATATTCCTAGCATGTTATTAACAAAATGAGTAAGAAAGGTTCCTGGACAAGGCCATTAACTAATGTTTAGATTCTATTCTTCCTAGGTGTGTGACATGGACAAAGTCATTTAACTTCCCCAAGTCTCAGTTAATTCATTTTTTAAATGAAGAAAATAATCTCAGACCTTAATACAGTCAAAAGGTGGTGGCTAACATAAAATGTGATACAGATCATTAAAGAAAGGCCAGGTAATTCAAGGATTTCCTCATGATCCCCTAGGGGAAAATGACTAAATCTGAAGTTAAAGTTTGGGATAGAATTAGAGAATATTGCTAAACTTTAGGCAAGTAATTTATCCTGGATGAAGCCCAATTTCCTCAGTTGTAAAATACTAACATGTATATTTTCATGTATGTATTAACTCTCAGGAATATTATGAGGATAGTAATTTGTAAATTAGAAATTATTTGAGTTAACTATTTCCCCAAATCTCTGCCTACTCCTAGAAACTCTGAATTTCAAGTACAGTTCCCCTCAAAGTTATAGTATATTAGTAATGGAGGAGAGCACTGGAGAAATCATTTGACAAGATTTATGTAGAATCTTTGACAAGTTTCCTACAACTACTCTTGAGTACCAGATACAAAGAATGACAGATTGAGAATTTTTGAATACTTGAACCTGAAAAAGTTTCAATAATGGCTCACTTTTATCATTTTGGGAAATACTCTATCCTAATCAATGGTTCAGATTGAACCTATAGATTTATCATGGAATAATTTCCAGTGAGGAGCTTATGTTTATATTAAGAACTTTCAACATCACAGGAGACTGCAACCTACATGGGGAAACATTTTCCAAGTTCTTCTGATCATTCCAACTCAAATTAAGATTGGTCAAAAAGACTCCTGGATTCATTGATCTCAAGGGAAACCTACACCTATTCTTCACTCTACAATGTTACTGAAGACCAATGGTACTCTGGCAATCTTTGTAAATGATTCTGACCTATTATATGATGTATAGGAATTATTTTCAATCTTCTGATAGCCCTATTTATTATCTTGCTTAAAAGGAATGGTTTACCTGTTCCAAAGATTGCCTGATTTAAGCTTATTTAGACAACAGGTTTTTATGAATGGTCTGTTTTCTGTTAATATGCCCTTTTCTTTTTGAAACTTCAAATATAATAACACCATATCATCTTTTTTTGTAGTCTGATGCTTAATGAAACATATAAATGCTCCCCTACTTTTTTGTTCCTGTAGATACTTATTACTGTCCTTCCTCCATGTAATGTTGGTGAGATGAAGTAGGCTTTTTTAAAAATTGTATCAGAAAGACCAACACCTTCCTCCAAAGATATACTGTCACCACTCAACAAAAGATGAGTTGTTTCACGAATGCTGCAGCAATTATGTGTCCCCTGAAATTTCAAGTTTTGGTGTCTCATACAAATGTAGAGGTTACGGAACTGATTAAAAAAAATAAGATATTACTTCAAATCACTAGTCTTATTGGGAAAAAGATATCCCTTACCAACAGAAAAAAGGGTTAGTTTGACTACCTGATCTAAAATAGAATCACTAGTACTGGTTTTTTCCCTTCATTATTTACTACAGTAAACTCACTGAGCTTACCAAGTTCAAAGGTACCCTCTTAGTACAGGGTATAGACTGAGACCACCAGACAAAAGGAGTCTATTTTGTATAATAAGTTCACTGTATTCATGAAGACTATCAAAATAAGATCTGATAGTAGCTCTATCATGAACCTTTTGTAGAATAATATCAACACACAGAACCTGACCAAAAACAATTTTACTCTTGAGAAGATCATGTAGGAAATTACTAACTTAACCATTTTCTTTAATACTGTTAACTAGAATTAATGTATCACAGATGAAGAGTCTGGTAAATACACTAATAAGAATTTATAGAATTTATAGTAGAGATTATTGAAAGCCCTTCCTTAATGAAGGTTTTAATCAAATTATCTCAGAGCTCATGAATCTAACCACTGGCACATCAGTTTCTGAATGTCCCACTAGGTTTCCTGGACCTTTTATGGGTACCATAGCTCACAATCTTAATCCTAAGCAGATTTCCTATTCTTATTTTCCATTAAGAAATAAGAACTCTTGCATTTCTTTTTGGCTTCTCAGCATTCTTTTAGTAACAAGTGTAATTACTTTTGGTTATCTGAGGTGTTGTTCATATTTGTCTCTTTGGAATAAAAAAATACCTAACTGCAAAGATAGCAAAGCATTTTGTGTGATAATCATCACAGAATCTATTGACCATATTAATTGTTAGAATGTGTTCTTATATTAAATTTTAAATCCTTCTTCTGAAGTTGATATCTATACCTAGATTATACCATCCATAGAACATATAACAAACTTTCTCAGAAAAAGACCATAACTCTATAAGCAATTCTAGTGAGAGTGACAGAGTTTTTGACAATATTCTAGAAATCAATGTAGAAAAAGAAAATCAAGCAGAATGTGTTATTTGTTCACTATGGTGGGACCTCCACATTATTGAGTTTAGTTTCTTATGTTTTATCTCTGTTTCACATAAATATATTTTTTTCTTTTTTAAATTTGTATTGTAATCAAGTAACTGTAATAAATTCCCTATAAATTATATCCATTCTTGTACTCTTAGAAAAATTACAGATGAGTCTCATTACTAAAATGCCTCCTCTGTATTATGCATTGATCCTTAGTGGAATATCCCCTGTGAGGTCTGTTGTAAACATCTTGCATTATCCACAGATTATGATTATACTATTAAAATTAAAATTAAATCTCAATAATGAACATTTAATATTTTAGAACGTTTATTAAATGATCATTAGAAATCAAGGAATAAGAGGACATAAAATAAAGACCATGTTCTCATGGATGATTAGCCATTTTCAAAATCTGCACTGACTGCCATCACCATGCTGGCTACATGCCAAAGAGAAGGAGAACCTCAATGCCTGCTTATTTTATCCTCTGTCTACAGGAAGTATGTAATGACAGGAAGTCAGTGTACTCATGGGAATTGTGGTTCTTTTTTTATGGTAATCAATTTTCAATTATACAATCCTCAGGATTAGAGGAGGGACTGAAGAGAATGATAATCCCTTGATCACCTTAAAAAAATTAAGATTCTAGATATTGGAATCACCTAGTATTTAGCCAAAGAGTTTGATTAATTAAAGATAATGACTCATTACTATTTACTAAAATTAAAGTAATTACATAAAGCAACTAGAATTCAATTTATTTAACATTTTATGTAACCTCTTATTCCTGCATCTTCTTATAAGCTAGCAAGCCAGTATTTTTCAATATGGGGTGCTCCTACCCAGGTTGAAGGACTGTTCACCTTGAGACTCAGTTATGGGAAGATGAGCATATTCTAAGGGAAGGAATACCAAGCATATAGGAAATATCTGAAGGAAGACATGAGCTAATATCAGTTTAAAAACCATTCTAAACATTTGGGACTCAATAAGAAACTGAGAAACATTCTCAAGAAGCTAGTACCCACTCATCTTAAGATTATATTTCACTCATTTAACAAACATATCAATCTCCAACTCCCTCCCCCCATCAACTACACTGGAAGTTGCACTAACAATCCTAATGACTCAGATACCAGGACAAAGGATGCAACCTTAACAGAATACCTTGATAAAGGGCAGAAAGCACAGTTCAATTAAGCCTCCACACATCTACAGCTAAATCCACACCTTCTGCTGAGAGCTGGGCAAGAAGTGACCTCAGGGCTCATTAATTCTCCATGAGCCTAATCTAATCAATCAGCCGAACAAAGAAGAAGCCCATTCAGGACAGAACAGACCAAACCCACAGATCTATCAAATAATCAGAGGACCAATATTACAGCAAATAACAGAGGGGAAAGAAGGAAAAATATAGCAATAATAAAAAGAAGGAATAATATCAGAAAAAGAAAAAAGAAATTACAATCGACAGCTTATATCCAGGTAATGAACAGAGAGCAAATGAAACAGAGGACTACCATGGAGTACCAAGCAAAAACAGAGAGAATCCAGCAAGTTGGACTCAGGTTTTGAATAACTCAAAACACAATTCAAAAAATTATTAAGAGAGGTTGAAGACAATTGGGAAAAGAACTTAAAAAGAAAATAAGTCTTCTGGAAATAGAGGCACATAAACTAAAAGAAGAAAATAGTGTCTTAAAATCCAGAATTGACTAGCTTGAAAATGAGGCAAAGAAAGTGAAAGATGATCTACAGAGAAAAACAGACCAGAAGAAGAATGACAAAAAAGCCAGGGATGAAATTTAGTCTTTAAAAATTAGAATCTAACAACTAGAAGTAAATGACCTCTCAAGGCAGCAAGAGTCTACAAAACAAAATCAAAAGAATAAAAATTTTAAGGAAAATATGAAGCACCTCACTGGCAAAACTACACACCTGGAAAATAGATCCGGAGAGACAATTGAAGAATTTTTGGACTACTGGGAATTGATGACAAAATAAAAAGCCTCGATATTATTCTACAGGAAATTTTCAAAAAAAATTGCCCCAACATCCTTGAATAAGAGGGAACAGTGAAGATTGAAAGAATTCACAGATCACTACCTGCATTTAATCCCCAATTGACAACACCCAGGAATATTACAGCCAAATTCATGAATTATCAGACCAAGGAAAATATACTACAAACTAGTAAGAAGAAACCATTCAGATATTATGGAACCTCAGTTAGGATAACACAGGGCCTCGCTGCATCCACAATGAAGGACCAGAAGGCATGGAATATGATATTCTGTAAAGCAAGGGAACGGAGTCTACAACCAAGAATCAACTACCCATCAAAATAAAGACTAAAAGTATTCTGAGGTAGTATCGCACATCCAAATTGGCTAAAGTGAAAAAAGCGCAAAATTGTAAATATTCGTGAGATTGAAAAAAATGAGTACATTAATATTCTGTTGGTGGAACTGTGAAGTTACCTGACCATTTAGAGAGCAATTTGAAATTATATTCAAAGGCTCTCAAACTGTGTACATCCTTAGAAGCAGCCATGGTATTTCTTGGTCTGTTTCACAAGAGCATCAGGGAATGAGGAAAAAAAATCAAATGTTTATTGCACCTCTTTTTCTGGTGAAAAGGTATTGGAAATTATGGGAATGTTCATCAATTGTTTATTTTCTAAAATTTTGGAAAAAATTAAAAATAAACTTTAAAAAGTGAATGGAAACTCTTCTATAACACAAATATATTATAAATGGGATAACTGTGATGTCTATAAAAATTTACATTCTTCAAAACTTTTGGATTTCTCCTGGCAATAAAAAGTGATATTTTACTTAAATAAAGCCTATTGTGTTTATTGATTATATTTTATATTTATGTGGAACTTTATTTTTTAATTAATATATTTAGTCTATTTAGAACATTCTTCCTTGGTTATAAGAATCATATTGTTTCCCTCCCTGCATCCTTCCTGTAGGTGACATTCAATTTCAAGGGGTATTCCATGTGTCCTGGATCAAAAACTCTTTCCATGTTGGTGTTTGCATTAGGATGTTTATTTCGAGTATACATCCCCAACCATATGCCCCCGAACCTAGTGATCAAGGAGTTGTTTTACTTCTGTGTTTCTACTCTCACAGTTTTTCCTCTGAATGTGCATAGTGTTCTTTCTCAAAGATCCCTCCATGTTGTTCAGGATCACTGCATTGCCACTAATGGAGAAGTTCATTACATTTGATTGTACCACAGTGTACCAGTCTCTGTGTACAATGTTCTCCTGCTTCTACTCCTTTCATTCTGCATCAATTCCTGAAGGTTATTACAGATCCCATGGAATTCCTCCACTTTATTATTCCTTTGACCACAATAGTATTCCATCACCAACATATACCACAATTTGTTCAGGCATTCCCCAATTGGAGGGCATCCACTCATTTTCCATTTTTTTTTTTGCCACCACAAAGAGCACAGGTATTAATATTCTTGTACAAGTCTTTTTCCTTATCTCTTTGGGGTAAAAATCCAGCAGTCCTATGGATGGATCAAAGGGCAGACAGTCTTTTATCACCCTTTGGGCATAGTTCCAAATTGCCCTCTACAATTATTTGATCATTTCACAACTCCATCAGTAATGCATTAATATCCCAACTTTGTCACATCCCCTCCAGCATTCAATACTTTCCATTGCTGTCATGTTAGCCAATCTGCTATGTGTGGGATGGTACCTCAGAGTTTTTTGATTTGTATGTCTCTGATTATAAGAGATAAAGAACACTTTTTCATGTGCTTATTAATAGTTTTGATTTCTTTAATTGAAAATTGCCTATTCATGTCCCTTGCCCATTTATCAATTGGAGAATGGCTTGATTTTTTTTGTATAATTGGTTTAGTTCTTTGTAAATTTGATTAATAAGACATTTGTTAGAGGTTTTTATACTGAAGATTGTTTCTCAATTTGTTGCTTCCCTTCTAATTTTGGTTACATTGGTTTTGTTAGTACAAAAGCATTTTAATTTGATGTAATCATTATTATTTATTTTACATTTTGTCATTTTTCTACCTATTGTTTTGGTTTAAAGTCTTTCCTTTCCTGAAGAACTGACATGTATACTCTTCTGTGATCACCTAATTTACTTGTTGTTTCCCTCTTTATATTAAAGTCATTCACCCATTCTGAGTTTATCTTGGTGTAGGGTGGGAGGTGTTGATCCAAACCTAATCTCTCCCATACTGCCTTCCAATTTTCCAAGGAGACTTCATTTTACATTATTTTATTTGGTCATTTTCAAACATTATTCCTTGGAAACAATGATCATTTTCCTTTCCTCCCACTTCCCAACACCCCTTCCATAGCTGACGTGCGATTCCACTGGGTATCACATGTGTCCTTGATTCAAACCCATTTCCATGTTGTTGGTATTTGCATTAGGGTGTTCATTTAGTCTCTCCTCAATCATGTCCCCTCAACCCCTGTAGTCAGGCCATTGCTTTTCCTTGGTGTTTTTACTCCCACAATTTGTCCTCTGCTTGTGGATAATGTTTCTTCTCCTAGATCCCTGCAGAATGTTTAGGGACATTGTGTTGACACTAATGGGGAAGTCCATTACGTTTGATTGTACCACAGTGTTTCAGTCTCTTTGTACAATGTTTTCTTGGTTCTGGTCCTTTCCTCTGCATCACTTCCTGGAGGTTGTTCCAGTCTCCATGGAATTCCTCCACTTTATTATTCCTTTTAGCACAAAAGTATTCCATCACCAACATATACCAGAATTTGTTCATCCATTCCCCAATGGAAGGGCATCCCCTCATTTTCCAAGTTTTGGCCAACACGAAGAGCGCAGCTATGAATATTCTTGTACAAGTCTTTTTCCTTCTTCTCTCTTTGGTGTACAAAACCAGCAGTGCTATTACTGCATTAAAGGGGAGACAGTATTTTATCACCCTTTGGGCATAGTTCCAAATTGCCCTCCAGAATGGTTGGATCAATTTACAACTCCACCAACAATGAATTAATGTCCCAACTTTGTCACATCCCCTCCAGCATTCATTACTTTCCTTTGCTGACCTGTTTGCCAATCTGCTAGGTCTGAGGTGATACCTAAGAGTTGTTTTGATTTGCATCTCTCTGATTATAAGAAATTTAGAGCACTTTTTCATGTACTTATTAATAGTTTTGATTTCTTTGGCTGAGAACTGCCTGTTCATGTCCTTTGCCCATTTATCAATTCGAGAATGGCTTGATTTTTTTGTACAATTGATTTAGCTCTTAATAAATTTGAGTAATTAGACATTTGTTAGAGGTTTTTGTTAGGAAGATTGTTTCCCAATTTGTTGCTTCCCTTCTAATTTTAGTTACATTTGTTTTGTTTGTACATAAACATTTTAATTTGATGTACTCAAAATTATCTATTTTATATTTTGTTTTTCTTTCTATGTCTTGCTTTGTTTTAAAGTCTTTCTCTTCCCACAGGTCTGACATGTATACTATTCTGTGTTCACCTAATTTACTTATAGTTTCCTTCTTTATGTTCAAGTCATTCACCCATGCTGAGTTTATTTTGTTGTAGGGTGTGAGGTGTTGATCCAGACTTAGTGTCTCCCACATGGTCCTCCAGTTTTCCCAGCAGTTTTTGTCAAATAATGGGTTTTTGTCCTAGAACCTAGGACACACTTCTACCCAAAAATGACCATCCCAGGAGTTTTTAATCAAAGAGTGGATTTTGCTCCCATAAGTTGGGATCTTTGACCTTATCATAGACTGTCTTTCTGAAGCACTAAATGAATAAATTAATTTGGATAGGATTGTCAATTTTATTATGTTAGCTCATCCTACCATGAGCAATTGATGTTTTCCAATTGTTTAGATCTAGTTTTAATTATGTAGAGACTGTTTTGTAGTTGTCTTCATATAGTTCCTGTGTTTGTCTTGGCAGATAGTTGACTAAGTATTTTATATTGTCTAGGGTGCACAGGACTGGGGAAAAATCTTGAGTTGAATAGAGGAGTAAATCACACAAACTTAAAATCAGAGTGGTCCCAGAAGTCATCAGATCATATGTATTCCTTAAAAGGGTTATTCTCTATAACACATTCAGTAAGTGGATATCCCACTTGAAGGATACAGTGAAGAATAATTCTTCAGGGGTCATTACCAGTTTGGATATGCTCCATTTTTTAAGAAAAAGTTTCCTTAGAAGAAACCAAATTCACCTCAAAATTCTAGTCATTATTCCATAGAATATGCCTATATTCCCTCTTCAATGGAACATAGAATCCAATACTTTACCCACCCATGCCACCATTTTCCTTCTCCTAGTTGAATATATGCTCTCATTGATCCTTATATGAAGTAGTATAGAATAGATTTTCTCTGTGGATTGTCCAAGTCTTATTCTTCTTCCAAAGATATCACATTCTGGACTGAATAAAATTTTTAGTTAAGTAGCTGCTCTTCCTCCTCTACAAGGTAATAGCTAGAATTTCTATATCATGATTATGTGTATACATGTCTATAGGGGTGTCTAGGTGTGTCTGTGTATGTGAACTTGTGTACACAAATACCATTCAATCCACAAAACAAAATTACATGTCTCACTCTTAAGGCTCTTCAAGCAGAAGTAAAACTGAGGCTCAGACATTAAATGATGTAGATAAGTTTATTGTTTTTTAATCATTTTATTGGTTCTCTTCAAAACTTCAGAACCACATGAGAAGTTTCCTTGGAAAAGACACTGAAGTGGTTTCTCTTTCTGTCTCTACCTCATTTTTCAGATGAGAAAATTGAGGCAAACAGAATTAAGTGACTTGTTTTGGGTCACAAAAATAATAAATCTGTGGCCATTCTTTAACTCAGATATTCCTGACTCCAGATCCATTGCTCTATCCCCTGCACAGCCTAGTTTCCCTAGGTTACACCGTATGGGATTAATGTTAAACAACATGAAAGTATCAGAAACAGAATTTAAATTCAAGACTTTCTTAATTCTGAATCTGACATCTGTTGCTCTGTGGTGATATTCCTGGAAAATGTGGATCACACTTCTGCGTGAATAAGAAAAATAGACATAATGGGGGCTGGAACACAGAGGGAGGAAGCTGGAAATTTATTTTTTATCCAATTAAAAAGAATGATCAAATTGAAGTTGTTGCCCTCTCATAGCTTTTCTGAAAGAATTCTTAACTTCTTTGTTTCTCAAACTATAGATGATTGGATTTAACATAGGGATAACCATGGTGTAGAATACTGATGCCATTTTGTCTGAGTCCATTGAATGGGTTGAGGTGGGTCGGAAGTACATAAAGATGATTGTCCCATAAAATATGAACACTGCTGTGAGATGGGAAGCACAGGTGGAGAAAGCTTTCTGGCGCCCATCAGCAGAATGGATCTTCAGTACAGTGATGAAGATGAACAAGTAAGAGAAAAAGATGACAAGAAATGGGAAGGATATATTTAATGAACCTAAGATGAAGAGTATTGATTCAGTGATGTGAATTTCAGAGCAAGAGAGAACTAAGAGAGGGGGACTATCACAGAAAAAGTGATGGACTACATTGGATCTACAGAAGGAAAGACTAAAAATACTTCCTATAAAGATGGAAGATGACATAAGTCCCCAGATGTGACCCCCACTAATCATATATGCACACATTTTTGAAGTCATGATAGTATTATAATGTAGGGGTCTACACACAGCGGCATGACGATCATAGGCCATGAAGGCTAACATGTAACTTTCAATAGCAGCAAAGCCCCCAAAAAAGAACATCTGAGTAGCACATCCATTATAAGAGATGACCATGTCCCCAGTGAGGAGCCCAGTCATCACCTTGGGAATAATGGTGGAGGAAAGACCAAAATCTACTAGAGATAGATTCCTGAGGAAAAAGTACATAGGAGTATGGAGGCAGGAATCCCAGGAGATAAGAGCTACTATCCCCAGATTCCCTACCAGGGTGATGAGATAGATGAGGGTGAACATTATGAAAAGAGGAATATAAAGCCCTGGGTCATCTGTTAATCCTGTAAGGATGAACTCATTCACTTCAGACGTGTTCTCCATAAATGTCATTTGAGAGTGATGTTGTTATCCTGGAATAAAAAAGTAACCATTACAAAAAATCAACAATTCATGATAAATTACTTCAAAACATAAAACATAGGCATATACATCACGTATTTGGATGTTATAAATAGAGAATTAAGTGTCTAAGAACATCTAGATTGCTGTTATAGCAATTACTTGAGGTACCACAAATTCATTCATCAGGTTTCTTAGAAAGAATACTTAATGCATTAATCTTTACCTTTTAATTCAAATGTATTTCATTTTCCCAGTTATGTGTAATAACAAATTTCAATGTACACTTACTGAAATTAAAACATACAAATTGTCTTCTTTCCCTCCATACCCTTCATGCAATTAGATCTGGGTTATGCATATGTTATTATGTGATACATTCTTCCATATTGGTCATTAATGTGAGGGAAGCCTCATATAAAACCAACCCCCTCAAAAAAGAAAAAAAACAATTTACTAATGTGAAAAATAGTATGCTTTGATCTTTATCCAACTATTAGCATTTATTTCTCTAGGCAGACATTATTCTTTGTGATACATTCCTCAGAATTGTTCCAGATGATTCATTATATTAATTACTGTGTAGCAAAGTCTTTCACAGTTGATCATCCTACAATGTTATTCTTTCTGCACATAATATTCTCCTGGTTCTGCTTATTTTGTTCTGCATCAGTTGATGTAAGTCTTTCCAGCTTGTTCTGAAATTCTCCTGACATTCATTTCTTATACCTCAATAACACTATATTACCAACATGTAATACATTTTATCCAGCCATTCCCAAATGATCAAAATTCCTTTAATTTCCAAAACTTTGCCAGCAAAAGGAGAGCTGTTAAATATATTTTTCTATAAGTAGGTCCTTCCTCCTTTTTTCATGCTATTTTTGTTATAAGGTCCCAGTAGGGCTGATAGAATATGCACAGTTTTATATCCCTTTTTTGGGGATTTTGGGGAAAAAGTGTATTTAAAACACTTAAAAATTGTCCACCAGAATGTTTGGACTAGTTCACAACTACAATAATAATGCAATAGTGTTCCAGTTTTGCCATATCACCTTTCCTTCAATATTGGCTAATTTGGTAAGTGTATGGCAGTATCATTGACGTGGTTTAATTTGAATTTTCTAATCAAGAAAAGGCGGCATGTGGATAATTTAGTCCATTGAGAGTCAGGCTTAGAGACAGTAGGTCCTAGGTTCAAACCTGGCCTCAGACACTTCCTAGCTATTGTTGTAAGGAAGAGAGGATTTGAGCACATGCAGTAGGTCTGCAGGGAGATAGAGATGCAGAGAAACAATTCTAGAATGTGCGGTGTGAAAGTGTGCTGTGTCTTTTTCTGGTTTGACCACGAGGGACTGTCTGCTTTCCCTTGGTGGCTGTTTCTAACTTGTCTTTCCCATCCTACCTTCTGACCTCCTGGCTTGCTCTCATCTACTGAACTTCCTGGTGTCATCCAGACCCACTCTGGGTCATCAGTCTGTAAGATTATATCTGGGGGTCCTTCTGGATTCAGGATCTCTAGTTAGCCCGATCTTGCATAATAGCCAAAGCCCCTACCTCTATTACTATCAAAAGTGAGGAGTTTCATTTCCTATGGTACCTTTCAGAAGGGTATAATTTCCTTCCTTTTCTCTATTAATTAGATCAATTTTTTGCTTCAGTTTTTTCCTTAGAACATGATTGCTACTCTCGCTTCTTTTTAACTTCAGATGAAGCACAATAGATTCTGTTCTAGTCTCTTACCCTAATTCTTTAGGTGTCTTCCTGCTTCAAATATGTTTCTCATGAAGAATATATTGTATGATTTTCATTTTCAATCCACTTTATTTTATGCTTTGGTTTGATGGGTGATTTCATCCTTTTCACATTTATAGTTATGATTATCAAATGTGTATTACTTTCAGTCCTATTTAATCATGGTAGTTCTAAGAAGGGCTACCACATGCTCTCTAGAACAAGTTTCATCTTGAAAATATTATAGAAAACCAAATCAGAGAATCTCAAATCAGGATGGTCAGAGCTGGTTAATTAGGAAGAATGAAAGTTAGAAAATACAACGTTCTTATAGAGTTTCCAGGTCCCTCTCAACGAGGATGAATTAAAATCTTTGACATACAAATAGAAATCTAGCTTCCAAGGTAACTGTTAAAATTAATTGTGGTTAATTCAGTTTTGGAGTTAAATCTAAAAATAGATTTTAGCTTACAATTCTAGCTTCATTCTCAAGGAAGAGCTAAGTATCTTCATTGTTACAATCAGGAGATAGCTAAATCCGATCTTCACATAACATGTAGACTTGAGGCAGGGGACTCAAAGAGAATATGATTTTGGAAAAGTAAATCCCTTATTCCAATGAAACAGAATAGGTAATAGCAGACTTTTGTATTTTTTTTCTACTTAGAAAAAAAAAGATAATCTGGGAATCAGAGTGGAGGAACATTATGGAAATAACTTATACAGTTATGAGAATTTTGATGAGAGACTTCAATTATCTGGGCATATGCCAGAATGTTTTCTCATTTTCTGTCTCCCTCATTGTAGTTCTATTTATGTTTCTTTTTCTATATTTCACTGTATCCCTTCATCACTGTCACTCCTTTCTGACTGCATTTTTTTTTTCATTTTAACTTTGCTGGTTTCTCTGTCTCTTTCTAATTGTCTATTTATTTGTCATCATCTGTATATCAACCTACACATCTGAGCATCTCCTCAAATAATGGTTGTGGAATTCTTGATGATGAAGACACTATAATTCATCAGAAGTTCAAAAGTGAAGGAATAATATCAGAAAATTCCATTTTGCACTGAATTCTCACAAGGGATAAGCAATTGTTGGGTAGGATCAAAATAAAAAGGAATGTTGGGGGAGTGAGGAGAAACTCATCAAATCAACCTAGAATCTGTGATACATGAAGAAGGAAAAACTAGCAATTGTCATACATGCATATTAGGTGTGCATAGATTCAATTCCCCACATGCCAAAGGTAAAATAAAATAGGATTTTATGGCTTAATTCTATGGAGAGTTGTAATCAGAAAAGACAGAATGATCTCAACAATGAAATTTTGAGCATAAAAAAAGAGAAATTTTCAATTAGGCAGACTTAGATCTGAAAAAAACTGTGTAACACCAAAGAAAAATGCATGTGACAGAGAACAAATGGAAATGGAGATCTTACCTTCTAGTAATATAATCAGAGGAGTTGTAGGGCTGAAGATGAGGTGAGGGAAGCAAAGAAAGCTGAAGGTGAGAAAGGAGGAGATTATTGTATCTGTCCATTTGAGGAAACAATAGATAGTACAGTAAGGAAATGATCTGATTCTCAAGGTTATTGAGCTAAGTGCAAAGAATGATAGAGAAAATAGAGCCACTGCCTTTGGATTTTGCTTCTCTTTTCTGAGAAGGAGAATGATCTTTGGAATTATGGTGAAATAATGACAGTTAATAGGTAGTTGATACCAAAGGTAATGAAAACTAGTCTGCATAACAAAAATCTCTGACAAAGGTGTAATTACTGAAATTTACAAAGAGCTAAAACAATTATGCAAAAAATCAAGACATTCTCCAGATGATAATTGGGCAAGGGACATGAATAGGCAGTTTTCAGTTAAAGAAATCAAAACTATTAACAAGCACATGAAGAAGTGTTCTACATCTCTTATAATCAGATACAAATCAAAACAACTCTGAGGTATCACCTCACACCTAGCAGATTGGCTAACATGACAGCAAAGGTAAGTAGCGAATGCTGGAGTGTGTTGCAAATTCAGAACATTAATGCATTGCTGGTGGAGTTATGAATTGATCCAACCATTCTGGAGGGCAATTTGAAACTATGCCCAAAGGGCACTAAAAGACTGTCTTTCCTTTGATCCAGCCATAGCACTGCTGGGTTTGTACCCCAAAGAGATAATAAGGGAAAAGACTTGTACAAGAATATTCATAGCTGTGCTCTTTGTGGTAGCCAAAAATTGGAAAATGAGGGGATGCCCTTCAGTTGGGGAATGGCTGAGCAAATTGTGGTATGTGTTGGTGATGGAATACTATTGTGCTAAAAGGAATAATAAAGTGGAGGAATTCCATGGAGACTGGAACAACCTCCAGGAATTGATGCAGAGTGAGAGGAACAGAACCAGGACAACATTGTACACAGAGACTGATACACTGTGGTACAATAAAATATAATAGATGTCTCTACTAGCAGCAATGCAAAGATCCAGGACAATTCTGAAGGACTTATGAGAAAGAACACTATCTACATTCAGAGAAAAAGCTGGAGGAGTAGAAACATAGAAGAAAAACAACATGGGTCCCATGGAATAAAAATGGGGATGTAGACTATAAATGAACATCCTAGTATAAACATCAACAATGTGGAAATAGATTTTAAATAAAGGACATGTAATACCCAGTGGAATTGCAAGTCAACTATGGGAAAGGTTGAGGGAGGGAAGGAATATGATTCTATTAACCAAGGAATAATGTTGTAATTTGACTAAATTAATTAATTAGTTAAAAAATAAAAATGAAAATGAAAAATTGCTTCTATATGTAATTGAAAAAATAAAATTTAATTAAAAAAAGATAATGAAAACTAGAAGCTCTATTGGTGAAAAGAAGTGAAGGAACATTTCTATAGCATAAATTATGTAACAAGTAACATACCAGACACTTTAACATGATATTACTTGATTCTCATGATGATCCTGAGATGTATTAAGTAGTATTATTTAAAAATACATTTTAAAGTTGAGGAAACTAAGGAAAATAAAGATTAAGTGACTTTCCCAGGGTTATATCATGTCTGAGGATGAGTTTCTATGTGGGGCTTCTTAATTCTGTTCGCACAGCTCTATCCAATGTACCAGAAGAGCCTCTTTAAATTTCACAAAGTATTGTAAATATATTGAATCATTTGTTCCCCAACACAACTTTGGGACCTATATGGCTAGAAAGAAGAGGAATTTGACTTTATATTGAACTGAAATGAACAATAACCAGACACAAAATCTGGTCTTTAGTACTCAGCATTTGGACCAATGTGTTCAGTTGGATGTTCTCCACATAGAAAAGGACATTGATTGGCTAGAGAATTTCAAAATGGCAAAAGGCTTTGAAATCTCTCTTTTTGGAATTGGTGGAAGAAACTGAGGTTGTTTAGCCAAGAAAAAATAAAATATAGGTGTCAGGGCAGGGGTTGAGATTAAAGTTATTTTCATATATCTGAAGGATTATTAACCTCAAGATACTTATCTATAAAAATGAGGATAATAATAGTATTCATCTCACATATTTCTCAGGAGATTCAAATGAGAAGAGTGATGGAAAGATTTTGCAAATATTTAAGTCCTACATAAATGTGAGTTTTAGCATTGATGGTAAGGAATATATTTCCCCTAAACTTGGTTATCAACTCCTTATCTCAAAAATGTAAAACAGTGTTATGCATACAATATATCTATCAATAACATTAATTAATCAAATCTTTAATAGGCCTGCAAAGTAAGCCATTACTGAAAATATTCCTTCAGTTGCTGAAGGATGCTTTACTTGAAAAGCATCAGGTGTTCTTTCTAGAGGTTTTAGATGTTGGAAAACAAGTTACAGACATGATTTTATTAGACCCCCAAAACAACCCTTTGAGATGTGTGCCACAAATATCATTATGCACATTTTAAAGGAAATGGAAGAAGTCAATTGACTTACTAGAGAGGAAATGGTGGATTAGAAAGAGTTTTTTTTTCCCAATTAATCCTGACTCCAGATCTAGAAATGTTTTTACTATGCCATGTTGCTATCTGTATAAGCACTGCTGTCTTAGACTGGGTATTGTAGAACCTACCTGGCTCGATATGGAGAAAGGTGGCTGGACTCCAAAGAGAACAGTTAGCCAAGAACTTTATATTCAGGTTTTGACCCTGAAATTCCAACCTGAGGAAGCATGTGATTCCACTGGAGAAACATCTCCCTGGTCCCTGGAACAAAAAGGTAAAAAATTTCTAGTGGGAAAGTGGTCAGTCCTGGCCATTGCTGTGACATGGATGACAATCTAGTTAAGGATGCCCACTCCTATCCTCCATTCTACTCAGCCTCAGGAAACACAAAATAAAACAGATGAATGAATAAATGACTAACTGAATTGGACCCACAATCTGGTAGCATTGAATGGAACACTAAAGTGGAATATTTTCAATGTCAAGAGCTGAAGTTAGGGCCGAAACAGAAACTTTATTCAGATCTGGGAGACCTGAATCTCTGAGGAACTATGGGTCCCTTGGAGATACAAGGCAGCTCAGCTGCCAACTCATGAACAAAACAAGCCATTAAATTCTTCTCTGACCACTGAGGGGAAAGTATGAGTACACACAGAAAATTTTCTCATGGGTATTTTGTCATTCTAAGTTTGTTGTGAGGTGGCTATTCAGTAAAATTTTATTCTATTCCTCCTAGGTATGTGACATGGACAAAGTCATTAAATATCTCCAAGTCTCAGTTAATTTTTGAAATGTGTACAATCATCTCAGATCTGAATACAATCAGATTTTGGGTAACATGGAATGTGATACTGACAATGAAACAAAGGTGAAGTAGTGCAAAGATATCCACCAGGAAGGCTTGGGAAAAGATCACTGAATTTGCTGGTAGAAGGTTTGGGGTGGAATTAGAGGTTACTGTGAAACTTTAGGCAAGTAATTTATGCTGAATAAAACCTGATTTCCTTATTTGTGAAATATAAATATGTATATTTGCAATCATGCACTAATTCTCAGGAGAATTATGAGGATATATTCCTATCTAAATTACAAATTATATTCTCATTATTATTGATATTAAGACTATTCCTTTTTATTATCTACTAAGATTTTCCAGTTTACTGTTTGCCATGGCCTCCATCTAATCATGTAGATTCTGGGCTTCAAGGATACTTGCCCTCAAAGCTCTATTTTATTGGTAAGGGAGGAGAGCACTGGCTAGATTTAAGTAGAGCCTTTGACATATTTGCTACTCTTGAATTTGAGGACAAAATGTGAAGAAAGACAGGGAAAAGCACCGTGTGGCAGATTCAGAATTTGTTGAAGACTTAAACTGAAGGAGTAAACCATGGCTCACTGTCCTGTTGCAAAAGTTTTTCTTAAACTCCTACCTGTTAGTATCTCCTCCTTGCTGCAAAATTCCCTTGTATTTATTGTTCATATATATTTTTGTTGATATATTTAAATATAATATTCGTTATAAAATTTTATGTTTAGTTTCACCAAATAGAATTTGGTTCCTCATGGACAGATAAAAATATTTATTTGTCTTACCAAACTTAGAACTGGACCTTACTCATGATAGTGGCTTTGTATATTATGGTGGAATTTAATTAATTAATCATTTATTTGGACAAACAAATATTCTCACACTAATCAAATTATGACATTAAAAAAAGTTAGGAGGGATGACTAACTTACTCTGTGGTCCATTCAAGATTCAAAAATACCTCAATTGGCTAGAATTTTCAGTTAAATCCCAGATGAAATATATTTTTTTTCAACTCTTACATTCTGTTTTGGAGTAAATACTGTTTATTGGCTCCAAGGCAAAAGAATAGTTAGTGCTAGGCAATGGGAGTCAAGTGACTTGCCCAGGGTCACACAGCTGGGAACTTTCTGAGGGCAGATTTGAACCTAGGACCTCCCGTCTCTAGACCTGACTCTCAATCCATTGAACTCCCCTGCTGCCCCCCCTACATGAAATTTAGAAAGGAAACTTACATACTTTTCTACTTGGGTTACCTGGATCATGACAGATACTAATTTTTGTAACACACTTAGCCCAGTGCCTGGCATATACTAGGTGCTATATAACTGGCTGTACTCTCAAAGAAATTCTGTGGAATGACTGACCAGTGTTTCCCACTAGATCATTGGAAAATTTGCCAGTGGAGGAACAATAACATGTGAACATGATGGTTGTAGATAAGAAATTTACAACTTTGGGAAGATTCAAAATTGGAAAACTACTGAAGTGAGAGGCAATATGAAGTTTCTCTCAGTGGAAAATTTGAAATGGTCTCATGATGGTTTCAAGAAGACTTGTAATGAGATTATCCCATGAGTCTCCTTCCCAAACCACCTGATATTTTGGCTCAATGAACAACAGGAAACTTCACACACTCTCTCCATAATATATTATCTCCATATTTCTCAGATTATTAGGTATGATTACACGGTGATTGAAGGAAAAAAGGGAGCTATTCTAGAATACTGTTTAGAATAGATTGATGAAAATGCATCTGGTTTTGCCCATACATTAAGAATCAGTTTGTATTCAAAAATAGAATCCTTGGCGCAATTTGGGAACAATTTGAGAAGCTGAAAACCTGAAAGAAACCCTCAATCTCATCATGAACAGTGCAATAGTTTTATGTAATATTTGCATAAACCTTCAACTTGTTATTAACATGATTATAACAATTTCCAACAACTGCCTAAAAGAAGACTAAATTGCTTCAATTATGTGCATGCTATTGTCACAGAAGAAAAGATTTGTAATTTAATTGATATATTATTTACTGCTTATGGAAAGAATTACATTTCGTTAACCCTAATGCTTTGGACTATCCTTGTAATGTCCCAAAGAGTTTGTGAAGCACTAAATGGGAAACACTGCACTAATCCATTCTAACTGTAACATTTGTAACTATTCTGGCTCCTTCACAAAATAGGTGTTTTGTTGCTATTTTAACCAAAATGCTTTTAAAAATATGGCATATGGTGGTCATCCTCTCACTTATCAACCCTCTAATAATATGCAAATTGATTTCCTTAGTATTTCTAAAACAGGGAAATTTAAATGATTGCCTTTTTAAAGCTGACCAATTAATTAGATGGACAGAGTCTTTTTCAAATTCAAAAGGACATGCATCTTTTATGAAATTAAGAGAAATTAAGAGAATATTTTTTTCATGAGGTATTTGGTAGCACTGGTTACAGAGAAGGTAAGGAGCACAGAATCTGGATAAGCAGTTCCCAGATTACATCTCCAGAAGGCTACTCCCCCTGGATAATGTCTTCAAGGAATGTGTTGAAAGCAGGGTAGATAGCCTCAGGGTTTCCACTATTCCTATGTCCCTTAATTCCTTTCAGTGTTAATTGTTTAGTGATTGGTCCTGGTGCTGAGGGAAATAGTTTCTCATTCTCCCAGATAGCACTCATGTCCCAGGGAGGTTGTGAGAATCACATGAGTTAATGTTTATAAAGCACACAGCAAAGTGCCTGGAAGAAAGTAGGTGCCATGTAAATATGAGTTGTTATTATTATTTATTAAAAGAAGTGGGTAGTTCTTTTTTTCACATGAGTTTCTTTCTGTAATGATGGATGGGAAATACCATCTACAAGAGTATCTAAGATCCAACGGTGCTGAAGATGCTGATTATGATGGTTTAATACATCTGCTATCTTCTGCCTTCTGTCTCTTCATTAAGTGGCTATATTGCTTCAGCTAGAATAACATTCTATCTTTCTAGTGGCAGCTGGTCAGGAAATTTGTTTTGTTGGTGGATAATACAGATCTTATCCACAAGAATTTGCTCCTAAATATTGACTGCAGAACCTAAGGTCATAATCTGGGAATGATTTTTTTATGTTTCTCCCAATATTGGTCTCCAGCTCATATAAAATAATTGAACTTGACAAATAGTGGAAAGCCTTTATCTCTTCCCAGAGAAAAATTAAAATATGTTAAAGAAAATTTCACAGGAATCCCTATTCATGCAGGGAAAGCTCTGAAGCACCTAAAGAATCTATTAGTTAAAAATACATTTTATTGAGGTTGGCATCAGTATGCTACACACATATTACAATGAAAGACCTCTTTCTCCCTTGTGATCTTTCAAATTTCTTTCCAGCCATTAAGGATGCGTTTGTAATTCATATTCATTCCTAAATGTTAGCCTTACTGTAGAAGTTTTCTGGATCCAGCTTGAAATGGCTCACAAAGAGATAATTAGATTTTGTTTGTGAGTGTAAATGATGTAGTAGTAGTAGTCTCTCGGTAACCAAGGATAACGATTGTCTTTGTGCGTTTTCATCTATGATAGATGGGTATGTACAAAGATACTTGTGCGTGAAGGAGATTTAAGTAGAAAAGTCGATGCACAGAGACAGTCCCACTCTCTCAGCATTGGAAGCCTGGGTCCAGTGGCATGAAAAGTCATTACACCTGGAGACTTCCTCAGCTACATTGGATGGTCTTGTCTTTTGTGCTCCAACACACCCTAAGCACTCCACAGTGCTTTGCTGCGTCGCCATCTCAGCCGTTGAACCTTCTTATTGATTTCTTCTGTCTGTTCAGCCAAAGCAGTCTTCACGAGCTGGGTGAGCAAGGCCCTGGTTCACCAGGGGTCTACAACTCGAGGGATACTCTCACAAGGTTTAGCCGGCCTGTTGAAGCCATTGCCCGAGGTGTGGCTGCTGCCGCATGCTAGCAGCTACTAGGAGCCACAAGTGAGAGCTGGGTGTCAGGTGAGGGTCAGAGGCTGGAGAGCTGCCCTAGAAGGGCACAACAAGCCCTCCATACCAGAGATACTACCACTCCCTGAACACCCCATACACCCATGTATATGTGTAAAAAGTGTAGAAATCAGTAAATGCTACAATTCAAGAAATACCTTTTTTTTGGTTGAGAATACTTTGCGTAGCATTAGAAAATATAATAATGAGGCTTAATTTTTAAACTATCATATACTTTTTTTCTGAAGAGCTTGTTATTAAGCATTCAGAAGCACCCCTTTTCTTGAGGGGGGTAATATTATACTTTCAAAACAACTTAGTGACTTTACTCGGCAAGTACTATAGCATTCAAAAGTTAAGTAGTTTCTTATCCTCCTTTAAGAGGATAATGGCTAGAATTTCTATATCATGACTATATGTAGCCTTGTTTAGTGGCATCTAGGTGTATAAATCTGTGTGTGTGTGTGTGTGTATACAGATAGCATTCATTCCATAAAACAATATTATGAATCACACTTGAGGCCCTTTTCAGACTTCAAGTGACTTGAATAAGGTTATTGTACGTCAGTCATTTTTTATTTCTTTT
This sequence comes from Monodelphis domestica, assembly GCF_027887165.1. Lineage (NCBI taxonomy): Eukaryota > Metazoa > Chordata > Mammalia > Didelphimorphia > Didelphidae > Monodelphis > Monodelphis domestica. The sequence goes on along the minus strand of NC_077232.1, from coordinate 18,636,734 downwards.
CAAAACTTCAGGAACTAATGAGAAGTTTTCTTGGCAAAGATACTAGAGTGGTTTGGTATCTTCTTCTCTGTTTTTTTTTCAGAAGAAGATGCTGAGGCAAATAAGATTAAATAACTTGCTTTGGGTAACAAAACTAGTAAGTGTCTGTGGCCAGATTTGAATTCAGATATTCCTGATTCCAGATCCATTCCTCTATCCCTTGTGATGCCTAGCTTCCTTAGGTTATATACTGTGGCCTTATGGTTACTCAATATAAAAGAGCCTGACACAGAATTTAAATAATATGTTCTCAATTCCAACTGTATGACATTTGTTGTTACATGATGCTACTTCTGGGAAATATGGATAGCATTTCTGTGTGAATAAGAAAAATAGACTTATTGGAGAATGGATCACAGAGGAAAGACTTTTTTTCTCCAGTTAAAATCAAATTGAAGTCATTTTTTGTCTGAGTCTATTGAATGGCTTGAGCTTGGCTGGAAGTACATGAATATGATGGTCCCATAAAATATGAACACTGCTGTGAGATGGGAAGCACAGGTGGAGAAAGCTTTCTGGCACCCATCAGAAGAACGGATGTTAAGGACAGCTATGAAGATTAATAAATAAGAGAAAAATATTGTTACAAAGGGTCAGGTAGGATTCTATATCAAAATAAGTATGGTTGTTACTTGCACTGAGCCAATTACAATGAGACTCAAGTTTAAACATTGCCCGTCATGCCCTCATATCACCCTACATTGTAATATTTTTGTAGCTCTTTAAAGATGATTTACCCCATTCCTCCACTCCCTTTTCCACTCAGTTTAATACACTTTTTCAGCCCTAGTATTTTTGCATATCGTGTCATCCTAGTCAGTTTACTTCCATATCCTTTGTCTATGCATACTCTTTCTAACTGCTCTAATACCGATAGAGAAAATTAAGGGTTACAGATATTGTCTTTCCACTTAGGACTATAAATATTTTGACCTTATTGAATCTATTAATTTTTTTTTCTTTCTTGTGTTTGGGCAGGGGCTCTGGTATTACTCTTGGTTTGTATATGGTAGGACTGCTTTAGACTAACTTACACTGGTTCCAGGTTCCCTGTTTCAGTTTGGGCTTGGAAAAGGGGCTCAAAGTCTTAGCTGGGCCAGCACCAGCCAGGAGTACCATTCATTTCCCTTTGCCATTTCCTTCTTCAGTTCATTTTAATAATGAGGAACTGAGGCAAATAGGGTTAAGTGATTACTGAATTTCAAACAACTAGAGTATGTCTGAAACCATATTAGAAGTCATAAATACCAGTTGTTATGATTCCAACCTCACTCCTCTATCTAATGCTCCACCTTCAGAAATGAATTCTATAACTCCTAAAAAGGAATTTTTTTATGAGAGAACATGAACATGAAGAAATGTTATAAAATGAGAAGATATGGATATGTTTAGTTGTTTTTATTGATAGTATTCACTATAAATTTATCAAAGTAATCCTTTAAGGAACAAAAAAAATCCAATATAAAAATGGTGAGGCAGGAAAGAACTTTTCTGTAAATCTCAATGAAACCATTTTCATCCTGGCCTCCTGCTAAAGAGCATCAGTATCAAAGCCAACAAACTAAAGCAGAATAAAAGTATATCAGGTCATGCCATGATTGTTATATGGTAAATGGCAAACATGAGCATGGCATTTCATCCTTTCTACTGTAAACCTTAAAATTTCACAGACTTATGAATTTTAAAAATTTTACTCCACATTGAGGAATCCTCCAATTCCCTACTTGAAATAATTCCCTACCAGATAGTGAGAACTCTACTTGAATGTGAAAACTCCTTGCTATGGGAGTATCCCTACTCCACCCCTACTTAAGACTGCATTAGGGGAGAAAACTCCTTGCTATGGGAGGACCTCTACTCCACCCCTACTTAAGACTGCTTTAGGGGAGAAAACTCCTTGCTAAACAATGAAAGTACTTGAACCCATGCTTATAATAAGGCAAGGAGTTCTTTCAGCCATGCCTGTTTTTTAGAATTGATACAATGAGATGCTAGGTACCTAAAAGGGTCGGGCAAGTTTTCTCTTAATGAGATTAGTTGACTCAGCTGTGTTTTCACTGGTTCAGACTTACTAATGAAATTAGTCGACACAGCAGCATTTTTTTTTCTGACTTACTAAAGAGATTAATCTACTTAGCTGTGAATTCAAAATGGGCTGTCTTTTGGAGAACATTTACAGTGATTGGTAGATGTAGGGACTTAGGGGAGGTGACATGGGAGAAAAAAACCCTATATAAGCAAAAGCAGAATCTCTTGAGGAGATATCCTTTTGGAGGAATTCCTTTTGGAGGATCTCTTATGAGGACCTCTTGGGAAGAATCTCTTGAGAGAGGCTCTGGAGAAGGGAAGCTCTTGGAGGACAATCTCTAAGGAGATCTCACTGGAGCTCTCTCTGGTGAAGTCAGCTGAGGTGGAACTGGCCTGGTGTCACTAGAATCCTTGTTTAGGCAGACCTTGTGGCGAGTGTTAAAAGACTGACTGACTGATTCTCTCTCTTAAGACTCAGGTCTAGGCCATATTGGCTTGAGGCCCTTCATAATTATTCCTTTCCTACTCTTTCTCTAATTCCTCATTACATTATTAATTAAAAATCTCTATAAAACCCAGTTGACTTGGGTATTTGAATAATTGGGAATATTTCCCTGGTGACCACCTTATATTTGATTTAAAACCAAGACACTGTAGTGAAACATATTTTCTGTGGTCAAATTTACTCACCCTCTCTTATATCTATCACAATTTATATCTTCCGCCATTTTAATCACTACAGTTTAAGACCTCAATCATTTTAAATCTCACACTACCCCCTCCTATTGGAGAACTAATCTCTGTTTTAGAAAAAAAATCAGCAATGGAAAATAATAATGATGACAGTTATTTGCACACAAACTTCTTGGCAGACTTGTGTTATAGTGGTTAAAGGACTGGGCTAAGAGAAAGGAGACCCAGATTCAAGTCCCTGATGAGTCATGGAAAAACTGTGTGATGTGGTAAAATTCATTTAACTCCATTGGTGGAGAAACCTTGTGCAGGTATATATAGATGAAGATATTGAGGATAGGAGAGTTAAGTGAGTTGGCCAAAGTCATACAACTAGTCAATGACTATGGCAGAATTCAAATTCAGGACTTCTTGACAATTTAGATCTTATAAACTCAGAAAATTTATGTTGAAAATTATTATTATCTGTAATTGGGTAAATAAAATAAAATAAAATATCTTTAAAAAAATCAATGTACATGCAAATAGTAGAGCATGTTGTTATGTTTCACTTAATATGGGCAATATGAAACTTTTGATCCTATAAAATAATTCAGATTAACCAATAAAAGAAAGCTTTAATTACATGTGAAAAAAAATAAAATTACATTAATAGAAATTCACAGGTATCCCTATTCAGACGCAGAAACATGTAAAGCACCTAAAGAACTTAGTACTTAAAATGGAATTTCTATTGAAGTTGGTATCAGGATACTACACTGATAGTGTAATGAAAGTCCTTTCTCCCTCCTAATCTCTCAACAATCTTTTCACCCATTAGGGAGGACCTTCTACTTCATATTCCTTCCTCAAGTTAGCCTTACTGTAGTATCCAGATTTCAGTGGCTCACAAAGAGATAAGTAACTTTGACTGTAAGTATAATAGAGCGTAGAAATCAGCAAATGCTAAAAAGTCAACACAATTGTTTATATAATTTGAACTTTATATAGTGTTAAAAATAATAACAAGGCTTAACTTTTAAACTGTCTTATACATTTTGTGGTAGAGCTTAAATTCCTAGGTATTTAGTAACCAACCTCTGACAGAGGAGTTATTGAATAAGCAACATGATTACCTTAAACAGGACTCTTTCCAAGCATCTTAATGGCTTCACTCTGCAAGTACTATACCATTAATGTTAGGTAGCTGCTCTTCCTCCTCTAAAAGGACAATAGTTACAATTTCTATACCATGATTATGTGTATACATATCTATAAGGGTGTCTAGGTTCGTGTGTCTGTATGTGTGAATGTGTATACACAAATACCCTTCATTCCACAAAACTATATTACAAGTCTCACTCTTAAGGTTCTTTAAACATAAGGAAACAGAGTCTCAAAATTTAAGAGAGATAAATAAGGTTGTTATATTTCAGTCATTTTTTTGGTTATATTCAAATATTCAGAACTGCATGAGAAGTTTTCTTGGCAAACATACTAAAGTGGTTTCTCTTTCTTTCTCTACCTCAGTTTTCAGATGAGGAAATTTCGGCAAACAGAATTAAGTGACTTGTTCTAGGTTACAAAAATAGTAAGTATGTGGCCAGATTTTAACTCAGATATTCCTGATTCCAGATCCATTGCTCTATCCTCTGTGCTGCCCAGTTTCCCTAAGTTACACAGTATGGGCTTAATGTTACACAACATGAAAGTATCAGACACTGAATTTAAATTCAAGACTTTCTTAATTCTGAATCTGACATTTGCTACTATGTTCTATTATTCCTGGAAAAAATGTGGATCACACTTCTAGGTGAATAAGAAAAATAGACGTAATGGGGGTTGGATCACCTAGGGAGGAAGGTGGAACTTTATTTTTTCTTCAATTAAAAAGGATGATCAAATTGAAGTCGGTGTCCCTTCACAACTTTTCTGAAAGAATTCTTAACTTCTTTGTTTCTCAAACTATAGATGATTGGATTCAACATAGGGAGAACCATGGTATAAAATAATGACACCATTTTGTCTTACTCCATTGAATGGCTTGAGCTGGCTTGTATGTACATAAAGATGATGGCCCCATAAAATATGGACACTGCTGTGATATGGGAAGCACAGGTGGAGAAGGCTTTCTGGCACCCATCAGCAGAACGGATCTTCAGGACAGTGATGAAGATGAACAAGTAAGAGAAGAAAGATGACAAGAAATGGGAGGGATACATTTAATGAACCTAAGATGAAGATTACTGATACAGTGATGCAAATTTCTGAGCAAGAGAGAACTAAGAGAGGGGGACTATCACAGAAAAAGTGATGAACTATATTAGCCCTGCAGAAGGAAAGACTAAACATACTTCCTATGAAAATGGAGGAGGAGAGAAATCCCTAGATGTGACCCCCACTGACCATATATGCACACATTTTTGAAGTCATGATAGTGGTGTAATGTAGGGTCTACATACACCGGCATGACGATCATAGGCCATGAAGGTTAATATGTAACTTTCAATAGCAGCAAGGCCCCCCCAAAAGAACAACTGAGTAGCACATCCATCATAAGAGATGACCATGTCCCCTGTAAGGAGCCCAGTCAACACCTTGAGAATAATTGTTGAGGAAAGACCAAAATCTTCCAGAGATAGATTCCTGAGAAAATAGTACATAGAAGTATGGAGGCAGGAATCCCAAGAGATCAGAGCTACTATCCCAAAATTCCCTACCAGGGTGATGAGCTATATAAGAGTGACCATTATAAAAAGAGGAATATAAAGCCCTGGGTCATCTGTTAATCCTGTAAGGATGAACACATTCACTTCAGATGTGTTCTCCATAAATGTCATTTGAGAGTGATGTCATTATCCTGAAACAAAAAAGAGTAATCATCACAAAAAATCAACAATTCATTATAAATTACTCCAAGACATAAAACATCGTCATAGACATAGCTTATTTAGATGGTAGAAATAGAGAATTAAGCATCTAAGAACATCTAGAAAGCTATTATAGCAATTATACTAGGTACCTCAAAAGCATTCATTAAGTTTCTTAGAGAGAATGATGTATTAATCTTTACCTTTTTATTCAAATGTATTTTATTTTCCCAGTTACATGTAATAACAAATTTCAATGTACATTTACTGATATTAAAACTTTCAAATTGTCTTCTTGCCCTCCATACCCTTCCTGCAATTAGATCTTGGTTATGCATATGTTATCATGTGATACATACTTTCATATTGGTCATTGATGTGAGGGAAGAGTCATATAAAACCAATCCTCTCAAAAAAAACCAATTTACTAATATGAAAAATAGTATGCTTTGATCTGCATCCAACTCTTTACATTTATTTCTTTAGACAGACATCATTCTTTGTCACACATCCCTCAGAATTGTCCCAGATCATACATTATATTATTGTGTAGCAAAGTATTTCACAGTTGATCATCCTACAATATTACTGTTTCTGCATATAAAGTTCTCCTGGTTCTGCTTACTTTGCTATGCATCAGTTTATGTAAGTCTTTCCAGCTTTTTCTGAAATTATCCTGACATTTATTTCTTATACCTCAATAACTCTATATTACCAACATGTAATCCAATTTATCCAGCCATTCCCCAAACTTTTTTGCAAGCAAAGAAAGCGCTGTTAAATATATTTTTCTCTAAGTTGGTTCTTTCCCCCTTTTCATGCTATACAAACCCAGTAGTGATCAAAGGATAGGCAGAGTTTCATAGCCCTCTAGACATACTTAAAAATTGTCTTCCAGAATGGTTGGACCAGTTCACAACTACAATGACAATACACTAGTGTCCCAGTTTTGCCAAATCACTTTTCCTTTTATATTGACCAATTTGGTAAGTCTATGGCAGTATCTCTGAGATATTTTAATTTGTATTCAAATCATTCATCATCAGTTGGAAGATGACTGATTCTGGGCATAATGAATTGGAAATTGAAGGGATATTCATCAATCATTTTGCAAAATTTCTTTTTCAAAAACTTGTAAAAATGCACAATTTCCAAAACTTACAGATTCTCTTATGGCAATAGTAATTGTAACTTTCATGTACAGTAAAGCCAACTGTGTTTATTGAAGAAAATCATGTGACTCCCTTCTGTGTTGTATTCACAATGAAAAAAGTAATAATAAATAAGTAAATGATAAAAACATTTATAATGTTCCTACTATGTGCAAAGTACTGTGACAATTTCTGTGGTTACAAATTGAAAAAAAAAATCCCCTACACTCAAGGGCTAAGGTTGAATCAAGAAAAATACATTGAACTTTTCAGAAGCAAATGTCATAACTATAATTGACTAGGCTGCTTTAATGGAGCACATGGTGATACATATTCCTTAGTGTCATTTCCATTAATATTAATAAGTTTTTTTTCATTTCATTGATAAAATGCATATCAATTTCTAATTTTCAACTATTTGAAAGTGGTCAATATCTTTGGTGGCAAGAATATTTTTTCACCAGATCTTTAGTAGCACTGGTTAGAAAGAAGGTAAGGAGCACAGAATCTGGATAAAAAATTACCAGATTACATCTCGGGAAGAGCTACTCCCCCTGGATAATGTCTTCAAGGGATGTTCTGAAAGCAGGGTAGATAGCCTCAGGGTTTCCATTATTCCCATGTCCCTTAATTACTTTCCGTGTTAATTGTTTAGTGATTGGTCCTGGTGGTGAGGGAAATAGCTTCTCATTCTCCCAGATAGCACTCATGTCCCAGGAATGTTGTGAGAATCAAATGAGTCAATGTTTATAAAGCACACAGCAAAGTGCCTGGCACAAAGTAGGCACCATGTAAATATGAGTTGTTGTTATTATTATTTATTAAAAGTAGTTGGTAGTTCTTTTTTCCACATGAATTTCTTTTTGCAATTATGGATGGCAAATACCATCTACAAGAGTATCTAAGATCCAATGGTGTTGAAATTAGTATTATTGTGGTTTGATCCATCTGCAATCTGCTGCCTTCTCTATCTTAATTAAGTGGCCTAATTGCTTCATCTAGGCTAATATCCTGTCTTAATAGTGGCAGCTGATCAGGAAATTTGTTTTGATGGTGGATAATGTGGATCATCTCCACAAGAATTATGATCCCAAATATTGACTGCAGAACCTAAGGTCATAATCTGGGAATAATTTTTATGTTTCTCCCAATATGAGTCTCCTGCTCATATAAAATAATTGAACTTGACAAAGAGTGGAAAGCCTTTATCTCTTCCCACAGAAAAATCAAAATATGTTAAAGAAAATTCACAGGGATCCCTATTCAGACATGGAAACCTGTGAAGTACCTAAAGAACCTATTAGTTAAAATTGAATTTCTATTGAGGTTGGCATCAGGATGCTAGACTGATATTACAATGAAAGACCTTTCTCTCCCTCGTTATCTTTCAAATTTCTTTCCAGCCTTTAAGTATGATTTTGTAATTTATATTCATTCCTAAATGTTAGCCTTACTGTAGGAATGTTCTGTATCCAACTTTAAATGGTTCACAAAGAGATAATTAGATTTTATATGTGAGTATTAACAAAGTGTAGAAATCCGTAAATGCTACAAGTCAAGAAATAATTGTTTTGTTGATCAAACTCTTCAGAGCATTAGAAAATATAATAAAGAGGCCTAATTTTTAAACTGTGTCATACTTTTTTTCTGAAGAGCTTGTTATTAAGCATTCAGAAGCACCCCTTTTCTTGAGGGGGGTAATATTATACTTTCAAAACAACTTAGTGACTTTGCTCTGCAAGTACTATAACATTCAAAAGTTAAATAGCTTCTTTTCCTCCTTTAAAAGGATAATGGCGAAAATTTCTATTGAGTCACTATGTGTATACATGTTTAGTGGCATCTAGGTATATAAATCTGTGTGTGTATAGGTGTGTTTACCCAGATACAATACATTCCATAAAACAATATTATGAATCACACTTAAGGCCCTTTAAACATAAGGAAACTGAGGCTCAGACTTTAAGTAACTTGAATAAGGTTAAAGCACTTCAATAATTTTTTTATTTCTTTTTAATATTTCAGGAATTTATGAGAAGTTTTCTTTGCAAAGATACTGGAGTGGTTTGGTATCTCCTTCTCTGTTTTTTGCAGAAGAAGATGCTGAGGAAAATAAGATTAAGTGACTTGTTTGGGTCACAAAACTATGTTTCTGAGGCCAGATTTGAATTCAGATATTCCTGATTCCATATCCATTGCTCTATTCCTTGTGATGCCTAGCTTCCTTAGGTTATACAGTGTGGCCCTATGGTGACACAATATAAAAGTGTCTGACACAGAATTTAAATAATATGTTCTCTATTCCAAGTGTATGACATTGGCTGCTACATGATGCTATTTGTGGGAAAATATGGATTAAACTTCTTTGTGAATAAGAAAAATAGACTTATTGGAGAATGGATCACAAAGGAAAGAAGTTGTAGGTTTATTTTTTTCTCCAGTTAAAAAGGATGATCAAATTGAAGTTGTTGTCTTCTCATAACTTTTCTGAAAGAATTCTTAACATCTTTGTTTCTCAGACTATAGATGAGAGGATTCAACATAGGGATAACCATGGTGTAGAATACTGACACCATTTTGTCTGAGTCCATTGAGTGGCTTGAGCTGGGTCGGAAGTACATGAAAGTGCACGTCCCATAAAATATGAACACTGCAGTGAGATGGGAAGCACAGGTGGAAAAAGCTTTCTGGCGCCCATCAGCAGAACGGATCTTAAGGACAGTGATGAAGATGAACAAGTAAGAAACAAAGATAACAAGAAATGTAAAGGATCCATTTAATGATCCTAAAATAAAGATGATTGATTCAGTGATGTGAATTTCAGAGCAAGAGAGAACTAAGAGAGGGGGAATATCACAGAAAAAGTGGTGGACTATATTGGACCTGCAGAAGGAAAGACTAAAAATACTTCCTATGAATATGGAGGCGGTCAGAACACCCCAGATATGAGCTCCGCTGGCCAGAAATACATACATTTTTGAAGTCATAGTAGAGGCATAATGTAGAGGTCTACACACAGCTGCATGGCGATCATAGGCCATGAAGGCTAAAAGAAAACTTTCAATAGCAGCAAAGGCCACAAAAAAGAACAACTGGGTAGCACATCCATCATAAGAGATGACCATGTCCCCTGTAAGGAGCCCAGTCATCACCTTGGGAATTATCGTTGAGGAAAGACCAAAATCTACCAGAGATAGATTCCTGAGGAAAAAGTACATTGGGGTATGGAGGCAGGAATCATGGGAGATCAGAGCCACTATCCCCAGGTTCCCTGCCAAGATGATGAGATAAATGAGGGTGACCATTATGAAGAATAGAACCTGAAGCCCTGGGGCATCTGTTAATCCTACAAGGATGAACTCATTCACTGCAGATCTGTTCCCCATAATGTCATTTGAGAGTGATGTCATTCTCCTGAATGGAAAAAGAGTAACCATCAGAACTATTAACATTTCATGTTGAATTACTTCAAGACAAAACACAGTCATAAAAATATCTTATGTTAAAGGTAGAAATGGAGAATAAAGTGACTGAGAGCATTTAGGTATTTGTCAAAGCAATTACTCCAGTTATTGCAAATTATCTAATCACGTTTCTTATAGAGGGTACTTCATGTATTTCTCTTCACCTTTATTGTCAAAGATATTTTACTTTCCCAATTATAGGTAATAATAGCTTTCAATGTACATTTACTAAAATAAAAAGATCCAGATTGGCTTCCTCTGTTCCCCACTCTCAGAGATGGTAAGCAATTTGATATGGGTTATGTATATGTTATCATGCAAAACAGATTTCCATATTAGTTATTGTTTTAAAAGAAAACTCATATAAAACCCATACTCTAAAATAAAATAATAATGTGAAAAATAGTATGTTTTGATCTATATGAACCTCTAACAGTTCTTTTTCTGGAGGTGGATAGTATTCTTTGTCATTATTACTCAGAATTTTCCCAGATCATTATATTGCTGAGCATAGCAAAGTCTTTCAAAATTGACCATCTCACAAAATTGCTGTTACTAAATACAATAATCTGGTTCTGCTAATTTTTCTCTTCCTCCATTCATGTAGGACTTTCTTGTCATTTATGAAATCATCCTGATCATTGTTTCTTACAACTCCATAGTACCACATTGCCAACATATGACACAATTTGTTCAGCCATTTCCCAAATGATGGACAACCCTTTAATTTCCAATTCTTTGCCACCAAAAACAGAGCTGCTATAAATATATTTCTACAAGTAGCTCCTTTACCTTTTTATGATCTTTTTTTATAGACCCAGTAGTGATCAATGGATATGCACAGTTTTATAGACCTTTGGGCATAATTACAGTTGCCCTCCTGAATGGTTGGATCAGTTCTCAACTACTCTAACAATGCATTAGAGTCCCAGTTTTGCCACATCCTTTTCAACATTTATCACTTTTTCACTCATTTTCTATTTGACACCCATTTTTAAAATATTTGATTACTTTATTTTCCAATTAATTTTATTTGTCTTTTATAGGCTCTTATTGTTTATAATTTTATTGTTTTATTATATGAAAGGGACACATTTAATATTTTTCCTTTTTGTTGTATTTTCATGCTCTAATATATGGTTTCCCTCCTACTTCTTTGATGGTGTGTCAAGGAAATTCATTCCCTCCCCCTCCTGAGTTGTTTGACCTATATGCCAGGTTTGAATTCATGTACATGTTGTATGTCAATAAAAGTGAAGGACTTGGCCTTGAGGGGAGGGAGAAGTGAGAAGAGAATGAAGAAGGAAGAAGTTGGAACAGAGCAGGCAGGTGAAGGGAAAAGAGGAAAGGACTGGCAGGCCAGGAAACACATGATCAGGTTACTTAGAGGAATGATTGTTCTTTTGGTTTCTATTTGTTAGGAGTGCTTCACACTACCTTGCACTGGTTCCAGGTTCCCAGCCAAGTGCCTTGTGCTAGGAGTTGGGGCCTTGGTTTGGGCTTGGAAGGGGGCTCAGAGTCTTATTGGGGTCTACACCACTCAGGCACACAATTCACTGTCCTTTACTATGGTTTAGAGCTTCATTGCAGACTTGAGCTGGGGTTTGGAACTTTAAGGGATGTGTGTGGAGTTGCACTGCTCTTAGCTTAGACAGGATTTCATGAACTCAAAGGTAACTTGGGCCCACTTTTAGAACCTTGGAACAATACATGTGTTTTGGGGGAAATTTGCTGTTGGCTTCTCACTATCCTCAGGAGAAGCCTGCCTATAGGCTGTACAGCCTTTCTCTGGTCTTTGCTCCCCTCAAAAACCTGTGGCCCAGACCCTCTCTGGCTACTTTTCAAGTTGTTTTCTATTGGAAAATTGCTTCACTAAATTTATTATTGGTTCTTTCTATCCAGTATTCATTTTGAAGTATTACATTAATATTTTTGAGAAAAGATCCCCAGAGTTGCTCAAATTTTCTCTGTTTATACTCTTCTATCTTGGTTCTGTCCTTGGAGCTACCCTCACTTTAGTTTTCTTTCATTGTACTCACACTTATAATATCTAAAGTGGAATTAGTCACTTCAGGAAAGGGATGTGCCTTTCTCCAGTGAAAATCATCACAACAAGGAGTTTCATGTAGGTCAGAGACCTTTTCCTATGAACATGCTTCATTTGAATGAAGAATACATAAAAAAGAATAATGGTTTAAATGGAGGAATAAAATAAGAAGAAAATTAAGAGACTCAGTGAACTGAGGAGAGACTCACAGATAGTTGACTGAGATTTCATTGGGATTCTGCTTAGTCCTAGAATTATTGTAGCTACAAGATGTGTTCAGTGAACTGAAGTCACTAGATCTTGAGGAAGAACAGCTGCTAGTGGATAATAGTTACATAGTTGTGAGAATTTTTTTTCCCAAAGGACCACTATTAGATCACTTAATAAATGTAGGATTTCTAAATTTATTTTCCTCACATAGCCTCTTCCTTTTTAAATATTCTATCCTGCCACTTTGCAAGCAGAAGGCAGTCACAGAAAAGGAACATTTTGTCCTTTCATTCAGTATAAGGTTTTCTGGTCCCTGGGATTTCATTAACATTTCTTTATACCTCCTTTTATCTAGGACCCAAGCCCCACAAAGGCTTTCTAGATCCATCTCAACTCCAGTAACTTCCCTCTTTTGATTATCTCAAATTTAACCTGGATAGAGCTTATTTATACATTTATATGCATTTACCTTAAGATTTCGATTTCCTGGAGAGTAGGTGCTCTATCTTAATTTTTTGGTATTCACCAGTCTTGGCCTAGTGCCAGGCATGCAGTGGACAGTTCATAAATGGCACTCACCAATTGACCAGTGGTAGTGGTAACTAAGTTAAGATGGCCTTTGTGCATCAGACAAATCCATAGTCCATCCCACACCCGAGTATAAGCCATTACAGTTTGGGAATTCCTACAACAGTTATCCATCAATCACTTACACTTAGAATACTTACTTTAACTTCACCACCTTGAAATATTAGAAAAAAAATTTCCAAATAGTTCTAAGTAAGACTGTCACATGCTATCTAGAACTAGTTATATCTTGAAAAATTATAGAAAATTAAATCAGAGAATCTCAAGTGAGGATCATTTCTCAGAAGTTGTCTACTTCAAATCACTCTTGACCTGGAGTCACATTTTTTATATTTCTTGTTAATTTCCTTATGATGGTGGAATTTTTCTTCATCAGAAGTTCAAAAGTGAAGGATTAATATGTATTCATTCCATTTTGTATTTGATTCTCACAAAATGAGGAATTGTTGGGTAGGAACAAAATAAATGGGCTTTAGGGTTAAGGTAACTAACCCTAACCCTAGACCTAACCGTCACCCAGCACTAGTAATGTTGGAGGAGTAAGAGGAAATTCATTAAGTTATCCCAAAATTTGAGATAAAGAAAGAAAAACCAGTGATTGTTAAGGCATTCACATTAGGTTTTGGTAGCCAATTCCCCACATTCCAGAGGTAAAATAAATTAGGATTTTTTTTTACTAATTATATGGGGTGTTCAACATCAAAGTACCAAATGATGTCAAGAATGAAATTTTGGAGATAAAAAATTCAATTAGGTAGACATAGATATAAAAAAATCTACAGTACCCCAAAATACCATGTGACAAATGTTGAGTGCAAAAGGAGATCTTACTTTCTAGTAATATAATCAGAGGTATGATAGGGCTCAAGATCAGGTGAGGGAACCATAGAAAGCTAAAGGTAAGAAAAGGAGAGGAATGATTAGCTGGTCTTTTAAGGAAACAAAAGATACTCTACTAAGGAAATCATCTGAATCTCAAAGTTGGTGAAACAGGTAAAAACATGTCAGAAAATATACCCACTGACTGGATTTTGCTACTATTTTCTGACAAGGACAATGGTCTTTGCATTTACAATGAAACAATGACTTTTCATAGGGAGTTGATACCAAAGATGATGAAAACTTGAATCTATATTGGTGAAGAGAAGTAAAGGAACATTTCTATAGTATCAATTATGTGACAAGTACCATACTAGGCACTTTATTAACATGATCTTACTTGATTCTCACAATGACCCTGAAATATATGTGCTATTTTTAAATACATTTTAAAGTTGAGGATACTAAGGCAAACAAACATTAAATGACTTTCTGAGGGTCACCTCATATGTGTCTGAGGATGAATTTCAACTTGGGACTTGTTAATTCTATTCATCCACTTCTACCCAACATACAAGAGCAGTCTCTTTAAATTTCATGAAGTACCTTAAATACATTGGTTCCCCAAAATGACTTTGTGACCTATATGGCTAAACAGAAAAGGAATTTGACCTTATATTGAACAAAGAACCTTAACCAGGCACACAGATGTGGTCCTTGGTAGTCAACACATGGAGCAATGTGTTCAGTTGTTTGTTTTTCACATTGGGAAGGACATTGATTGGCTAGAAAATTCCAAAATGGAGAAATACTTTTTAATATTACTATTTAGAATTGATGGAATAAACTGTGGGTATTTAATATAGAAAAGATAAAATGTGTGTCAGGACAGGAGTTGATATTCAAGTTATTTTCAAGTATCTGAAGGATTGTAATATGATGGAAGGTTATGACTTGTCCCACTTGTATAAAAAGGTAAAATCCCAGGGGAAAAGATAAACATTAAGAAGAAACAAATTTGTTTGATATAAGGAAATCATTTCAGAAAAATAATATTAAGTTACATAAGGATCATGAGAAAGAATGCTATCCAAATTCAGAGAAAGAACTCTGGGAACAGAAATGCATAAGAAAAACATAGGATCAATCATGTAGCTCAATATGGATATGATTAGGGCTTTCATGTTGAAAGATCACTCTACTGCCAATATGCATGAAACAGAAACAGACTTTGAACAATGATACATGGTATAACCCAATGCTTGTCATCCCCGTGCGCCTTCCTGGATTTAAATCTCACCTCAGATCCTTATTAATAATATATCTATGGAAAAGTCACTTAAATCAATCAACCTCAAGCTATTCACCTATAAAAGGGAGGTTAATAATATTAATCATATTACACAGTTCTCAGTAGATTCAGATGAGAAGAGTGATAGAAAACTTTTGCAAATGCTTAATTCTTATGTAAATGTGAGTTATTAGCATTGATGGCAAGGACTGTGTTTCACCTAAAATTGATTACCAACCCCCTTTGTTCACAAATTTAATGCAGTGTTTTGTACAAAATCTATTAATCACCAACATTATTTAATGAAGTCTTCATTAGGATTGCACAGTAAATCGTTGTTCATAAGGCTCCTTCAGTTACTGAAGAATGAGGAACTTGCAAATGCTCCAGAGATATTTTTAGAGGATTTGTATGTTGTAAAACAATTTACATGCATAATTTCATTGGAGCCCTAAAACAACCCTATGTGTACCACAAATATTTGCATATTTTCAATACGAGGAAATGTAAGAAGTTAATTGACTTACCAGTGGGGAAATAGTGGATTAGATAGAGAAGTTTTTTTCTTTTTTTTCCAATTCTTCCTGCTTCCAGGTCTAGAAATGTTTCCACTATGCTTTGTTTTTGTCTACATAAGCCCTATAGTCTAAGATAGGGTATCCTTTGAACCTACCCGACTTTCTATGGAGTAAGTTGGCTAGAACACCAAAGAAGAGGGTTAGCCAACAATTTTATATTCAAAGTTTGACCCTGAAATTCCAAATTAAGGAACCACATGACTCCATTACAGAATCATCTCCATAGTCACTGGGACAAACTAGACAAAAGTTCCTAGTGGCAGAGTGGTCACTCCTGTCGATTGCCATGGCATGAATAAAAATATGTTTGGGGATGCCCACTCCTATCATCCACTCAATTTAGCCTCAGGAAACATGAAAGAAACTAGATGAATGATTAAATAACTAAATGAATTAGACCTACAATCTGGAACCACAGCATGGAACCCTAGAGTGAAATGTTGCAATGTCAAGAGCTAAAGTTAGGCTTGGAGCAGGGACCTTATCTAGATCTTGAAAACTTGCATCTCTGAGGAACTGGTGGTCCCTTAGAGATACACAGCAGCTCTGCTGACTACTCATGAACAAAACAAGCCATTAAATTCTTCTCTGATCATGGAAGGAAACTATGAGTACAGAGACCATTTTCTCATGGGAATAATCCTAGGATGTTATTAGCAAAATGAGGTAGAAAGATTCCTGGACAAGGTCATAAACTAAAGTTTGGATTCTATTCCTCCTAGGTATGTGACATGGAGAAAGCCAATGAACATCCCCAAGTCTCAGTTAATTTATTTTTTAAATGAAGAAAATAATCTCAGACCTTAATATAGTCAAAAGGTGATGGCTAAATTTAAATGTGATATTAACCAAGAAAGAAAGGCCAGGTAGTTCAAAGATTTCCCCATGGTCCCCCAGGAAAAAGATGACTAAATTTGATAGTAAAAATTTGAGATAGAATTAGAGATTATTGTGAAACTTTAGGCAAGTAATGTATCCTGGATGAAGCCCAATTCCCTCAGTTGTAAAATACTAATATGTATATTTTCATTTATGTGCTAACTCTCAGGACTATTATGGGGCTAGCAATTTATAAATTAGAAATTATCCTAGTTAACTATTTCCCCAAATCTGTGTCTAATCCTGCAAACTGTAGCCTTCAAGGACACTTGCCTTCAAAGTTCTAGTTTATTGGTAATGGATGGGAACACTAGTGAAATCATTTGGCAAGATTTATGTAAAATTTTTGACAAGTTTTCTAAAACTACTCTTGAGTACAAGTGCAAAGAATGACAGATTCAGAATTTTTGAATAGTTGAACCCCAGAAGGATTCAATAATGGCTCACTGCCACCTTGTGAAATACAATATTCTAATCAATGGTTTAGACTGAACCTTTAGGTTTATCATGGCATAATTTCCTGTGAGGAGCTTATGTTTATATTAAGAACTTTAAACATCACAGGAGACTGCAACCTACACAGGGACGCATTTTCCACGTTCTTCTGATCACTCCAACTCAAATGAAGATTGGTCAAAAAGACTCCTGGATTCGTTGATCTCAAAGGAAATCTTCACCTTTTGTTCACCCTTAATGGTGCCCTACAATGTTACTGAAGACCAATGGTATTCTGGCAATCTTTCTAAATGCCTCTATTATGGATAGGAATTCTGTTCAATCTTATGATAGCTCTAGTTATAATCTGACTTAAAGGAGTGGTTTACCTGTTCCAAAGATTGCCTGATCTAAGCCTATTTAGGCAACAGTTTTCATGACTGGTCTGTTTTCTGTTAATATGTCCTTTTCTTTTTGAAACTTCAAATATAATAACACCAGATAATCTTTTTTGTAGTCTGATGCTTAATGAAACAAACAAAAAAAAAAGCATTTGCTCCCCTTCTTTTTTTGTCCCTGAAGATACTTATTGCTGTCCTTCCTCCATGTAATGTTGGTGAGATGAAGTAGGCTTTTTAAAAAATTGTATCAAAAAGACCAAAAGCTTCCTCCAAAGATATAATGTTACCACTAAACAAAAGATGAGTTGTTTCACTAATTCTGCAGCAATTATATGTCCCCTGAAAATTCACGTTTTAGTGTCTCGTACAAAGGTAGAGGTTATGGAACTGATTAAAAATAAGATATTATTTCAAATCACTAGTCTCATTGGGAAAAAGTTATATCCCTTAGCAAGAGATAAAAGTGTTAGACTACCTGGTCTAAAAGGGAATCACTAATACTGGTGATTTCCCTTCATTATTTATTACATTAAACTCACTGATCTTACCAAGTTCTAAGGTACCCTCTCAGTACAGAGTATAGATTGAGACCACCGAACTAATGAATTCTATTTTATATTCTAAGTCCACTGTATTCTTGAGACTATCAAAATAGGGCTTGATAGTAGCCCTATCACAAGTCTTTTGGAGGAAAATATCAACACACAGAACCTGACCAAAAACAATTTTACTCTTGAGGAGATCATGCAGGAAATTACTAATGTAACCATTTGCTTTAATACTGTTAAGTAGAATTAATGTGTCACAGATGAAGAGTCTGGTAAATAAAGCAATGAAAACCTGTAGCATAGTATCTATAGTATAGATTATTGAAACCTCTTCCTTAATGAAGGTTTTAATCAAATTATCTCAGAGCTCATGATTCTAATCACTGACACATCTGTTTCTGAATGCCCCCCTAGGTTTCCTGGATCTTTTACAGTTACCATAGCTCACAATCATCATTATAAGCAAGTTTCTTATTCTTATTTTCCATTAAGAAATAAGAATGTTGCATTTCTTTTTGGCTTCTCATCATTCTTCTAGTAATAAGTATAATTACATTTGGTTATCTGAGATGTTGTTCATATTTGTCTCTGTGGAATAAAAAATACGTAACTCCAAAGACAGCAAAGCATTTTATGGGATAGTCCTCACTGAATCTATTGACCATATTAATTGTTAGAATGTGTTCCTATATTTAAGTTTAAATCCTTCTTCTGATATTGAAAAGATTGATGTCTATACCTAGATTATGCCATTCCTAAAAAGTCTAACAAACATTCTCAGAAAAAGACCATAACTGTATATAAGCAATTCTAGTGAGAGTGACAGAGCTTTGAGAATATTCTAGAAACCAATGTAGAAAAAGAAAATCAAGAAGAATGTGTTATTTGTTCACTATCAGGGGACCTCCCCATTATTGAGTTTAGTTTCTTACATTCTATCTCTGTTTCACATAAATATATTGTATTTTCATTAAATTTGTATTGTAATCAAGTAATGGTAGTAATTTTCCTATGAATTATATCCATTCTTGTAGTCTTAGGAAAGTTACAGATGAGTCTCATTACTAAAATGCCTCCTCTGTATCATGCATTGATCCTTAGTGGAATATCCTCTGTAAGGACTGTTGGGAACACCTTGCACTGTCCAAAGATTATGATGATCCTGTAAAAATTAAAATTAAATATCAACAATGAAAACATATTTTAGAAGGTTTATTAAATGATCACTAGAAATCAAGGAATAAAGAGGATATAAAATAAAGACCATGTATGTGCCCATGGCTGATTAGCCATTTTCAAAATTCCCACTCACTGAAATCACCATGCTGGCTGCATGCAAAAGAGTGGAAGAACCTCATTGATCACTTACTTTATCCTCTGTCTACAGGAAGTATGTAATGACAGGAAGTCAGTGGGCTCATGGGAAATGTGGTTCTTTTTTATGGTAATTGATTTTCAAATATAAAATCCTCAGGATTAGAGGAGGGACTGAAGAGAATAAAAATCCTTTGATCACCTTAAAAAATGAGATTCTAGATATTAGAATTACCTAGTATTTAGCCAAAGAGAGTGATTAATTAAAGATAATGACTAATTACCAATTAGTAAAATTATAGTAACTACAAAAAGCAACCAGAATACAATGTATTTAACTTTTTTATGCAACCTCTTATTCCTGCACCTTCTTATAAGCTAGCAAACCAGTATTTTTCAATATGATGTCCTCTTAACCAGGTTCAAGGCCTGTTAACCTTATGACTCAGTTAGGGAAAGATGAGAATCTTCTAATGGTAGGCATCCCAAGCATATAGGAAATATCTGAAGGAGGTCATGAGCTAATGTCAGTTTAAAAACCATTCTAAAAAATTGGGACTCAATAATAAACTAAGGCACATTCTCAGGAAGCTAGTACACACTCATCCTAAGATTATATTTCACCCATTTCACAAACATATCAATTTCCAACACCCTTCCCCCATCAACTACACTGTAAGCTGCAGTAAGAATCCTGCTGCCTCTGATACTAGAACAAAGGCTGCCACCTTAAAAGAATACCTTGATAAGAGGGCAGGAAGCACAGTTCACTTCAGCCTCCACACATCTACACCTACATCCACAACTTCTGCTGCCAGTTGGGAAATATCTGACCTTAGGGCTCATTAATACTCCATCAGCCTAATCTAATCAACCAGCAAAGCAGAGAAGAAGCCCCTTACAGACAGAACATCACAAACCCACAGATCTAGCAAATAATCAGTGGAGCAATATTACAACCAATGACAGGGGGGAAAGAAGGAAAAAATAATTATAATAAAAGAAAAAAGAAATTACAATTGACAGCTTCTATCCAGGTAATGAACAAAGAGCAAATGCAACAGAGGAGGACCAAGGAGCACCAAGTAAAAACACAGAAACTCGAGCAAATTGGACTCAGGTTTTGGAAGAACTCAAAACACAATTCAAAAAATGATTAAGAGAGGAAGAAGATAATTGGGAGAAGAACATAAAAAGAAAACATGTCATCTGGAAACAGAGGCACATAATCTAAAAGAAGAAAATAGTGTCTTGAAAGCCAGAATTGACTAGCTTGAAAATGAGGCAAAGAAAGTGAAAGATGACCTACAGAGAAAAACAGACCAGAAGAAGGATGACCAAAAAGCTAGGGATGAAATTCATTATTTAAAAATTAGAATCCAACAACTTGAAGCAATTGACCTCACAAGACAGAAAGAGTATATAAATCAAAATCAAAAGCATAAAAAAAAATTAAAGGAAATATGAAACACCTCGCTGGTAAAACTACACACCTGGAAAATAGATCCAGAAGAGATAATTTTAAGAATTATTATACTACTGGAAAATGATGACAAAATAAAAAGCCTGGACATCATTCTACAGGAAATTTTCCAAAAAAACAAACAAACAAACAAACAAACAAACAAAAAACTTCCCCAACATCCTTGAGTAAGAGGGAACAGTAGAAATTGAAAGAATCCACAGAACACTACCTGCATTTACTCCCCAAATTGCAACACCCAGATTATAGCCAAATTCATGAATTATCAGACCAAGGAAAAGATACTACAAACTACTAAGAAGAAACCATTCAGATAACATGGAACCACAGTTAGGATAACACAGAACCTAGCTGAATCCACACTGAAGGAACAGAAGGTATAGAATATGATATTCTGGAAAGCAAGGGAACTGGGTCTACAACCAAGAATCAACTACCCAACAAAATATATACTAAAAGTATTCTGAGGTAGTATCGCACATCCAAATTGGCTAAAGTGAAAAAAGCACAAATTGGAAATGCTTGTGATATTGTGAAAACATGACTACATTAATATGCTGTTGGTGGTACTGTGAAGTTACCTAACCATTTAGAGAGCAATTTGAAATTATACTCAAAGGCTCTCAAACTGTGTATATCCTTGGAAGCAGCCATGGTATTTCTGGGTCTGTTTCACAAGAGTATCAAGTAATGAGGAAAATAAATCAAATGTTTATAGCAGCTCTCTTTCTAGTGGTAAGGAATTGAAAATTATGGGAATGTTCACCAATTATATATTTTTTAAATTTTTGGAAATAATTAAAAATAAACTTTAAAAAATGAATGGAAATTCTGCTCTAACCCAAATATATCATGAATGGGACAACCATAATGTCTATAAAATATACATTCTTCAAAACTTTTGGATCCTCTCCTGGCAATAATAAGTGAGATTTTCCCTAAATAAAGCCTATTGTGTTTATTTATTATTATTTTTTGCATTTATGTGGCACTTTATTTTTTTAATTAATTAATTTCATTAATTCAGAACATTATTCCTTGGTTACAAGAATCATATTATTTCCCTTCCTATCCTCCCCACATCCTTCCAATAGCTGACATTGAATTTCAAGGGTTATTCCATGTGTCCTTGATCATAACCTATTTCCATGTTGGTGTTTGCATTAGGATGTTTATTTCGAGTATACATCCCCAAGTATATGCCCCCGAAACATGTAATCAAGGAGTTGTTTTACTTCTGTGTTTCTACTCTCACAGTTTTTCCTGTGAATGTGCATAGTGTTCTTTCTCAAAGATCCCTCCAAGTTGGTCAGGATCACTGCATTGCCACTAATGGAGAAGTTCATTAAATTCAATTGTACCACAGTGTACCAGTCTCTGTGTACAAAGTTCTCCTGGTTCTGCTCCGTTCACTCTGCATGAATTCCTGGAGGTTGTTCCAGTTCCCATGGAATTCCTCCAGTTTATTATTCTTTTGAGCACAATACTATTCCATCACCAACATATACCACAATTTGTTCAGCCATTCCCCAATTGAAGGGCATCCCCTCATTTTCCACTTTTTTCCACCACAAAGAGTGGTGCTATGAATATTCTTGTACAGGTCTTTTTCTTCATCTCTTTGGGGTACAAACCCAGCAGTGCTATGGCTGGATCAAAGTGCAGACAGTCTTTTAGCTCCCTTTGGGCATAGTTCCAAATTGCCCTCCACAATGGTTGAATCATTTCACATCTCCACCAGTAATGATTTAATGTCCCGACTTTGTTACATCCCCTCCAGCGTTCATTACTTTTCATTTCTGTCATATTAGCCAATCCGCTAGGTGTGAGGTGATACCTCAGAGTTCTTTTGATTTGTATCTCTCTGATTATAAGAGATATAGAACATTTTTCATGTACTTATTAATAGTTTTGATTTCTTTAACTGAAAATTGCCTATTCATGTCCCTTGCCCATTTATCTATTGGAGAATGGTTTGATTTTTTGTACAATTGGTTTAGCTCTTCATAAATTTGAGTAATTAGATGTTTGTCAGACATTTTTGTAGTGAATATTGTTTCCCAATTTCTTGCTTCCCTTCTAATTTTGGTTGCATTAGTTTTGTTTGTACAAAACCTTTTTAATTTGATGTAATCAAAATTATTGATTTTACATTTTGTGATTTTTTTCTAGCTATTGCTTGGTTTTAAAATCTTTCCCTTCCCAAAGGTATCACATGTATGCTATTCTGTGTTCATCTAATTTACTTATTGTTTCCTTCTTTATATTCAAGTCATTTACCCATTCTTAGTTTATCTTGGTGTAGGTTGTGAGGTGTTGATCCAAACCTAATCTCTCCCATACTGCCTTCCAACTTTCCCAGGAGTTTTTAATCAAATACTGGATTTTGGTCCCAAAAGGTGTGATCTTTGGGCTTATCATAGACTGTCTTGCTGAGGTCATTTACCCAAAGTCTATTCAACTGATCCTCCTTTCTGTCTCTTAGCCAGTACCAAATTGTTTTGAAGACCAATGCTTTATAGTATAGTTTAAGATCTTGGACTGCAAGGCCTCCATCCATCGCCTTTTTTTTTTCATAATTGTTCTGGATATCCTTGATCTTTTTTTCTTCCAATTAAACTTTGTTAAGGTTTTTTTTCCTAATTCAGTAAAAAAATTTTTTTGGTAGTTTAATGAGTATGGCACTAAATAAGTAAATTAATTTGGATAGGATTGTAATTTTTATTAATTTAGTTAATCCTACCTTGAGCAATTGATGTTTTTCCAATTGTTTAGATCTATTTTTAATTGTGTGGAGAATGTTTTGTAGTTGTGTTCATATAGTTTTGTGTTTGTCTCAGCAGATAGTTTCCCAAGTATTTTATATTGTCTAGGGTGATTTGAAATAGAATTTCTTTTTCTAATTCTTGCTGCTGAGATATGTTGGAAATATATAGAAATGATGATGACTTATGGGGGTTTATTTTGTATCCTGCAACTTTGCTAAAGTTGTTGATTATTTCGACTAGTTTTTGGTTGATTTTCTAAGATTCATTAAGTAGACCACTATATAATCCTATTGTGTTTATTAAATCAAATCCTGTGACTACTTACTGTATTATGTACACAACAATAAAAAGTAATAATGAATAAGTGAATGGTGGAAAAGTATTCATTAGATCCCTACTATTCTGGTGATGAAATATTGAAAAGACAACCTCCCATATTCTTAGGGGCTCAGAAAAGACACACACAGGATATTTCTGTTGCAAGTCTTATATAAAGGACTAGGCTACTTTGTTGGAGCACATGGTAATACATATGCCTTCAAGCCCTTTCCATTTATATTAATGTGCATTTTGTATTTCAATGGTAAAGATATAACAATATCTAATGATCAATCATTTGCAAGTGGTAAATATCTTTGGTGACCTTCGGTAGAACTGGTTACAGAGAGAGTAGAGAGTATAGAATATGGATAAGAGCTGCCAGATTACATCTCCAGAAGGATGATGGCTTCAGGGAATATACTGAAAGCAGGGTAGATAGCTTCAGGTTTTCCACTCTTCCAAGTCCCTAAGTTTCTTTCAGTGGCAATTGTTTAGTGATCTGTATTGGTGGCAGGGGAAATAATTTCTTGATCTCCCTTATAGCATTGATGTCCCAGAGATATTGTGAGTATAAAATTAAATGATGTATATAAAGCACATAGCACGGTGCCTGGCACATAGTAGGTACTATATATAGAGATTCTGGTAGTATTGAAGATGGTGATTATGGTCATTTGATACATCTGCTATCTGCTGCCTTCTCTCCCTTCCTTCAGTGACCTTATTGCTTCAGCTAGGCTAATGTCCTGTCTTGATAATGAAAGCTAGTCAGAAATTAGTTTTGATGGTGGATAATAGTGATATTCTACAGAGTAGTTATGCTCCATAATATTGACTGCAGAACCTAAAGTCTAACACTGGGAATACTTTTTGAAAAGGGCTTCCAATGTGAGCAACTTGATACCTTAGTGGATACAAAGCTAGGCCTAGAGATAGGGAGTCCTGGGTTCAAATATGGCCTTAAACACAACCTAGTTTTGTGACTTTGAACAAGTCATGAATCCTAGTTGTCTAACCCTTTCCACTCTTCTTATTCTATGACAGACTGTAAAAGGTTTATTTTTTTTCCAAAAAAATGGCCTGTGCATTGGCTATTGTTATCCATTTGTTTTAATCATGTCCAAATTTATGTGATACAATTTGGAGTTTTTTTAGCAAGGATATTGGAAAGGCTTGTCATTTCCTTCTCTATTTGATTTTAATGATGAGGAACTAAAGCAAAGAGATTAAGTGACTTGCCCAACTTCACACAACGAGAATGTTTCTGAAACCAGATTTGAACTCATAAATATCAGCTGTTATGAGTCCACCCTCACTGCTCTATCAATGCTCCACTTAACTACCCCACAAATGAATTCTATAACTCCTAAAGAGGAAATTTTATGGGATAAACATGACAAAATGTTTCAAAGTAATCCTTCAAGTAATAAAACAATCCAATATGAAAAAGCTGAGACAGGAAAGAAATTTTCTGTAAATTTAAATGACACCATTTTCATCCTGGCCTGCTGCTAAACAACATTAGTGTCAAAGCCCACAAAATGAAGCAAAAATAAAGGTATATCAGGTCTTGGCATGATTGTTAGGTGATATATGGCAACCATGAGCATGGAATTTTATCTTCTTTACCCCCTTGTATTAGAGAACTGAACTCTGTTTTTGAAAAAAATCAGCAATGGAAAATAATAATGATGACAGTTTATTTTCACACAAATTTCTTGGCAGACTTGTGCTATAGTGGTTAAAGTACTGGGCTGAAAGGAGACCCAGATTCAAGTCCCCGATAAGTCATGTATAAATTGTGATGTGGTAAAAGTCATTTAGTTCCATTGGTGGAGAAACCTTGTGCTGGGATATATAGATGAAGATATTGAGGATAGGAGAAGTTAAGTGATTTGATGAAGTTACACAACTAGTCAATCACTATGGCAGAATTCAAATTCAGGTCACCTTCACTTCAATTCCAGATTTTCAACCTCTATGTGACCAAACTTCTTATAAAATAATAAACTTCTTGAAATTAGGAAATATCATGAATTTATACTTCTTTTCTTACTGCTAAACAAAGTGTATGATACAAAATAATTATTTAATAAATTTGTTTTCTTTATTCATATTCTATGAAGATAATAGGTTAAGGGCTAGGAAATCAAAGACTAAAGATCATAGATCCTGGCCCTCAATAAAATTATAAATAATTTTTGTGAGACTTCCAGTCAAGATGGCAGCAGATAAGCAGCAAAAGTTCAGACCTTGGAAACCCTTCCTTACCGATCGCAAACAGAGTGCTCCTAGGACACCGAAATTCAAGCTGAACAACAGGATAGACCTGGGGAACCCTCCTCCTGGACCTGGATCAAAAGGTACCACACCCCAAAAGCCAGAACCCTAGATCACTCAGATCTAAAGGGTAGGCAGAAGGAAGGTCCCAGGACCCATCACCCCCAACCCAGAGTGCTGAGCCCACGGCAGCAGATGGAACCTCAGGGCTCTGAGGACTCACCTTGAAAGCAACCTGAACCAGTCTCCAGGGTGCCCAACACAGACTGCAGGGAAACATAGAGAGAAGGGGGAAGCCTGTAGCCCCCTGGCTGAGTCCTTCCATCTGAGTCTCAAGGGAGGTCCCAGCTTTAGGGCACCAGCTGAACCCAATCCCATCAGGAGCCCTCAGAGCTACTGAAAGGACAGAAAACTCAGGGCTGGGAAAGGGGTTGTTCCGAAGAGCTTACCTTGAAAGTAACCTGGGCCAGTCTCCGGGCATTCAACACAGACTGTGAAGGAGGAGGGTTTTTTTTCTTCCTTTTTTTGGCTCGGGGATCATTCGGCCCATACCACCTGAACCTAATCCCATCAGGAGCCCTCAGAGCTTCTGAAAGAACAAAAACCTCAGGGCCGGGGAAAGGCTTACCTTGAAAACACCCTGGGCCAGTGTCCAGGCATTCAACACAGATTGTGGAGGAGGAGGTTTTTTTGCTTCAGGGCTCATTTGGCCCAAACCAGGTGAACCTAATCCCATCAGGAGCCCTCAGAGACCAGGCAAGCCACAATCCCTGCCCCCTTAGTGAGCAGGGTCTTTTGAAAGAACCAGCTGAACCTAATCCCATAAGGAGCCCTCAGAGCCCAGGGAGGCCATGCACCTCCCCCCTTAGGGTCTTCTGAAAAAACAGAAACCTAGAGGCGAAGTCAAGATGGCAGCCTAGAAGGAGCATAGACCTGGCAGCCTGCAGGCAGACCTGCAGAGCTTTGGAGATCCTCCATATTTGCTCCAGCCGTCCAGGAAGTTTAAAACTCAGAGTAAACCCAGCCCAACTAAGCTGAACTCAATCCCATCAAAAGTCTCCAGAACACAGGGAAGCCCAGGCTCCCCATCCATCCTCATTGACTGCTGGACTTTAAGCCAATCAAAAGCCTCCAGAGGACAGGAAAGCTCAAACCCCCAACAACCCTTCCCCAGAGATTACACCAAGAGATCTTCTGTTAAAGCTCCAAGAGGGGAGACCAATAGAAGTCCCCAAAAAACAAAAAAAAATAAGAGAAACAAGAGCACAGACAAATACGGGGAATAAAGAAGGGGTGAATTTGAACAATCAACAGAAACAGAAGAAAGAAACTACAATAGACAGCTACTACTCAGCAAATGGAACAGAGGGAGAGAGATCAGCAAATGATAAACCAGAAATCCCAGAGAATTGGATACAGGCTGTGGAAGAACTCAAAACACAACTAAGAGAGGCTGAAGACATTTGGGAAAAGAACTTAAAAATTAAGATAAGTCATCTGGAAACAGAGGCACTTGAACTAAAACAAGAAAATAGTGTCCTGAAAGCCAAAATCATCCAGCTGGAAAATGAGGCAAAGGAGATGAAAGATGAGGCAAAGGAGATGAAAGACGAGATAAAGAGGATGAAAGAAGATCTTCAAAGAAAAACAGACAAGAAGGAAAAAGACGACCAAAAAGCCAGAGATGAAATCCAATCTTTAAGAACCAGAGTAAAACAACTAGAATCAAGTGACCTCACAAGGCAGCAGGACACTATAAAACAAAAGAAAAAAGAATGAAAAAATTGAGGAAAATGTGAAGCATCTCATTCACAAAACAGACGATTTAGAAAATCGTTCAAGAAGAGAAAATTTAAGAATAATTGGACTACCAGAAGACCACGACAAAAGAAAAAGCCTGGACATAATACTAGAGGAAATTATCCAGGAAAACTGTCCCGAGATCCTAGAACAAGAGGGGAAAGTGGAGATTGAAAGAATCCACAGATCACCCCCTGTATTTAATCCCCAACTGACAATACCAAGAAATGTTATAGCCAAAATCAAAAACAATCAGATGAAAGAACAGATATTACAAGCTGCCAAGAAGAAGCCATTCAGATACCATGGAAACATGGTGAAGATAACACAGGATCTATCTGCATCCACACTGAAGGACAGAAAGGCATGGAATATGATATTCTGGAAAGCAAGGGAACAGGTCTACAGCCAAGAATAAAATACCCATCAAAACTGACTATATTCTTACAGGGGAAAGTATGGTCATTTAACAAAACAGAAGAGTTCCAAGCATTCATAAATAAAAGACCAGACCTGAACAGAAAATTTGAAGTCCAACCACAGAACTCAAGAGAATCATCAAAAGGTAATTAAAAAAGAGGGGAAAAACAACAACAACAAAAAAAATTTTTTAAGAGACTCAATAAGTTAAAATGATATGTATCCCTATAAGAAAAGAGGTCATTGGCAACTCTTAAAAACTGTTGCTATCACCTAAGCAGCTAGAAGAACTACACTCAGAGGGAACAGTAACAAACTGTATAGGATGAAAGGACAAGACATAAATAGGTATATAGATATATGCATGCATAAATACATATACATGTGTATATATATATATATACATGACTAAAGCTAAAAAAGAAAAGAGGTTATGACTAAAAGAAATGGGAAAAGAAACAAATAGGGGTCAATTTATATGTCACAAAGAAGCTCTTGGAGGGAGGGGGGAGAACATTGATACACTGGAAGGGTAAAGAGGTTGGAGATAGGAAATACTCAACACTTATGTACTTTGAAACTGACCCAAAGATGGAAGAACAATCCAATCCACTGGGGAAGAGAATAGATTTGCACCCTATAGGGGAGTAGAAGGGTAAAAAACACACTGGTGGGGAGGGAAGCAGTACAAGGGAGGGAGAGGATGGGGGGGAAATTTTAAAAAGACTACAGGGGAAAATAATGGAGGGAATGAGAAGGGAGTGGGGTAGAAAAGGAAGTACAAGGGGGACTGATTTAAAGTAAATTACTGGACTAAAAGGTAGAGCTGAAGAAGAAAGGTTAGAATTAGGGAAAGATATCAAAATGCCAGGGAGTCCACAAGTGACAGTCATAACGTTGAATGTGAATAGGATGAACTCACCCTTAAAATGTAGATGAATAGAAGAATGGATTAGAATCCAAAATCCTACCAAGAAACACACATGAAGCGGGTAGACACCCAAAAGGTCAGAATTAAAGGATGGAGTAAGACCTTCTGGGCCTCAACTGACAGAAAGAAGGCAGGAGTGGCAATCATGATATCTGATAAAGCCAAAGCAAAAATAGACCTGATCAAAAGGCTTAGGGAAGTGAATTATATTTTGTTAAAAGGGACTCTGGACAATGAGGAAATATCACTAATAAACATGTATGCACCAAATAATATAGCACCCAAATTTCTAATGGAGAAACTGGGAGAATTGAAGGAAGAAATAGACAGTAAAACCATATTAGTGGGAGAATTGAACCAACCATTATCAAATTTAGATAAATCAAATAAAAAAATAAATAAGAAAGAGGTAAAAGAAGTGAATGAAATCTTAGAAAAATTAGAATTAATAGACATATGGAGAAAAATAAATAGGCATAAAAAGGAATACACCTTCTTCTCAGCACCACATGGCACATTCACAAAGATTGACCATACATTAGGTCACAGAAACATGGCACATAAATGCAGAAAAGCAGAAATAATAAATGCAGCCTTTCCAGACCACAAGGCAATAAAAATAATGATCAGTAATGGTACATGGAAAACCAAACCAAAAACTAATTGGAAATTAAACAATATGATACTCCAAAATCGTTTAGAGAAGAAATCATAGGAACAATTAATAATTTCGTCAAGGAAAATGACAATGGTGAGACATCCTTTCAAACCTTTTGGGATGCAGCCAAAGCGGTAATCAGAGGTAAATTCATATCCCTAAGTACATATATTAACAAACTAGGGAGAGCAGAGATCAATCAATTGGAAATGCAAATAAAAAAACTCAAAAGCAACGAAATTAAAAAACCCCAGAAGAAATCAAAACTACAAATCCTAAAAATTAAGGGAGAAATTAATAAAATAGAAAATGATAGGACTATTGATTTAATAAATAAGACAAGAATCTGGTACTTTGAAAAAACAAACAAAATAGACAAAGTACTGGTCAATCTAATTTAAAAAAGGAAGGAAGAAAAGCAAATTAACAGCATCAAAGATGAAAAGGGGTACATCACCTCCGATGAAGAGGAAATTAAGGCAATCATTAAAAATTACTTTGCCCAATTATATGGCAATAAATACACCAATTTAGGTAATATGGATGAATATATACAAAAATACAAACTGCCTAGACTAACAGAAGAAGAAATAGAATTCTTAAATAATCCCATATCAGAAAATGAAATCCAACAAGCCATCAAAGAACTTCCTAAGAAAAAATCCCCAGGGCCTGATGGATTCACCAGTGAATTCTATCGAACATGAAGAGAACAGTTAATCCCAATACTATACAAACTATTTGACATAATAAGCAAAGAGGGAGTTCTACCAAACTCCTTTTATGACACAAACATGGTACTTATTCCAAAACCAGGCAGGTCAAAAACAAAGAAAGAAACTACAGACCAATCTCCCTAATAGATATAGATGCAAAAATCTTAAATAGGATACTGGCAAAAAGACTCCAGCAAGTGATCAGAAGGGTCATCTACCATGATCAAGTAGGATTTATACCAGGGATACTGGGCTGGTACAATATTAGGAAAACCATCGACATAATTGACCACATCAACAAGCAAACAAACAAGAACCACATGATTATCTCAATAGACGCAGAAAAAGCCTTTGATAAAATACAACACCCATTCCTATTGAAAACACTAGAAATCATAGGAATAGAAGGGTCATTCCTAAAAATAATGAACAGTATATATCTAAAACCATCAACTAATATCATCGGCAATGGGGATAAACTGGATGCATTCCCAATAAGATCAGGATGAAACAAGGATGCCCATTATCACCTCTACTATTTGACATTGTACTAGAAACACTAGAAGTTGCAATTAGAGAAGAAAAAGTAATTGAAGGCATCAAAATAGGCAAGGAGGAGACCACGTTATCACTCTTTGCAGATGACATGATGGTCTACTTAAAGAATCCTAGAGATTCAACCAAAAAGCTAATTGAAATAATCAACAACTTTAGCAAAGTGGCAAGATACAAAATAAACATACAGAAGTCATCAGCATTTCTATATATCTCCAACACAGCTCAGCAGCAAAAACTAGAAAGAGAAATCCCATTCAAAATCACCTTAGACAAAATAAAATACCTAGGAATCTATCTCCCTAGATAAACACAGGAACTATATGAACACAACTACAAACCCTCTCCACACAACTAAAACTAGACTTGAGCAATTGGAAAAACATTAACTGCTCATGGATAGGACGAGCCAATATAATAAAAATGACCATCCTACCCAAACTTATTGATCTATTTAGTGCCATACCCATGGAACTCCCCAAAAATTTCTTTACTGATTTAGAAAAAACCATAACAAAGTTCATTTGGACTAACAAAATATCAAGGATATTCAGGGAAATAATGAAAAAAAACACAAATGAGGGGGGCCTTGCAGTCCCATACCTTGAATTATATTACAAAGCAGCAGTCATCAAAACAATTTGGTACTGGCTAAGAGACAGAAAGGAGGATCAGTGGAACAGACTTGGGGCAAGCGACCTCAGGAAGACAGTATACGATAAACCCAAAGATCCCAGCTTTTGGGACCAAAATCCACTATTCGATAAAAACTGCTGGGAAAATTGGAAGACAGTGTGGGAGAGATTAGGAATTGATCAACACCTCATACCCTACACCAAGATAAATTCAAAATGGGTGAATGACTTAAACATAAAGAAGGAAACCATAAGTAAATTGGGTGAACACAGAATAGTATACATGTCAGACCTTTGGGAAGGGAAAGACTTTAAAACC
Source organism: Monodelphis domestica (assembly GCF_027887165.1). Taxonomy (NCBI): domain Eukaryota; kingdom Metazoa; phylum Chordata; class Mammalia; order Didelphimorphia; family Didelphidae; genus Monodelphis; species Monodelphis domestica. The sequence continues at coordinate 18,604,514 of NC_077232.1, read as the reverse complement.
AAGCAAGACTTAGAAAGAATCACAAAATGTAAAATAAATAATTTAGACTACATCAGATTAAAAAGGTTTTGTACAAACAAAACCAATGTAACTAAAATCAGAAGGAAAACAACAAATTGGGAAAAAATCTTCATAAAAACCTCTGAAAAAGGTTTAATTACTCAAATTTATAAAGAGCTAAATCAATTTTACAAAAAACAAAACCATTTTCCAATTCATAAATTGGCAAGGAACATGGATAGGCAGTTTTCAGATTAAAGAAATGAAAACTATAAATAAGCACATGAAGAAGTGTTCTAAATCTCTTATAATCAGAGAGATGCAAATCAAAACAACTCTGAGGTATCACCTCACACCTAGCAGATTGGCTAACATTATAGTAAAGGAAAGTAATGAATGCTGGGGGGGATGTGGCAAAGTAGGGACATTAATTCATTGCTGGTGGAGTTGTGAACTGATCCAACCATTATGGAGGGCAATTTGGAACTATGCCCAAAGGGTGATGAAAGAATGTCTACCCTTTGATCCAGGCATAGCACTGCTGGGTTTGTACCCCAAAGAGATAATGGAGAAAAAGACTTGTACAAGAATATTCATAGCTGCGCTCTTTGTGGTGGCCAAAAATTGGAAAACGAGGGGAAACCCATCAATTGGGGAATGGCTGAACAGATTGTGGCATATGTTGGTGATGGAATACTATTGTGCAAAAAGGAATAATAAACTGGAGGAATTCTATGGAGACTGGAACTACCTCCAGGAAGTTATATAGAGCGAGAGGAGCAGAACCAGTAGAACATTGTACACAGAGACTAATACACTGTGGTATAATCGAATGTAATGGACTTCTCCATTAGTGGAGGTGTAATGTCCCTGAACAATCTGCAGGGATCTAGGAGGAAAAACACTATTCATAAGCAGAGGACATACTGTTGGAGTAGAAACACCAAGGAAAAGCAACTGTCTGACTATAGTGGTTGAGGGGACATGACAGAGGAGAGACTCTAAACTAACACTGTAATGCAAATATTAACAACATGGCAATGGGTTTGAATCAAGAACACATGTGATACCCAGTGGAATCACAGTCGGCTATGGGGGTTGGGGGGGAGGAAAAGAAAATGATCTTTGTCTTTAATGAATAATGCATGGAAATGATCAAATAAAATATTATAAAATTAAAAAAAATTATAAATAATGACTACTAATACATAAGTTGTCTTCACAATTTTAATAAAGAAGGATATTGATATTTTCAAAATATACCTGACCATTCTTATCATTACCTATTTAATTTCAAACTTGTTGAAGGAATGGTAGAGTACTATAACTTTTCATATTTTACAATCCAAAGTCTTAATGACATATGAGGTTATAGATAGATAAAAACAAAAGGTACAAGTTTGATTTGCCCCAATAGGATTCCATGGATCTGGATTCAGTGGTATTATGTGTATATAAGGTCATAGGTCTGGGGAAAAATCTTGAGTTGAATAGTGGAGTAAATTACACAATCTTCGAATCAGAGTGGTCCCAGAAGTCATCAAATCTTATGTACTCCTTAAAAGGGATATTCTCTACAACACATTCAGCAAGTGGATATCCCAGTTGAAGTACACAGTGAAGATGAATTCTTCAGGGGGCAAAACCAGTTTGGAATTGCTCCATTTTTTAAGAAAATATTTCCTTGAAAGCAACCAAATTCACCTCAAAATTCTAGTCATTTTTCCACAGAATATGTCTGTATTCCCTATTCCATATGACATAGAATCCAATAATTTACCCATCCATAGCAACATTTTCTTTCTCCTAAATGAATATATGCTCTTATTGATCCTTATATGGAATAGTCTAGAGTAGATTTTCTCTGTGGCTTTTCCAAGTCTTATTCTTCTTCCCAAGTGATCACATTCTGGACTGAATAAAATTTTCAGATATACTCTAAAGAGATCAGAGAATACAAAAAATATCACCTCTCTCAGTAAGGGTGAAAATTTCTTCAATATGGTCATGTATGGAATTATCATTTAAGCTTCCAAAACCTACACTTGATTGATACTTTTCTTGTTTCCCACTAATACTCACTGAACTTTTGCTGATGAACAATGTCTTTTTTAGAGTGACCTCATGCCAGCTTTCTTGAGTCCAAAGAAAGTGTCTAGTTCAATATGGGAAAGAAACACTAAAGACCTACAATAGACCCTCATGCCTGACCACGACTTATAGGCTCTCATTGAACACATTTATTCCTGGGAAAAGACCTGCAAAAAAAAAAAAGAATTCTCTCTTTCTCTCTTCTTGATGTCTTACTGTGACAATAAAAATCTGTGATAAGGAGAAAATGAGGTACAAAGATCTGAATATCAGCAAATCAAAAGAATGTTCAACAATGACCAATAAAAAGGATCAAAGGTTCCTCATTAGTCAAATATGTAATGGATAGTTAAAGCAGCTCTTTTAAACAGTTGGTTTTATAAGACACCCAAAGTAATATGATGGAAAGTAAACTAAGGTTGTGTTGATCACAAAATGATAAAGGTTAGAGTTGGCTTCTTTTGACTCAGAGAGGCCAGATTTCAATAATAGAAGACAACAGAGAAAACACAGAAATTAATAATAGCCTCTGGAAGTCTAGTGGTGAGCAACTATCTTTTTTTAAACTTTTTTTTAGTCATATCATTCCAATTAGTAAATATACTTTATAGTAATCATTTGTTGATGTTTTGCAACCCATGTCTCTCTTTCCTCCCTACTGAGATGGCAAGCAATATTTTTGTGTAAGAAGATCCTTTCCACCCTATATTTGATTTATTTAGAATATAGACTCATTAGTGGTGTTATGGTTTCAAACATTAGGAAATATCTTTAACCTTATTGACTCACATTGCCTTAAATATCTTGGGATGAGCATACATCCAATATCCAAATTGACTCGTATCTCACCATGGTGAGGAAAACTTCCCAAATGTGGCTTTTGGGGATTCTACTTTAGCCCACAGAAATAGGGGAGTTTAAACTCTTGTGAATTTTACCATTGAGTCCACAAGTCTAGATTTGCTATACAAATATTGATTCTAGTAAAAAGATATAATTTTCAACCAAAAATAAATAAAACAAAAAGTGGGATATAAAAATTAATTTTATAATACTCTTTCAATTGAGATTTTCTAAAACATCAATTTACCACAGGGGTTTATGTTTTTATGTTGGGGTTTGGGATTTATTTTGGTGTTCTTTTCAACAGTGACCAATATGGAAGAGCATTTTGTAGGATAATACCTGTATAATAGAGATCAAATTGCTTACCATCTTTAGAAGGGTGGAGGAAAGAGGAGGGAGACAATTTGAATCTTATAATCTCAGAAAATGTATTTTGAAATTATTAATATCTGTAATTGGGTAAATAAAATATATTTTAAAAATCAATTGACATGCAAATACTACAGCATCTTCTTATGTTTCTCCCAAAATGGGCACTATAGATCTCTAACTCCTATGAAATAATTCAGGTTACACAATAATAGAAAGCCTTAATTACGTCCCACAGAAAAATCAAATTATGTTAACAGAAATTCACAGGAATCTCTATTCAGACCCAGAAACATGTAAAGTACATGAAGAACCTAATAATTAAACTGGAATTTTTATTGAAGTTGGCATCAGGATCCTAACCTAACAGTGTAATGAAAGGCCTCTCTCCCGCCTAATCTCTCAAAGATCTATCCACCCATTAGGGAGTACCTGTAATTTATGTTCCTTCCTTAAGATACCCTTGCTGTAGCAGTGTGTTGGATCCAATTTTAAGTGGCTCACAAAGATTTAATTAATGTTGACTGTAAGTGTAAAAGAATGTAGAAATCAGCAAATGTTAAAAGTCAAGACAAAATTTTTTTATAATTTATAATTCATATAGTGTTAGAAAAAACTCATAACAAGGCTTAACTTTTAAACTGTCTTATGCATTTTTGGTAGAGCTTAAATTCTTAAGTATTTAGTAACCAACCTCTAACAGAAGAGTTATTGAATAAGCAACGCGATTACCATAAACAGGACACATTCCAAGCATCTTATTTGGCTTCACTCTGTAATTACTATACCATTCAAAGTTAAGTATCTTCTCTTCCTCCTCTAGAAGGTAATAGCTAGAAATTCTATATCATGATTATGTTTATACATGTCTATAGGGGTTGTCTAGTTGTGTCTGTGAATGTGAACATGTGTACACAAATACCCTTCATTCCACAAAAGAATATTACAAGTCTCACTCTTAAGACTCTGTTAACGTAAGGAAACTGAGGCTCAGACTTTAAGATATGTAGGTAAGGTTGTTGTGTTTCAGTCATTTTTTTGGTTCTATTCAAAAATTCAGAACCTGATGAGAAGTTTTCTTGGCAAAGATACTGAAGTGGTTTCTCTTTCATTCTCTACCTCATTTTTCAGATCAGGAAATTGAGGCAAACAGAATTAAGTGACTTTTTCTGGGTCACAAAAATAGTAAGAGTCTGTGGCCAAATTTTAACTCATGTCTTCCCGACTCCAAATCCATTGCTCAATCACCTGCGCTGCCTAGTTTCCCTAGGTTACACAGTATGGGCCTAATGTTACACTCATGAAAGTGTCAGAAACATAATTTAAATTCAAGACTTCCTTAATTCTGAATCTGGCATCTGCTGCTACATGGTGTTACTCTTGGAAAAATGTGGATCACACTTCTGGGTGAATAAGAAAAATAGACATAATGGGGACTGGATCACAGAAGGAGGAAGGTAGAAATTTATTTTTTCTCCAATTAAAAAGGATGATCAAATTGAAGTTGGTGTCCCCTCAAAGCCTTTCTGAAAGAATTCTTAACTTCTTTGTTTCTCAGACTATAGATGAGAGGATTCAACATAGGGATAACCATGGTGTAGAATACTGATGCCATTTTGTCTGAGTCCATTGAATGGCTTGAGCTGGGTCGGAAGTACATGAAGATGATTGTCCCATAAAATATGAACACTGCTGTGAGATGGGAAGCACAGGTAGAGAAGGCTTTCTGGCGCCCATTAGCAGATCGGATCTTCAGGACAGTGATGAAGATGAACAAGTAAGAGAAAAAGATGACAAGAAATGGGAGGGATATATTTAATGATCCTAAGATGAAGATTATTGATTCAGTGATATGAATTTCAGAGCAAGATAGAATTAAGAGAGGGGGACTATCACAGAAAAAGTGATTGACTACATTGGACCTGCAGAAGGAAAGGCTAAAAATACTTCCTATGAAGATGGAGGAGGACAGAAATCCCCAGATGTGACCCCCGCTTATCACATATGCACACATTTTTGATGTCATGATAGTGTTATAATGTAGGGGTCTACACACAGTGGCATGACGATCATAGGCCATAAAGGCTAACATGTAACTTTCAATAGTAGCAAAGCCCCCCAAAAAGAACAACTGAGTAGCACATCCATTATAAGAGATGACCATGTCCCCTGTGAGGAGCCCGGTCATCACCTTGGGAATAATGGTTGAGGAAAGACCAAAATCTACCAGAGATAGATTCCTGAGGGAAAAGTATATAGGAGTATGGAGACAGGAATCCCAGGAGATCAGAGCTACTATCCCCAGGTTCCCTATCAGGGTGATGAGATAGATGAGGGTGACCATTATGAAAAGAGGAATATAAAGCCCTGGGTCATCTGTTAATCCTGTAAGGATGAAGACATTCACTTCAGACGTGTTCTCCATAAATGTCATTTTAGAGTGATATCATTATCCTGGAATAAAAAAGAGTAACCATTACAAAAAATCAACAATTCATGATGAATTACTCCAAGATATAAAACATAGTCATAGAAATAACTTATTTGGATGGTAGAAAAAGAGAATTAAGTGTCTAAGAACATCTAGATTGCTGTTATAGAAATTATACTGGGTACCTCAAATCATTCATCAAGATTTTTAGAGAGAATGATGTATTAATCTTTACCTTTTAATTCAAATGTATATTATTTTCCCAATTACATGTAATAACAAATTTCAATGTACATTTACTGAAATTAAAAGATTCAAATTGTCTTCCTGCCATCCATCCCCTTCCTATAATTAGATCTGGGTTAGGCATGTGTTATCATGAGAAACATGCTTCCATATTGGTCATTGATGTGAGGGAAGACTCATATAAAACCAACCTCCCTCAAAAGAAACCCAATATACTAATGTGAAAAATAGGATGCTTTGATCTGCCTCCAACTGTTAACATTCATTTCTCTGGAGGCAGACAGCATTCTGTGTCAGTCATCCCTCAGAATTGTCCCAGTTCATTCATTATATTACTGTGTAGCAAAGTCTTTCACAGCTGATTATCCCACGTGTTTCCTGTTATTGCATATTATGTTCTCCTGGTTCTGCTTATTTTTCTCCACATAAGTTGATGTAAGTCTTTGCAGCTTTTTCTGAAATCCTCCTGATTATCATTTCTTATAACTCAGTATGCTATATTACCAACGTTTAATCCAATTTATTCAGCCATTCCCCAAATAATTGAAATTCCTTCAATTTCCAAATCTTTGCCCACAAAGAATGAGCTGTTAAATATATTGTTCTATATGTAGGTCTTTTCCCCTTTTTCATGCTATTTTTGTTATACAGATCCAGTAGTGAGCAAAGGATATGCACAGGTTTATATCCCTTTAGGCACACTTAAAAATTGTCATCCAGAATGGTTGGACCAGTTCACAACTACAACAACAATGCACTAGTGTCCCAGTTTTGCCATATGATCTTCAAATTTATCAATTTCCATTAATATTGGCTATATTGATAAATGTATGACAGTATCTCTGGGTTGTTTTAATTTGTATTTCCTAATCAATGAAAGGGAACAACTGGATAATTTAGTTCATTGAGAGTCAGACTTAGAGACAAGGTCCTAGGTTCAAATCTGGCCTCAGACACTTCCTAGCTATTGTTGTAGGGAAGAGAGGATTTGAGCATATGAGGTAGGTCTGCAGGGAGATAGAGATGCAGAGAAACAATTCTAGAATTTGTGTGGGGTGGGAAGTGTGCTGGATATTTAGTGGTTTGACCAGGAGAGACTGGCTGCTTTCCCTTAGTGGCTGTTTCTACCTTATCTTTCCCATCCTACCTGCTAACCTCCTGGCTTGTCATCTACTGAGCTTACTGGTTTGATCTTGAACCACTCTGGGTCATTTGTCTGTAAGATTAGGTCTGTGGGCCCTTCTGCGTCCAGGATCTCTACTGGGTCCTGTCTTGCCTAACTGGGCAAACCCACTACCTCTATTACTATCAAAAGGGAGGGGTTTTGGTTACTTTGGGTTTATTTTTATTAGTGTCTGGGATCTTTAGACAGATAGGGAAGGATCAGTGTAATTTAAATCTGTGAAGACTCTTGGTGACAGGACATTTAGAACTGGGGGCATTTGGGTAGCTGACATTAGCTTAGAATTATCCAAATCCCCTTTTCACTTTCCCTAGTTTAATGAATCCAACAAATGTCCCTGTTATACAGTTGTCTGTGTTTGCTACCTCAGGACAGGCTCTGCATGGACTGGACCTGTTAGCCTGCCAGCCAACAGTTGGCCTTCCCAAAACAGTTATCTTTCTGATACTGGCCTATAATTAAACATCTAATACATCTCCAAAACCACCCTCCATTACACTGTCACCCTGGGCAAGACACTGAACCTCCATTGGCTAGTCTTTACCATTCTGCTGCCTTAGAACAATTACATATCATTAATTCTAAGAAGGGAAGTAAAAGTTTTAAAAATAGAGTGGTTTAGAACATTTTTTCATATGATAATAGGTTTGATTTCTTCAAATGAAAACTGCCTATTCATATGCTTTGACTCTTTGTCATTTGGGGAATGGTTTGTATTCTTAGATATTTAACTTAATTCAATTTCCTCCAGAAAACTTTTAATTATAACTTTTCTAAAATTTCATTCATTCCATATCTTTCTTATTTGTATTTTGATTAGATTTATCTTTATCTGACAGGGCTCAGAGTATTATCTAGGCCTGAACCAGCCAGGTGCACCATTCACTGCCCTGTGCTAAGGCTTGGATTCTCACTGCAGGCTTGATCTGGGCTTTGGAACTTTAAGGGATGTGTGTGGAGTTTCACTCTCTTAGGTTAGACAGGGTTTCATGTTCTCAAGGTTGAACTGGACCCACTTGAAGAACCCTGAGATAGTATATGTGGACTGAGGGATGGGACTGGCTGTTGGCTTATGCCAGTAATACTTGGAGAAGCCTTGCTACAAGCTGTGTGGCCTTTCTGGGAGCTTTGTTCCCATCACACCCCAGTGAGCCAGGCACTCTCTGCCTAATTTTCAAGATGTTTTCTGCAAGAAAGTTGCTTCACTCTGACTTCTTGTTTGTTCTGACAATCCAGCTTTCATTCTGAAGTGTTATTTTATGTTTGGGCATAGGGGATCCCCAGGGTGGTTCAAGCTTTTGCTTTCAGACCCTTCCACCTTGACTCTGTAGCCTCACTTCATTGTTTTCAATATCCAGTGCAAAGGAGAACAGGGCCCCTACCATTCCTTTGTATTCTCCAGGTTTGGCACAATGCCTGGGATACAGTAGTAGACTCTAAATATCACTCACTGATTGACCAGTGGTAGCCTTCCCTCTCTTTACTAAGCTAAGGTAGCCTTTGTGCAACAGACAAATCCAGAGTAATAACAGCCCAGAGTAAAAGCCATCAGAGCTTGGAAGGTCCTGCCATTCATCAGTCACTTACACTTAGAATACTTAATTGATCTTTGCCACCATGAGATGCCAGAAAATGTTTCCATGGGAGCTCTGAGAAGGGCTGCCACTTTCACTCTAGAACAAGATTCACCTTGAAAATATTCTAGAAAACCAAATCAGAGAATCTCAAGTCAGGATGGTCAGAACTGGTTAATTAGGAAGAATGAAAGTTGGAAAATAAAACATCCTTGTAGCATATTCAGGTCCCTCTCAAGGAAGATGAATTAAAATCTTTGACACACAAATAGAAATCTAGCTTCCAAGGTAACTTAAAAATTAATTGTTGTAAATTCACCTTTTGGAGATAAATCTAAAAATAGATTGTAGCTTACAATTCTAGCTTCCCTATAAAGGAAGAGCTAAGTATCTTCATTATTACAATCAGGAAATAGCTAAATCCAATCTTCACATAACATGTAGGCAGGGGACTCAAAGAGAATATGGTTCCGGAAAGGTTACTCCCTTATTCCAATGACATAGACTAGGTAATAGCAGGTTGTTGTAATTTCTTTCTACACTAATTCATTGCTGGTGGAGTTGTGAATTGATCCACCCTTCTGGAGGGCAATTTGGAACTATGCCCAAAGGAAACTAAAAAACTGTCCTTTGATCAAGCCATAACACTGCTGGGTTTGTACCCCAAAGAGATTATAAGGAAAAAAGACTTGTACAAGAACATTCATAGCTGCACTCTTTGTGGTGGCAAAAAATTGGAAAATGAGGGGATGCCCTTCAATTGGGGCATTGCTGAATAATTTTCAGTGTATGGTGGTGATGGAATACTGTTGTGCTCAACGGAATAATAAAGTGGAGGAATTTCATGGGAACTGGAACAACCTCTAGGAATTGATGCAGAGTGAGAGGAACAAAACCAGGAGAACATTATACACAGAAATTGATATACCATGGTACAATAGAACATAATGTATGTTTCTACTACCAGCAATGCAATGATCCAGGACAATTTTGAAGGACTTATGAGAAAGAACACTATCTACATTCAGAGGAAACACTGTAGGAGTTGAAACACTGAAGAAAAACAACTGCTTGATAAAATGGATAAAAGGGAATATAAATGGGGATGTAGACTCTAAATGATCATCCTAGTGCAAACATCAACAACATGTAAATAGGTTTTAATGAAGGACACATGTAATACCCAGTGGAATTGCACATCAGTTATGGGAAGTGTTGAGGGAGGGAAGAAATATTATTCTTGTAACCAAGAAATAATGTTCCAATTTGACTAAATTAATTAATTAGTTAAAAATAAAAAATAAATAAAATTAAAAGGAAAAAAAAATTGTTTCTATATGGAATTGAAAAAATAAATTTTAAGTAAAAAAGACAATGAAAACTAGAAGCTCTATTAGTGAAGGGAAGTGAGGGAATATTTCTATAGCATAAATTATGTAACAAGTACCATACCAGACACTTTGACATAATATTACTTGATTCTGTAACAAGGGAATCACTTTAAAAGACTGATATATATTAATTTAAGGTCGCCAAGGAATCAGCTATGTAATTCCTAAATGAAAACTTAAGTCAGCCGTCAGCCTTTTTTGGAGTTTAATTACAATAGGAGTAAGAAAGGAATTAGAGATAGAGAGAGAGAGAGAAAGGGGAGAGAAGGGAATAGGGCTTAAATACCCCTTCTGTTTAGGCTGGGCCAAAAGGCCCAAGCCCTTAGATAGCTGGAGCAAAGAAAAGAGACCAGTCCCTATTACTCACGTGTCCAAAATGGAGAAACAGTCTCAGGGGCCCCCACCTTCAGCTTCCTTCAGAGCAAGCCTTCTCAGAGCCCAGGAACCACACCGACCAAAACCTCAACCCCTCTCTAGAGTCTTCAGACCCCCTATCTTTAAGGAAACCCTCCAAGTTGCCTCCCCTCAGTCCTCACATCTACCAATCCCTGTTCATCAATTTCCCTGTCAATGGAGGCTCTCGCTTAACCCAGGACCGCCCAGAGGTTTCTGGCTTTTGCACATGTCTGTTGAAGGTCATATTTTCAAATGATTAAATCTTTACTCCTTTGCTACAGCCCTTTCTAAATCCTGTTAACTTGAGTATGGTAGAGGTTGGAATAATTAAATTTTGATCTAGGCTGCAGCCCTTACTCAATCCTATTAGGACTGAATAGTGTGGAGATTTATTCCAAGTATCTCCATTGTATCAATTCTAAAATCAATCAAGGCTCAAAGAAATTCCTGTTCTATGCTTAAGCATAGGTCAAAGTCATTTCCATTGTTCAGCAAAAGGTTTCTGTCCTAAAGTAATCTTAAGAAGGGAAGAGAAGGAACCTCCCATGCCAATGGGATTCCCATTCCAATAGACTATCAGTAAGAAATTTTCCAAGTATGAAATATCCCAATGGTGAAATTACCAACATTTATAAGTCTAAGGAAATTTGAGGTTTACAATTCTCATGATGATTCTGACGTGTATTGACTATTATTAAACAAATACATTTTGAAGCAGATGAAACTTAGGCAAACAAAGATTAAGTGACTTTCCCAGGGTTATATCATGTCTGAGGATGAGTTTCAACATGGGGCTTCTTAATTCTGTTCGCACAGCTCTATCCCATGTACCACAGGAGCCTCTTTAAATTTCACAAAGTATTTTAAATCCATTGGATCATTTCTTCCCCAACACAACTGTGGGACGTATATGGCTAGAAAGAAAATGAATTTGACTTTATATTGAACAGAAATGAACAATAACCAGACACAAAATATGATCTTTAGTATTCAGCACTTGGACCAATGTGTTCAGTTGTATGTTGTTCACATAGAAAAGGACATTGATTGGCTAAAGAATTTCAAAATGGTGAAAGGTTTTGAAATCTCACTTTTTTGGAATTGGTGGAAGAAACTGAGGGTGTTTAGCCAAGAAAAGAGAAAATATGGGTGTCAGGGAAGGGATTGAGATTAATTTTTTTATATATTTGAAGGATTATTATGTGGTGGAAGGATATGACTTGTCCTACTTGTACTCAAAGGTAAGAACCCAGGGAAAAGGTAGGCATTAAGAAGAAACAAGTTTAGGTTTGATGTAAGGAAAACATTCCAAAAATAGCAATAGTCAGAATTACAAGCAATTTACTGGATTAAAATTCTACCTCCGATCATGGTAAATTATATATACATATTTAAATATATATATGTACATATATACATATAAATATGTATATATGAAAAAGTCTTTTAAGTCAATCAATGTCAATCTATTGAGCCATAAAAATGAGGATAATAATGATAATATTCATCTCACATAGTTCTCAGAAGATTCAAATGAGAAGAGAGTTGAAATGCTTTTGCAAATATTTAAGTCCTATATAAATGTGAGTTGTTAGCATTGATGGCAAGGACTATGTCTCAACTAAACTTGGTTATCAACCCCCTCTCTCACAAATTTAATTCAGTGCTGTGCATACAATTTATTAATCACCAACATTATTTAATTAAGTCTTCATTAGGACTGCAAAGTAAACCATTACTGAAAATATTCCCTCAGTTACTGAAGGATCCTGAACTTGAAAAGTCTCAGGTGTTGTTTCTAGAGCTTTTAGATGTTGGAAAACAAGTTACAGACATGATTTTATTAGACCCCCAAAACAACCCTTTGAGATGTGTGCCACAAATATCATTATGCACATTTTAAAGGAAATGGAAGAAGTCAATTGACTTACCAGTGCAGAAATGGTGAGTGGATTAGAGGATTTTTTCCCAATTCTTCCTCCTTCCAGGTCTAGAAATGTTTTTAGTATGCCATGTTGCTATCTATATAAGCACTGAAGACTTAGACTGGGTATTCTAGAACCTAACTGGCTTGATATGGAAAAAGGTGGCTAGGACTCCAGAGAGGAGAGGTAGCCAAGAACTTTATATTCAGGGTTTTACCCTGAAATTCCAACCTCCGGAAGCATGTGATTACATTAGAGAAATATCTCCCTGGTCACAGGGACAAAGAGGTCAGACATTTCTAGTGGAAAAGTAGTCACTCCTGGCCATTGCTGTGGCATGGATGACAATCCAGTTAAGGATGTCCACTTCTATCCTCCATTCAAATCAGCCTCAGGAAACTCAAAAGGAACCAGATGAATGAATAAATGACTAACTGAACTGGACATACAAACTGGTAGCACTGAATGGAACACTAAAGTGGAATATTTCAATGTCAAGAGCTGAAGTTAGGGCTGAAACAGGAACTTTATCCAGATCTCAGAGACCTGAATCTCTGAGGAAGTATGGGTCCCTTGGAGATACATGGCAGTTCAGCTGCCAACTCATGAACAAAACAAACCATTAAATTCTTCTTTGACCACTGAGGGAAAGTATGAGTATACACAGAAAATTTTCTCAGGGGCATTTTGTCATTCTAAGTTGTGAGGTAAAAGTTGATTCTATTCTGCCTATGTATGTGACATGGACAAAATCTTTTAACATCTCCAAGACTCAGTTAATTTTTGACATGTGTATGAAAATCTCAGATCTGAATACAATCAGATTTTGGGTCAGATTAAATGTGATACTGACAATGAAACAAAGGTGAAGTAGTGCAAAGATATCCACCAGGAAGGCTCTGGAAAAGATCACTGAATTTGGTGGTAGAAGGTTTGGGGTGGAATTAGAGGTTACTGTGAAACTTTAGGCATAATTTATCCTGAATAAAGCCTGATTTCCTTATTTGTGAAATATAAATCAGTATATTTTCAAACATGCACTAATTCTCAGGACAATTATGAGGATATATTCCTATCTAAATTACAAATTATATTCTCATTATTATTGATATTAAGTCTCTTCCTTTTTATAATCTACTCAGATTTTCCACTTTACCGGTTTGCCATGACCTCCATCTAATCATGCAGATTCTGAGCTTCAAGGATACTTGCCCTCAAAGCTCTATTTTATTGGTAAGGGAGGAGAACACTCGCTAGATTTAAGTAGAGCCTTTGACATATTTGCTACTCCTGAACTTGAGGACAAAATGTGAAGAAAGACAGGGAAAAGCACAGTGTGGCAGAGTCAGAGTTTGTTGAAGACTTAAACCAAATAAGGAGTAAATCAAGGCTCACTAGTCATGTTGCAAAAGTCTTTCCTAAGCTCCTACCTCTTAGTATGTCCTCCTTGCTGCAAAATTCCCTTATATTTATTGGTCATATATATTTTGTTCATATATTTATATATAATATTCAAAATAAAATATTATATATAGTTTCAACAAATAGAATTTGTTTCCTCATCAGTTCCTCATGGTTTCTCATAAAGAAATAAAATATTTCTTTGTTTTTCCAAATTAAGAACTGTGCCAATCTCAAGATAGTGGCTTGGTAAATTATGGTGGAATTGAATTAATTAATCATTTACTTGGACAAACAAATATCCTCACATTTATCAACTTATGACATTAAAAAAGCTAGGTGGGAAGACTTACTAACTGTGTGGTCCATTCAAGACTCAAAAATATCTCAATTGGCTAAAGTTTTTAGTTAAATGCCACAAGATAAAATTTAGAAAGACAACATGCAAAGTTTTCTAATTGGTTTACCTGGAGCATAATGTATAAGGCCTCAGAAATTGTAGATCATAATCTGGGATCACACAGACCCAGTTCATGTTATATGTATGTGTTTATGTAGGTTTCTGCAGGTGAGTGCATGTGTGTGTTCTCTTAAGAAATATAATGATAAATTTTGCTGGAAATACTCATTAGAAAATTCAGGTTGTTGAATTAGAAGTATGAAATACAAAATTTTAATTCATTCTGTAATTTTCAATATTCTAAATATTAAATTATAAAACTCCAATTAATAATTATAAATATTATATATGGGATATCATGGAAGAGTTCAAAGAATTAATCTAGCAAGTACTTAAATTTTTCCCATTTTATGTCAAATTGCATAAGCATTTTCTGTTCTACACATTTCATTGAACATAATTATTTTAATAAATTCAGCCATATGCTAAAATATATTTAAATGATATATTAATTTGTTTAGTAGTAGTCTCTTGGTGACTGAGAATGACAATTGTCTTTGGGCATTATCATCTATTGATGTACCCTCATGTGGCTTTGAAGTTCAAAGGCTGAGGCACAGAGCTTGTGGCACATGGGGCATGGGACGCCAGTTGTTACGGGAGGTGCAGTTGTGGCCTTGTGTCAGCATTCACATACAGCGGCAAGACGTTGACGTCGTTCATCTTCAAAGGTGGTGGCGGCATGGTTAATGTAGGTACGCCAGCTGCTTCTGACAGAGGCAGCAAGTTCTAATTGCTTTGGTGTAATGCCAGCCCACTTCAAGTTTGACTTTAGCTGATCCTTGAATGTTTTCTTTGGTTGACCTTGTTTCCTGAGTCCAGCTGACAGCTCACCATAGAAAACCTGTCTTGGTATTCGCTGTGGGTCCATGCGGATGACATGTCCAGTCCATCGTGGCTGGGTTTTGAGGACCATTACTTTGATGCTGGTGGATTTGGCTCTGTGGAGGACTTCCTGATTGGTGATTTGGTCCTGCCATCGGATCCTCATGATTGACTGGAGTGAGCATTGGTGGAATTGCTCCAGATGTTTCATATTCTTCCGGTACAGTGTCCATGTCTCACAGCCATACAGGAGCGAGCTGAGAACCACTGCGTTATACACTTTGAGCTTTGTCGCAGTGCTTACACTTCTGTGTTGGAGGACTTTGGAGTGCAGCCGCCCGAGTGCCTGGTTGGCCTTTTGGATCCTGGCATTAATCTCGTGGTCTAGGGACCCGTCGTTGTCGATGGTGCTGCCCAGGTACTTGAAAGTGTTGAGGGTAGAAAGCTGCGTGCTGTTGATTGTAATGCAGGGATGCTTAGTTGGCCTCCCTGGTGCAGGTTGGAACAGCACCTCTGTTTTGCTGAGGCTGATAGTCAGGCCAAACAGTTTTGTTGCGATGGAGAACCTGTCCACAATGGTTTGAAGATGATTTTCTTGGTGGGCCATGAGAGCACAGTCATCTGCAAAGAGAGCTTCCAGGATATGTCTCTTTGTTGTCTTCATTTTTGCGGTCAGGTGGCGAAGGTCGAATAGTGAGTCATCCAGTCAGTATTTGATATAGACCCCCAGGTCTAGATCCATCACAGCATGTCGTAATACTTGGGTGAAGTATAGGTTGAATAGCACTGGAGCAAGACACAGCCGTGTTTCACGCTATTGGAGATGTTGAAGCAATCAGAAGTCTCTCCACCAGATAGGACTTCCCCTGTCATGTCGACATGAAAGAGCTGGATCAGTTTGATGAATTTTGCTGGGCAACCAAGCTTGCTAAGGATCACCCACAATGCATCCCTATTCACTGTGTCAAACGCCTTCATCAAGTCTATGAAGACAATGTAGAGATTCAGGTTCTGCTCAAGGCATTTTTCCTGTATTTGACTCACCGTGAAGACCATGTCAATGGTGCTGCGATCTTGTTGGAAGCCACATTGTGATTCAGGCAGAGTCTGGACACACTGCAAACTGAATTTAGACTGGAGTCAGGAATATGTCATTTCAAATCCCATCTCAGACACTAGCTGTGTGACCTTGGGCAAATCATTTCACTTCTGTTTGCTTCAGTGCTCTCAACTTTAAAATTGTGTTAATAATAGTACCAGTCCCCTCTGGATGTTGTGAGGATCAAATGCCCTAATTTTTGTAACACACTTAGCCCAGTGCCTGGTATATACTAGGTGCTACATAACTGCCTATACTCTCAAAGAAATTCCATGGAATGACTGACCAGTGTTTCCCACTAGATCATTGGAAAATTTGCCAGTGGAGGAATAATAACATTTGATGATGATGGTTGTAGATAAGAAATTTACAACCTTAGGATGTTTCAAAATTGGAAAATACCGAAGTGAGAGGCAATATGAAGTTTCTCTCAGTGAAAAATTTTAAATGGTCTCATGATGGTTTCAAGAAGGCTTGTAATGAGAATGTCCCATGAGTCTCCTTCCCAAACCACCTGATATTTTGGCTCAATGAACAGCAGGAAACTTCACACTATCTCCATCATATAATGTCACAAGATTTCTCAGATTATTAAGTATGAATACATGGTGATAGAAGGAAACAAGGGAGCTATTCTGGAGTACTACTTAGAATAGATAGAGGAAAATGCATCTGGTTGTGACCATACATTAATAATCAGTTTGTATTTAAATATAGAACCCTTGGGGCTATTTGGGAAAAATTTGAGAAGCTGAAAAACTGAAAGAACCCCTCAATATTATCATGAGCAGTACAATATTTTGATGTAATATTTGCATAAACCTTCAAATTGCTATTGACATAATTGTGACAATTTCCCACAGCTTCCAAAAAACAGATAACTTGCTTCAATCATGTGCATGCTTATTGTCACAGAAGAAAAGATTTGTAATTTAATTGATATATTTTTTACTGATTTTGGCAATAATAACTTTTGATTAACTCTAATTCCTTGGACTATCCTTGTAATGTCCCAAAGAGTTTGTGAAGCACTAAATGGGAAACACTGCACTAATTCACTCTTAATTTAAAATTTGTATCTATTCTGGCTCCTCATCCTCTCACTTATCAACCCTTTAATAATATGCAAATTGATTTCCTCAGCATTTCTAAAGTAGAAAATTAAAATCATTGCCTGGTTAAAGTTGACCAATTAATTAGATGGTTGGAGTCTTTTTCAAATTCAAAAGGATATGCATCCTTTATGAAATTAAAAGAAATTGTTCCAAAGTTTGGACCCTCTGTTCAGATTGATTCTGATTTTGGCTCACATTTTATAGATACTGTCCTGGCAATAGTTTATGCTAATTTGGGAATTAATCCAAGGTTTCATATTCCTTACTATCCTCAGTCTTCAGGAAAGAAAGAAAATATGAATAAGGAGTTAAAGAGATTGATTGGAAAACTGTGCAAGAAAACTCTATGTATTACCTTTGGCTTTTTTCCATTTGAGGAACAGACCTAATGGAGATTCTCATATATCCCCTTATAAAATGTTGTTTGGTCATTACAATTATTATTATTAACAATACTAATAATAATAAAATTTAAAACCCTTACCTTCCATCTTGGAGTCCAAGGCAGAAGAATGAAAAGGAGTAGGCAATGGGAGTTAAGTGACTTGCCCAGGGTCACACAGCTAGAAAGCATCTGAGGTCAGATTTGAATCTAGGACCTTCCAAACTCCAGGCCTGACTCTCAATCCACTGATCTACCCAGATGCCCCAGGTCATCTTCCTTTAAAATCAAAAGACTTTTTCACGAGCATATACCTCCTTTTGAAAGTAGATTTGGCTATTTCCATATACATAAGAGAATTAGCAAACAGGCTTAAATGATTATAATGAATCAGAGCAATGGTACAGACTAGGCCAATAGATTTCTTATTGCATAATTTCAAACCAGGTCATTACATTTACAATAAGAATTTATAACATCCCAGTAGATTACAGCCTGATTGGGAAAGCCCTTTACAAGTTCTGAATTAATTAAGTTTAGTACAAAAAATTGCTGGATCCATTATTCTCAAGTGAAACCTGTATATTTGTCCACTCATAATGATTTCCTACAATGTTACTGAAGATCAGTAATCTTTATTTTATTTAGTCTCCCCTCTGCCTGAATAGGACAACAGAATAGACCTTCTATTAGAGGATTCATCTCCCATTACTGAGTCCTATGGTATACAAGATTTCTTTACAGAGGACACTCACCTTCCCACTGGTGAATAACATGGTACAGAGGCCCTTTGCCTGAATAGGACAACACCCTATTGCAAAATGAAGGTTTAGTAAGTTATAAGAAATTATACAAATGACAGTTAAAATGAGGCTACAGAGAAAATAGCTAAATACATTACATTCTGTTTGCTTAATAAACTTATATATATATATATATATAGGTATTAAATTTTTATTTCTTTTAGTCAACCATTTCCCTTAATTAATCACTTCTTTGGCTAAATGTTGGTTGATTCCAATATCTGGAGTCTTATATTTTAAAGGATAAAAATGAATACATCAATAAAACTTCAGATTATTGAAATCTCTTCATTAATGAAGGCTTTAATCAACTTATCTCAGAGCTCATGAATCTAACCACTGATACATCAGTTTCTGAGGGCCACACTAGATTTCCTCGATCTTAATGGGGACCACATACCACAGTCCTAACTATAAACAAATTTCTCACCCTTATTTTCTGTTAGGAAATGAGAATGCTTCCATGTCTTTTTGGCTTCTCATCACTCATCTAGTAATAACTGTAGTCTTCTTCTGTTATCTGAGGTGTTCATATTTGTCTCTGTGGAATAAAATAATACATAACCCCAAGACAGCAAAGTAGTCCATGGGATAGTCCTCAGTGAATCTATTGAGCTTAATGATTATGTTAGAGAGTGTTCCTACATTGAACATTTGTAATTTTTCTCTTTCTTCATTTTAGACAATTTTGGTGTGATACTGTCTCAGAATTGTTTTGGTCTATATTTCTCTAATGAAATGATTTTGACCATTTTTTTATTAATTCTATATATGACTTTGATTTCTTCATCAAAAAATTGTTTGTTTACATCTTTTGTATATTTATCAATTGGAAGGTGGCTATCTTTCTGGTGGTAATGAATTGGAAATTGAAGTGATATCCATCAATTGTTGTGCAAAATTTGTTTTTCAAAAACTTGCAAAAGTGCACATTTTTCATAACTTTAATATTCTCTCTTGACAATAGTAATTGTAACTTTTCTGTACAGTAAAGCCTATAGTGTTGAATGAAGAGAATCATGTGACTACTGTGACTGAAAAAATGTGTAAATGGCCAAACTGTAAGCTTTGGCCACACTGGTAAAGATTATTTTTAGTTTCTTGATTTAAATAAAAAATAAGTGGTCACCATGGGAAAAATTCCCAAATATGAAATACCCACATCAGCTGGGTTTTATGGAGATTTTAATTAATATGAATGAAGGGATTAAGGGAAGGGAGAGAGACAGAGTAAGAGGAAATAGTAGGTAAAGTCTAGGGCTTAGGCCAAATTGCCTAGGCCTTTCTCTTTAAGAGAGAAAACTAAGTCAGTCTTTTATCCACTCACCACAAGATTTTGTCCCAAGCAAAACTCTAGTGTTCAGTGAGACCTTCCTATTCAGCTTCCAAACTCAATTAAGTTCAAAGGCCAGCTTCTTTTAAAGAGAAATTTCTCTTATGTCACTTCCCCAAAATTGTCACATCTACCAATCACATTAGACTTTTCCCACAGAACTGTCCATTCTTAGTTCACAGTATTCTTTAATAAACACCTTCTCTGGGTAGACTAAAACTTCACACTTCTTTTGTAAGTTGCTTGACCTTTTAGTGATTAATTTAACCTTTATAGGTACTTAGTACCCATTTGTATTTGATCTAAAAATAGACCTAGCTTAAGGTTTTAGCTTTACTATAAGTATGAATTTGGGACTTTTTCATTGTTCCATCAGGAGTTTACAACTTTATCTTCTCCTAAGGCACTGTCTAAGTATGGGTGGAGTAATGTTAAAAGTTCTCACATTGTTACAATAGGGGAATTTGCTTAACCAAATCTTCTAAGGTACATTTTGAGCAGTTTTAAGATTCACACTACCTTCTGTGTTGTATTCACAATAAAAAGTAATAATAAATAAGTGAATGATAAAAAACCAACATTTATTAGGTCCCTACTATATGCAAAGTACTGTGACAAATACTGGGGTTACACATTGAAAAAAAACTATGCCCTACCCTAAAGGGCTAAGACTGAATCAAGAAAAGACACTGGACTTTTCAGATGCAAATGTTATGGAAAGGACTAGACTGTTTTAATAGAGGACATGGAGATACATATTCCTTAGTGTCATTTCCATTGATATTAATAAGCTTTTCCATTTCATTGATAAAATACATATCAATTTTAAGGGTCAACGATTTACAGTGGTCAATATTTTGGTGGCAAGAATATTTTTTCATCATATCTTCAGTAGGACTGGTTACAGGGAAAGTAAGTAGTATAGAATCTAGATAAACAGTTACCAGATTATCTCCAAAAGAGCTACTCCCCCTGGTTAATGTCTTCAAGGAATGTGTTGAAAGCAGGGTAGATAGTCTCAGAGTTTCCATTATTCTCATGTCCCTTAGCATCTTTCATTGGTAATTATTTAGTGATTTGTCCTGGTGGCAAGGGAAATAGTTTCTCATTCTCCCAGGTAGCACTCATGTCCCAGGGATGTTGTGAAAATCAAATGAGTTAATGTTTATAAAGCACACAGCAAAGTGTCTGGCACAAAGTAGGTGTCATGTAAATATGAGTTGTTTTTATTATTATTTATTAATAGTAGTTGGTAGTTCTTTTCCCCATATGAGTTTCTTTCTACAATTATGGAGGGCAAATAGTAGCCATCTCCAAGAGTTTCTAAGATCCAATGTTGTTGAAGATGTGATTATGGTGCTTTGATCCATCTGCTATTTGCTGACTTCTCTATCTTCTTTAAGAGGCCTTATTGCTTCAGTTATGCTAACATCCTATCTTTATAGTGGCAGATGGTCAGGAAATTTGTTTTGATGGTGCATAATACAGATCTTATCCACAAGAATTTGCTCCTAAATATTGACTGCAGAACCTAAAGTCATAATGTGGGAATAATTCTGATGTTTCTCCCAATATGGGTCTCCAGCTCATATAAAATAAATGAACTTGACAAATAGTGGAAAGCCTTTATCTCTTTCCACAGAAAAATGAAAATATGTTAAAGAAAAATTCACAGGAATCCCTATTCAGCCACGGAAACCTGTGAAGTACCTAAAGAACCTATTAGTTAAAATTGAATAGCTATTGAGGTTCACATCAGGATGCTACACTGATATTACAATGAAAGACCTCTTTCTCTCTCGTTATGACACTCTCATAAAAGATAAAAAAGATAAAAAAGATAAAAAATATAAAAAAGCAATAGGTGGAAAGAACACTTCAGTCAGCTTCTCAACCGACCCTCTTCAGTCGACCAAAGCGCCCTTGACCAGATCCCCCAAAACCACTCCATTGAACAACTTGATGTCCCTCCTTCAATAGAGGAAGTCCAAAAAGCCATTAAACAAATGAGTGCAGGCAAGGCACCCGGTAAAGTCGGGATCCCAACCGAGGTGTACAAGGCCTTAAATGGAAAGGAGCTCCAGGCATTCCACATAGTGCTGACCAGCATATGGGAAGAGGAAGACATGCCCCCAGAACTCAGAGATGCCTCCATCGTAGCCCTATACAAGAACAAAGGTTCACAAGCAGCCTATGACAACTACAGAGGCATCTCACTACTCTCCACTGCTGGAAAGATCCTCGCCTGTGTTATATTCAACAGACTCCTATCATCTGTTTCAGAGCAGAACCTGCCTGAATCACAATGTGGCTTCCGACCAGATCGCAGCACCATTAACATGGTCTTCACGGTGAGGCAAATGCAGGAAAAATGCCTTGAGAAGAACCTGAGTCTCTACATTGTCTTCATAGACCTGACAAAGGCATTTGACACAGGGAACAGGGATGCATTGTGGGTGATCCTCAGCAAGCTTGGTTGCTCAGCAAAATTTGTCAAACTGATCCAGCTCTTTCATGTCGACATGACAGGGGAAGTCCTATCTGGTGGAGAGACTTCTGATCGCTTCAAAATCTCCAATGGCGTGAAACAAGGCTGTGTCCTCGCTCCGGTACTATTCAACCTATTTTTCACCCAAGTATTACGACATGCTGTGATGGATCTAGACCTGGGCGTCTACATCAAACACCGACTGGATGGCTCACTATTCGACCTTCACCGCCTGACCGCAAAAACAAAGGCAACAGAGAGACTCATCCTGGAAGCTCTCTTCGCAGATGACTGTGCTCTCATGGCCCACCAAGAAAATCATCTCCAAACCATTGTGGACAGGTTCTCCACCGCAATGAAACTGTTTGGCCTGACTATCAGCCTCAGCAAAACAGAGGTGCTGTTCCAACCTGCACCAGGGAGGCCAACTAACCAGCCGTGCATTACAATCGATGGCACGCAGCTTTCTAATGTCAACACCTTCAAGTACCTGGGGAGCACCATCAACAATGACGGGTCCCTAGCCCATGAGATTTATGCCAGGATCCAAAAGGCCAGCCAGGCACTCGGGCGGCTGAGCTCCAAAGTCCTCCAACACAGAGGTATAAGCACTGTGACGAAGCTCAAAGTGTACAACGCAGTGGTCCTCAGCTCACTTATGTACGGTTGTGAAACATGGACACTCTACCGGAAGCACATGAAACAGCTGGAGCAATTCCACCAAAGCTCCCTCCGGTCAATCATGAGGATCCGATGGCAGGATCAAATCACCAACCAGGAAGTCCTTGACAGAGCCAACTCCACCAGCATCGAAGTTATGGTCCTCAAAACCCAGCTACGATGGTCTGGACACGTCATCCGCATGGACCCACAGCAAATACCAAGACAGGTATTCTACGGTGAACTGTCAGCTGGACTTAGGAAACAAGGCCGACCAAAGAAAAGATTCAAAGATCAGCTAAAGTCAAACTTGAAGTGGGCTGGCATCACACCAAAGCAACTAGAACTCGCTGCCTCTGACAAAAGCAGCTGGCGAACCCACATTAACCATGCCGCCACCACCTTTGAAGATGAGCAACGTCGACGTCTTACCGCTGTGCGTGAACGCCGACACCAGGCCACAATCGCACTTTTCATAACAACTGGCGTCCCAGGCCCCATCTGCTACAAACTGTGCACCTCAGCTTTTGGATTCCAAAGCCACATGAGGGTACACCATAGATGAAACTGCACAAAGACAATAGTCATTCTTGATCACCAAGAGACTACTATATATATATATAAACCCTAAACCTAACACTCACCCAGATCTAGTAATGTTGAAGGAGTGGGAAGAAATTTATTAAGTTATCCTATAGTTTGAGATAGATAAAGAAAGAAAAACTAGCAATTGTTAGACATACACATTAGATTTGGGTATAGTCAATTCCCCACATGCCAGAGGTGAAATGAAATAGGATTTTTTCACTAATTCTATAGGGTGTTCAAATCCCAAGGGACAATGTGATGTCAAGAATGAATATGAAAAAAAAAATTTGCAGTATCCCAAAATAGCATGTGTCAAAAGATGAGTACAAAAGGAGATCGTATCTTCTAGTAATATAATCAGAGGTATGTTAGACCTCAAGATCAGATGAGGGAACCATAGAAAGCTAAAGATAACAAAAGGAGGGGAGTAATTACCTGGTATTTTAAGGAAACAAAAGATACTCTAGTAAGGAAATGATCTGAATTTCAAAGGTGGAGAGAAAAATGAAAAGAATGACAGAAAATGGGACTACTGACTGGATTTTGCTCCTGTTTTATGACAAAGAGAATGGTCTTTGCATTTACAATGAAACAATGACAGTTAATAGGAAGTTGATACCGAAGTGATGAAAACTGGAATCTATATTGGTGAATTGAAGTAAAGTAACATTTCTATAGTATCAATTATGTGACCAGTACCATACTAGGCACTTTATTAACATGATCTTACTTGACTCTTATAATGACCCTAAGATATAAGAGCTGTTATTAAATACATTTCAAAGTTGAGAAAGGCAAACAAAGATTAAATTACTTTCTGAGGATCACCTCATGAATGTCTAAGGATAAGTTTCAACTTAGGACTTCTTAATTCTAAACTCTATCCAGCTCTATCCAACATATGAGAGCAGCCTCTTTAAATTTCACAAAATACTTTAAATACATTGGATCCCCACCATGACTTTGTGACCTATATATGGCGAAATGGAAAAGAAATTTGACCTTATATTGAAAAATGAAACTTAACCAGGCACACTTATGTGATCTTTGGAACTCAACATTTGGACCAATGTGTTCAGTTCTATGTTGTTGTAAGGATTGTAATGTGATAGAAGGATATAACTTGTCCTACTTGTATTCAAAGGTAAGAACTAGGTGCCAAAGGTAAACATTGAGAAGAAACAAATTTACCTTTGATGTACGGAAGTCATTTAAGAAATCATAATATTAAGAAATAGAAGGATCATGAGAAGGAACATTATCCACATCCAGAGAACAAACTGTAGGAATAGAAACACAGAAGAAAAACATAGGATTGATTATGTAGCTCAATATGGATATGGTTAGGGTTTATATAATGAAAGATCACTCTACTTCAAATATGCACAAAATGGAAATAGGGTTGTATAACCCAATGGAACTGCTTGTATGCTCTGGGAGTAGGGAGGGAAGGGGAGTGGAGAAATCATGAATCATATAACAATGGGAAATATTCTAAAGAAAAAATGAAATAGAAGGCTCTAAATCCCACCTCAGATCCTAATTAATAATATATCTATGGAAAAATTACTTAAATCAATCAACCTCAAGCTATTTATCTATAAAAGGGAGGATAATGATAATAATAATCTTACACAGTTCTCAGAAGATTCAAATGAGAAGAGTGATAGAAAACTTTTGCAAATGCTTAAGTCCTATATAAATGTGAGTTATTAGCATTAATGGCAAGGACTGTGTTTCACCTAAACTTGATTATCAACCCCCTTTGCTCACAAATTTAATGCAGTGCTTTGCACACAATATATTAATCACCAACATTATTTAATTAATTCTTCATTAGAATTGCATAGTAAAACATTGCTCCTTCAGTTACTGAAGGATGAGAACTTGAAAATGTTCAGGACATCTTTTTTCAGCATCTGTATGTTGGAAAACAATTTACACACACAATTTTATTGGCACTCTAAAAAACCCTTTGAGATTTGTACCATAAATATTTGCATATTTTCAAGACAAGAAAATGGAAGAAGTTAATTGTCTTACCAGTGGGGAAATGGTGGATTAGATAGAGAAGTTTTTTTCTTTTCTTTTTCCAATTCTTTGTACCTCCAGGTCTAGAAACTTTTCCACTATGCTTTGTTTTTGTCTACATAAGCACTATAGTCCAAGATAGGGTATCCCTAGAAACTACCTGGCTTTATATGAAGTAAGTTGGCTAAAACACCAAAGAAGAGGGTTAGAAAAGAATTTTATATTCAAGGTTTGACCCTGAAATTCCATGCTAAAGTACTATGTAAGTCATTATAGAAACATATCTATAGTCACTTGGACAAAGTGGTCAAAATCTCAGAGTTGCAAAGTGGTTACTCCTGGCCATTGCTATGGCAGGAAAGACAATATGATTAGGGATGCCCACTCCTATCGTCTATTCAACTTACCCTCAGGAAACATAAAAGAAACTAGATGAATGAATAAATGACTAAACGAATTAGACCCATAAGCTGGATCCACAGCATGGAACCATAGAGTGAAATTTTTCAATGTCAAGAGCTAAAGGCACTTTATCAAGATCTTGAAGACTTTCATCTCTGATGGACTGGTGGTTCCATAGAGTTACATAGCAGCTTTGCTGATAACTCATGAACAAAAGAAGCCAGTAAATTCTTCTCTGATCATGGGAGGAAAATATGAGTACACAGAGACCATTTTCTTATTGGTATATTCCTAGCATGTTATTAGCGAAATGAGGTAGAAAGGTTCCTGGATAAGGCCATTAACTAAAGTTGGATTCTATTCCTCCTAGGTATGTGACATGGACAAAGTCATTGAACTTCCCCAAATCTCAGTTAATTCAATTTTTTTAAATGAAGAAAATAATATCAGACCTGAATATGGTCAAAACGTGGTGGTTAACATAAAATGTGATACTGGCAATGAAAGAAAGGCCAGGTAGTGCAAAGATTTCCTCATGGTCCCCTCGGAAAAGATGACTAAATTTGGTGGTAAAAGTTTTGGGATGGAATTAGAGATTACTGTGAAACTTTAGGCAAGTAAATTATCCTGAATGATGCCTGGTTTCCTCAGTTATGAAATGCTAATATGTATGTTTTCATGTATGTGTTAAATCCCAGGACCATTATGAGGATAGTAATTTGTAAATTAGAAATTATTCCACTTAACTGTTTCCCCAAATCTGTGTCTAATCCTGCAAACTCTAGCCTTCAAGGACACTTCCCCTCAAAGTTCTAGATCATTGGTAATGGAGGGGAACACTAGAGAAATCATTTGACAAGATTTATGTAGAATCTTTGACAAGTTTCCTACAACTTCTCTTGAGTACAAGATGCAAAGGATGACAGATTAAGAATTTGTTGAATACTTGATCCAAAGAAGGATTCAATAATGACTCACTGACACCTTGTGAAATGCTCTATCCAAACAATGGTTCAGACTGAGCATATAGATATTCCATGGCATAATTTCTTGTCAGGAGCTTATGTTTATGTTAAGAACTTTCAACTTCCCAGGAGATTGCAATCTACTTGGGAAAGCACTTTTCAAGTTCTCCTGACCATTCCAACTGGAATTAAGATTGGTCAAATATACTCCTGGATTCATTGATTTCAAGGGAAACCTACAACTTTCCTTCACTCTTAATGGTGCCCTACAATTTTACTGAAGACTAATGGTACTCTGGCAATCTTTATATATGCCTCTGACCTATTATATTATGGATAGGAATTCTGTGCAATCTTATGATTGCTCTAGTTATGATCTGGCTTAAAGAAGTAGTTTATTTGTTCCCAAGATTGCCTTATCCAAGCTTATTTAGACAACAGGTTTTATGAATGGTCTGTTTTCTGTTACTATGTCCATTTCTTTTTGGAACTTCAAATATAATAACACCATCTAATCTTTTCCCTACTATCAAGTGTAGTCTGATGCTTAATGAGACATATAAATGCTCTCCCCCTCTTTTTGTCCCTGGAGATACTTATTACTGTCCTTCCTCCATGGAATGTTGGTGAGATTAAGTAGTCTTTTTTTCATTATATCATGAAGACCAACACCTTCCTCCAAAAATATATTGCTACTACTCAACAAAAGATGAGTTATTTCATGAATGCTGCAGCTATTATATATCCCCTGAAAATTCAAGCTTTGGTGTCTTATACAAATGTAGAGGTTAGGGAACTGATTTTGATTAAAAAAAAAGGAAATATTACATTAAATCACTAGTCTCATTTGGATAAAGTTACATTCCTTACCAACAGAAAAAAGGGTTAGTTTGCCTAGCTGGTCTAAAATAGAATCACTAGTACTGGTGATGTCCCTTCATCATTTACTATAGTATACTCACTGAGCTTACCAAGTTCTAAGGTACCCTCAGAGTACAGCGTAAAGATTGAGAACACCAGACTAAAGGATTCTATTTTAAATACTATATCCATTGTATTCATGAAGACTATCAAAATAGGGTCTGACTGTAGTACCATCATGACCCTTTTGGAGGATAATATCAACACACAGAACCTGACCAAATACAATTTTACTCTTTAGGAGATCATGCAGGAAATTACTTATATAACCATTTTCTTTGATATGGTTAACTAGGATTAATGTATCACAGATGAAGAGTCTGGTAAACACACTAATAAGAATTTATAGAATTTATAGTAGAGATTACTGAAACCTCTTCCTTAATGAAGGTTTTAATCAAATTATCTCAGAGCTCATGAATCTAACCACTGGCACATCAGTTTCTGAATGTCCCACTATGTTTCCTGGATATTTTATGGGGACCATAGCTCATAACCTTCATTATAAACAAGTTTCCTATTCTTACGTTCCATTAAGAAATAAGAATATTTGCATTTCTTTTTGGCTTCTCATCATTCTTCTAGTAAGTAGTGTAATTACTTTTGATTATCTGAGATGCTCATACTTGACTCTGTGGAATGAAAAAATACCTAACTCCAAAGAGAGCAAAACATTTTCTGGGATAGTCCTAACCGAATCTATTGACCATATTAATTATGCTAGAAAGTGTTCCTATGTTGAAGTTTAAATCCTTCTTCTGAGATTCATAAGATTAATGTCTATACCTAGATTATACCATTTCTAAAAAGTCTAA
The DNA here is from genome assembly GCF_027887165.1 of Monodelphis domestica. NCBI lineage: Eukaryota > Metazoa > Chordata > Mammalia > Didelphimorphia > Didelphidae > Monodelphis > Monodelphis domestica. The sequence continues at coordinate 18,575,774 of NC_077232.1, read as the reverse complement.
CAAACATTCTTAGAAAAATACCATAAGTGTATATAAACAATTCTAGTGAGAGTAACAGAGTTATTGAGAATATTCTAGAAACCAATATAGAAAAAAAGAAATCAAGCAAAATATGTTATTCGATCACTATGATGAGACCTCCACATTATTGAGTTTAGTTTCTTATATTTTATCTCAGCTTCATATAAATATATTGTTTTTTTCATTAAATTTCTTTTGTAATCAAACAACTTTAACAAATTCCCTATACATAATATCCATTCTTTTAGTCTTAGATAAATAATTGTACAGATGAGTCTCAGTACGAGAATGCCACCTCTGTATTGTGCATTGATCCTTAGAGGAATATCCTCTGTGAGGACTGTTGTAAACATCTTGCATCGTCCATAGACTATGATGATCCTCAGGACCAGAAGAGGGACTGAAGATAATGAGAATCCCTCATTTAATATAAAAAATAAGATTTGAGATATTAGAATTACCCAGTATTTAGCCAAAGAAAGTGATTAATTAAAGATAATGACTGATTACTAATTAGTAAAATTATAGTAAGGATATAAAGCAACCAGAATGTAATCTATTTAGCTATTTTCTAAGTAACCTCTTCTTAGCTTATTCCTATAATTTCTTATAAGTTATCAAGTTAGTTTTTTTCAATAGGGTCTGCTCCTATACAGGTTCAGGGCCTATTCACCTTGTGACTCAGTAACAGGAAGATGAAAATCTTCTAATGGAAGGTATGCCAATCATATAGGAAATAGCTGAAGGAGATCATGAGCTAATATCAGTTTAAAAAGCATTCTAAGCAATTGGGACTCAATAAGAAACTGAGATACATTCTCAAGAATCAAGTACCCACTCATCATAAGATGTATATTTCACCGATTTCAAAAACATATCAATCTCCAACACCCTTCTCCCATCAACTACACTGGGAGCTGCAGGAAGAATCCTGCTGACTTGGATCCCAGAGCAAAGGCTGCAATCTTAACAGAATACCTTGATAATAGGGAAGGAAGCACAGCTCACTTCAGCCTCCACTCACCTGCACCCACATCGTTAGCTTCTGCTGCCAGCTGGGAATGATCTGACCTCAGGGCTCATTAATACTCCATCAGCCTAATTTAGTCAATTAGCAGAGCAGTAATGAAGCCCCTTCAGACAGTACAGCCCAAACCCACAGATCCAGCAAATAATCAGGGGAGCAAGATTACAGCCAATGGCAGGGGGAAAGAATGGGAAAAAATATTGTACTACTGGAAAATCATGACAAGAGAAAAAGACTAGACATAATTCTACAGGAAATTTTCCAAGAAAACTGCCCCAACATCCTTGAATAAGAGGGAACAGTGGAGATTGAAAGAATTCACATATTACTACTTGGATTTAATCTCCAATTGACAATGCCCAAGAAATAATATAGCCAAATTCATGAATTATCAGACCAAGGAAAAGATACTACAAACTAGTAAGAAGAAACCATTCAGATAACATGGAACCATAGTTAGGATAACACAGAACCTAGCTGAATCCACACTGAAGGAACAGAAGGTATAGAATATGATATTCTGGAAAGCAAGGGAACTGGGTCTACAACCAAGAATCAACTACCCAGCAAAATATATACTAAAAGTATTCTGAAGTAGTATAACAAACCCAAATTGGCTAAAATTAAAAAAGAGCTAAATTGTAAATATTGGTGAGATTGTGAAAAAATGAGTACATTCATATCCTGTTGGTGTAACTGTGAAGTTATCTAACCATTTAGAGAACAATTTGAAATTATACCCAAAGCTCTCGAACTGTGTACATCCTTAGAAGCAGCCATAGTATTTCTGGGTCTGTTTCACAAGAGTATCAGAGAATGAGGAAAATAAATGATATGTTTATAGTAGCTGTCTTTCTGGTGGTAATGGTTTGGAATTTCTGGGAATGTTTATCATAAAATTTTTGGAAAAATTAAAAATAAATTTTAAAGAGTGAATGGAAACTCTGCTCTAACTCAAACATATCATAAATGGGACAATAGTGATGTCTGCAAATATGTACATTCTTCAAAACTTTCAGATTTTCTCCTGACAATAATGAATGAGATTTTCCTGTACAATGAAGCCTATTGTGTTTATTGAAGAGAATTATGTGACTAACTAATTTGTTGTACTCACAATGATAAAAAGTAATAATGAATAAGTGATTAGTGAAAAAACATTCATTAGGTCCCTACTATTCTGGTGATACATATTAAAAAAAAACATCCCATATTCTCAGGAGGTCAGAAAAGACACATACAGGACTTTTCTGATGCAAGTGTTATATAAAGGACTAGACTGCTTTACTAGAGCACTTTGTAATACATATGCCTTCATGCCATTTCCATTTATATTAATGTTCATTTTTATTTCAGTGGTAAAAAAACCATATCAATATCTAATGATCAACCATTTTCAAGTGGTCAAAATCTTTGGTGGCAAGAATATTTTACTCCCTAGACCTTCAGTAGAACTGGTTACAGAGAAAGTACAGAGTATACAATATGGATAAAAATTTGCCAGATTATATCTCCAGAATACTACTCCCCTTGGATGATGGCTATAGGGAATATGCTGAAAGCATTGTAGATAGCTTCACAATTTCCACTATTCTAGGTCCCTTAGTTTCATTCAGTGGTAATTGTTTAATGATTTGTATTGGTGGTACGGGAAATAGTTTCTTGATCTCCCAGATAGCATTGATGTCCATTGGATGTTGTGAGAATACAATGAAATGATATTTATAAAGCACATAGCACTTTGCCTGGCAAATAGTAGATGCTATATAAATATGAGTTTTTGTTGTTATTTTTATTTAGTAATACTAGTTAGTAGTTCTTTTCTCCACATGAGGTTTTTTTTTTTTTTCAATTATGGACATTAGATAATTGTAACATACTAGACTCTATTATAAGGGCTGTCTCCATGAGAGATTCTAACCTCCACAAGAGAGTCTAATATCTGGTGGTATTGAAGATGGTGATTATGGTGATTTGATACATCTACTATCTGCTGCCTTCTCTCCCTTCCTTAAGTGGCATTATTGCATCAGCTAGGCTAATGTCCTGTCTTAATAGTGAAAACTAGTCAGATATTTGTTTTGATGGTGAATAATAGTGATCTCCTCCAGAGGAGCTATGCTCGTAAATATTGACTGGTCATACTCTGGGTATAATTTTTGAAAAGGACTTCCAATGTGAGCAACTTGTTACCTTAGTGTATAAGAAACTAGCCCTGGAGATAGGGGGTCCTGGGTTCAAATATGGCCTTAAACACAACCTAATTTGTAAAAATTAAATTAGTTTCTAGTAATAAAAGTATTATATTTTATGAAGTTTATTGATTATTATTAGAAATCAAGGGGTGTATGGGGTGTTCAGAGAGGGGTAGTATCTCTGGTATGGAGGGCTTGTCATGCCCTCTTAGGGCAGCTCTCCAGCCACTGACCCCCACCTGACACCCAGCTCTCACTTGTGGCTCCCAGTAGCTGCTAGCATGCAGCAGTGGCCACACCCTGGGCAACGGCTTCAACAGGCTGGCTAAACCTTGTGAGGGTAGCCATTGGGTCATAGACCCCTGGTGAACTAGGGCTTTGCTCACCCAGCATGTGAAGACTGCTTTGGCTGAACAGATGGAAGAAACCAACAAGAAGGTTTAACGGCTGAGATGGCGACGCAGCAAAGCACTGTGGAGTGCTTAGGGCGTGTTGGAGCACAAAGAACAACACGGCCATCCAATGCAGCTGAGGAAGTCTCCAGGTGTAATGATTTTTTGTGCCATTGGACCCAGGCTTCCAACGCTGAGAGAGTGGGACTGTCTCTGTGCATTGACTCTTCCACTTAAATCTCTTTCACGCACAAGTGTCTTTGTGCGAAACGCACAAAGACAATCATCATTCTCAGTTACCGAGAGACTACTACCATACCATTAAAAATCAAAGATACAAAATAATAAAGAAAGTGCCTAGGACTTATTAGCCCATTCACAACCTACGTACTACATGTTGCAATGACCGAGTAGAGGAAGAGATCTTAGAAGTCAGAGAGCCCATTAAATATTAAATTGTGATCTCGCCCAGGTGGAGGTTCAGGACAGATTATAGGGCATTCTGGGAAGTACCAAGGACTTCTGGGGATTGAAGTCTCAGGTTCAAATCTTCATTTTTACATACCCACCTGTGATAGTATTGGGAAACCAGTTTCTCCAAAAGCATCATGAAACATAATCAGCTTAAAGATTACAATAATTTGAGGATAAGAGGAAAAAAAACAACCCAAATGATTACTAGATGCATTGACAAAAAGTTAGGGGGCAATCCCCTTTGGCATAAGAGTATACATACAAAACAAATGCATTCAAAATCCACACCCAAAGTTCATTCTTGATCCTTCTCGTGCAGCTTGTTTTCTGTGGAGGCATCTTCATGGTGTCTTCTCCAAAACGTTCAGTTTCTGGATTTGGAGAGGTAGTATGTTTCTTAATCTAAAATTTCTCTCTCAAGAAATTTAAACTTTGCAATTTAAGATAATAATACATTTTACATTTTTACATACCACCACTGAAGGAGGTGATTGAAAAACACAGAGATCATTTAGGGATGGATGGTTGAGTTATGATGTATATGGATCAAATGGCAATAGAAATTAAAAAAAATCAGAAAAATACAAATTAAAAAAGATAATTTTGGATGAAATATAGACTTTCAAAGTCAAATGTGTAAAAATTCTAAGTAAGGAAAAATAAAACTATAACAGGTCCTTGAATCAGGGCCCAATTAAAATGATATAAACAATTAAGCATTTACCCAGTCAGTAGCCAGGACTACAGAAATTTGCCACATTATGAAAGACAGAAAAGGGACTAGATTATAGGAGCCAGTAGTAGACAAATTTGAGATACTTGTCTGTAAGTATTTTCACAAATAGTGTGGATACAAGAAAGTCTTACGTCTTAATGAATGTTAAGCATCACAACCTCAAGTCTTCACACTAGGTTCAAGTCCTTTGTATTGGCTTAGAAGTGTATCAATCTTTTCTGGATTGATTTTTTTTACCTGTGTGCTCTTTTGGCACAATTCAGGTTTAGCTTTTTGCTTCTTTGGCCCTGTGCAATGGCTCTTTTGTATAATTTGTCCTGTAATCAGACAGAATGATAAAGCAAAGTCCCATATTTTTAAAAAATAATCAGTGGAATCATTTTTATAGTCTCTAGCTTTTGGGGCATGCATTGACATTAAAGCAAATATATTTTAAACTTATATTACTGCTAAATCTAAAAAGGTAAAGAAAATCTTAATACTATTGACATGTGCTTCAAATATAAAAAAGGAGAGAAAAAATAAAAAAAACTGAAATAGTATATTGCACATGCAAGAAAAATATAATAATAAAAGAGTTTAAAAATTTTAAAAAATAGCTTATAATCATTGACACACTGTGCCAGCTAAGGAAATATAGAATACAAAGCTTTCTCACCAAAAATGAGATCCATTTCTCTTCATACCTGGCCATGATCCACTGTGAGTATGAGCAAATGAATTTTACAAAGCAACAGTTTTTTATAAAGAACAGTAGTTCAAAATCCCCCAAATTCTCAATATCCCAATTAAGTACAGTAGCAAACAAACCCACTATCATATTTAATATGAGTCTACTCTATGATATTTAAAGAACCTATGAACTGATGGATATTTGTCATAATTTTTACAAATTTAGAAAATCTTTCAACCTTGGCAAATATATTTTTAAACAAAGTAAAACTTATCTGCATTTAGAAATTGTCAAGAAATCTAGAGATCATTAAAAAATGTGTCAGAGGAGTCTAGGAAAAAAAACCCAAACTCTGTACTGTTGATGTTGGGTAAAGTGAGCTAATGAGTTATAAATGAGTGATGCTCATCTTTTGAGAGTCATCCAGGGGTACCATGGCCTGGGAGTAACTTCCCAGCTCCTTTGGTATGAGACTGTGATATCCCTTCCTTTCACATTTTTATAAATGTGGGATGTAGGAATTAAATTGTATTTCACTTCAGCTACTAAAATGAACTTTATCTCATGTTAGAAACAGGAAAAATTACCAGAGTTGTTGGAAAAAAATATAAAAATCATGTTTAAAGGACCCCTTAAAATCAACTTGAGATATTTACCTATAACTTATTATATTTTCCAAAAGATGTTATACAATTGTAACCAGTTCTGATAAAATCCATCTATCCTCTATGTGACAATTTACAAAGTGAATAAAGAAAAAGGGCTGTTATTATATAGGCTTATTCAATAATGTTTATTCAGTATAGTTATAGGGGAAAAGCAACAGAATATAACAGTAGTTAAAACCCAGTACATTAAAATGATTCAGTGTAACAGAATAGTATTGAATGCATTAATATATGAACTTAAAACCAACAAAATTAAATATTAAGCAAAACAATCAGCAAAATGAAATAAAATACAGAGATTTTTATAAAACATTGGAGTCTGAAAAGCCTTAAAAATATAACCTCCAGTCTCTTTAAAGTTCCTTGGGTTTTTTTTAAATCCATTTAGATGCCTATTGTCAGAAGGCAGAAGATTGGTAAGGGGTAGGGAATGGGGTTCAAGTGACTTGCCCAGGGTAACACAGCCAGGAAGTGTCTGAGGCCAGATTTGAACCCAGGACCTCCCATCTGTAGGCCTGGCTCTTAATCCACTGAGCCACCCAGCTACCCCTCCATAGTGAGGGTGGGTTTTTGGAATCTCAAATTGGGCCAAAGAGTTGCAAGGAGTTGAAATCCTCTCCTGAATTTCAGGTAAGATAAATAAAAGGACCCAGTGCATTGAAAAGATACCTTTTGACATAAGCCATGCTTATAACTTCCTGTTTGGAAAAGTTTCTTCCTTCTCCTCATTCTCCCCCTTTGTGGTACCCTGCCCCCTGCCACATGGAGGCTAATTGTAGCCTAATGAAAGAACACCCCATTTTTACCTGCTGGATTGTGATACCAGAAGTCACAGCAGCTACCAGCAGCCTGGGTCCTAGGGCTGGGCCTGGGGCAATGAGTGATCTGGCTCTGAGGCTAGAGTTGCTGGGGCTGGAGCTGAAGCCGGTGGGGGCAGGACCAGGAGAGTGAGATGGCTGGAGGCCTGGAGCAAGAGCAGAACCAGGAGCCAGGTGGGCAGGGCTGGGACAAAATGAGCGATTATGTTAAAATGTCTGAGTAGAGAAAGAGGTCTTGGGAGGAAGAGAGCCTATTAAATACCAAATTGTGATCTCAGCTAGGTGGAGACTCAGATGAGATTATAGGGTATTCTGGGAAGAACCAAGGTCTTCTGGGGATTGAAGTCTGGGGTTCAAATCTCCATTTTTACAGTTTTGTGGCTTTGAACAAGTCATTAATCACAGTTGCCTAACTCTTGCCATTCTTCTTATTCTATGATTTATTTTCATAAAATCCAAGATTTAAAGTTTTTGTTCAAGAAATGTCTTCAAGGAAAAGAAGATTGCTAACTCTTAAAATCCAGAGAATGGACTGTTCAAAAAAAAAAAGATGCCTGAAAAAAATTCACCACATCAGGAAGATCCAGAATGAACTTTGTGGTGCAGTTGATTGAACTGAAGGTTGATTGAGCATTTTTTTAATGTACACTCTTATGCCAAAAGGGGAGTGTACCATAATTGTTTTTTGTCAATGCTTTTTATTGTCTCTCTCTCTCTTCTAATTCCCTCTCATCTCTAACTATTGTAGTTTCTTCTTAGGAGATGAATTTTGTATGTACATGTAGTTAGAAGATTTTAGAGTTACAAAATAATTATGTTAAGTGATCAATTGGGGACACTAGTCCCCCAATCATTGTAAATATACCAAAGATAAGGGGGAAAGGATCTTCTTACACAAAAATATTGCCTATCATCTCAGCAGGGAGGAGGGAGAGACATGGGTTGCAAAACATCAACAAATGAATACTATAAAGTATATTTACTTGTAATTAGAAAAATATGACTAAAGAAAGGTAGAAAAATATATTTACTCACCACTAGAATTCCAGAGGATGTTATTAATTTCTGTGTTTTCCCTATTGCCTTTGGTTATGGAAATCCCTCCTCTCTGAGTCAAAAGAAGCAAACTCCAACCTTTATCATTGTGCGATCAACAAACCTTAGTTTAATTTCCATCATTTTACTTTGGATATCTAATGAAACCAACTGTTTAAAAGAACTGCTTTGATTATCCATTGCATCTTTGACTGCTGAGGAGCCTTAGATGCCTTTTGTTGGTCATTGTTGGACATTCTTTCCAATTGATTATGTTCAGATCTTTGTACCTTATATTCTCCCCATCACAGATTTTTATTGTGAAAGTAACACACCAAGAAGAGAGAAAGAAAGAAATCTTTTTTGCAGGTCTTTTCCCAGGAGTAAATGTGTTCTATGAGAGCCTAGAAGTCGTGGTCAGGCATGAGAGTCTATGGTAGGTCTTTGGTGTTTCTTTCCCATATTGAACTTGACACTTTCTTTGGACTCAAGACAGCTGGCACTAGGTCACTCTAAAGAAGGCATTATTCATCTGCAAAACTTCAGTGAGTATTAGTGAACTAGAAAAAATTATCCATCAATTGTAGGATTTGGAAGCTTAAATGCTAATGTCTTACATGACCATATTGAATAAGCTTTTGGCCTTACTGATAGAGGTGATGTTATTTATATTCTTTGATCATCTTAGAGTACATCTGAAAATTTTATTCAGTTCAGGATGTGATATCTTGGGAAGAAGAATAAGACTTAGAAAATCTACGGTAGACTATTCCTTATAAGGATTAATAAGAGCATATATTCATCTAGGAGAAGGAAAATTTTGGTATGGATGGGTAACGAATTAGATTCCACATTTCATGGAAGAGGGATACAGAGATATTCTTTGGAATTATGGCTAGAATTTTGAGGTGAATTTGTTTTCTTACAAGGAAACATTTTCTTAAAATATGGAGCAATTCCAAACTCATAATGTCACCTGAAGAATTCTTCTTCACTGTATCCTTCAAGTGGGATATCCACTTACTGTATGTGTTGTAGAAAATATCCCATTTCAGGAATAGATAAAATTTGATGATTTCTGGGACCACTCTGACTGTAGGATTGTGTGAATTACTCCTCCATTCAACTCAAGATTTTTCCCCAGACCTCTGATATCTGACCTGATATACACATAATACCATTGCATCCAGGTCCCTGGAGCCCTACTGGGGCATATCAAACTTTTCCTCTTGTTTTCATCTATCTATAACCTCATATATCATTAAGAATATGGATTGTAAAATATGAAAAATTACAATAGTCTACCAGTCTCTCAATAAGGTTGAAAATAAATAGGAAATGATAAGGATATTCAGGTATATTTTTAAAATATCAAAATCCTTCTTTATTAAAATTGTAAAGACAACTTATATATTAGAATTGTTTATTTATAATGTTAATGAAGGGCAGGATCTATGATTTTTGGTCTTTGATTAGGGTTCTAGCCCATAATATGTTTGCTTCATAGAAGATGAATGAAGAACAAATTCATTAAATAATTATTTTGTACCATGCACTATATTTAGCAGTATGAAAAGAAATACAAAATCATGATACTTCCTATTTTCATGGAGTTTATTATTTTATAAGAAGTTTGGTCATATAGAGGTTGGAAATAGGGAATTGAAGTCAAGAAGTCCTGAATTTGAATTCTGACATAGTGATTGACTAGTTGTGTGACTTTGGCCAAGCCACTTAACTTCTCTTATACTCAATATCTTCATCTATATGTACCTGCACAAGGTTTCTCCACCAATGGAGCTTAATGGCTTTTAACACATTACAAAATTTATTCATGACTGAGCTGGGACTTGAATCTGAGTCTCCTTTCCCTCAGCCCAATCCTTTAACCATTATAATACCAGTCTGCCCAGAAGTTTGCGTGCACATTAATGTCATCATTATTATTTTCCATTGATAATTTTTTTCTAAAACAGAGTTTAGTTCTCCATTAGGAGGGGATAGAAAGGATGAAATTCCATGCTCCTGTTTACCATATACCACATAACAATTATGGCATGACCTGATATACTTCTATTCTGCTTTAGTTAGTGGGCTTTGATACCAATGCTCATTACCAGCAGGTGAGGTTGAAAATGGTTTCATTGAGACTTTCAGAAATGTTTTTTCCTATCTCACCTTTTTTATATTGAATTGTTTTGTTCCTTAAAGGATTACTTTGATAATTTTATAGAGAATATTATCTATAAAAATAACCACAAACACATCCACATCTTCTTATTATATAAGATTTTGTCATGTTTCTCTCATAAAATTTCCATTTTAGGAGTTATAGAATTCATTTGTGAGAGTGGAACATTGGAGAGAGCATTGAGGTTTTAAACATAACTGATATTTATGACTTCAATATGGTTTGAGAAACATTCTAGTTGGGTGAAGTTGGGCAAGTCACTTAATTCTATTTGCCTCAGTTCCTCATTATTAAAATGAACTGAGGAAGGAAATGGCAAGCCATTCTAATATCCTTTCCAAAAAAATTCCAAATGATATCACATACATTTGGACTAAAACAAATGGATAACAATAAAAATGCATTGGTCATTTTTTGAAAAAATAAACTTTTACTGTCTGTCAAACATTAGCAAATATCTTTAACCTTACTGACTCACATCCCCTAAATGTCTTGGGATGAGCATAGATCCAATATCAATATCCAAATTGACTCATATCTCACCACAGTGAGGATAACTTCCCAAATGTAGCTTTTTGTGATTTTATTTTAGCCCACAGATATAGGGAGTTTAAACTCATGAATTTTACCACTGAGGCACTTAGATTTGCTATACAAATATTGATTCTTGTGAAAAGAAACATTTTTCAATCAAAAATAAATAAAACAAAAAAGTAGGATATAAAAGTTAATTTTACATTACTTTTTTCAATACAGATGTTTTAAATCATCAATTTACCAGAGTGGTTTATATTTTTATGTTGGGGTTTGGGATTTATATTGGTGTTCTTTTACAACAGTGACCAATATGGAAGAATATTTTGCATGATAATACCTATATAATAAAGATCAAATTGCTTACCATCTTTAGAAGGGTGGAGGAAAGAGAAGGAGGGAGACAATTTGAATCTTATAATCTCAGAAAATTTATGGTTGAATTTATTATTACTTGTAATTCGGTAAATAAAATATCTTTTAAAATATCAATTTACCTGCAACTAATAGAGCATGTTCTTATGGTTCTCCCAATATGGGCAATATGGATCTTTAGCTTCTATAAAATAATTCAGGTTACCCAATAATAGAAAGCCTTAATTACATCCCACAGAAAAATCAAATTATGTTAACAGAAATCCACAGGAATCCCTATTCAGACCCAGAAGCATGTAAAGAACCTAAAGAATCTAATAGTTAAAATGGAATTTGTATTGAAGTTGGCATCAGGATACTACACTGACAGTGTAATGAACGGCCTCTCTCACTCCTAATCTCTCAAAGATCTTTCCACCCATTTGGGAGCACCTTTAATTTATATTCCTTCCTCAAGCTAGACTTACTTTAGGAGTGTGTTGGATCCACTTTTTAAGTGACTCAAAAAGAGATAATTCACTTTGACTATAAGTGTAAAAGAGCGTAGAAGTTAGCAAATGCTAAAAGTAAAGACACAATGTTTTTAATAATTTAAACTTCATATAGTGTTAGAAAAAATAATAACAAGGCTTAACTTTTAAACTGTCTTATACATTATTTTTGGTAGAGCTTAAATTCTTAAGTATTTAGTAACCAACCTCTGACAGAGGAGTTATTGAAGTAGCAAAATGATTACCTTAAACAGGACACTTTCCAAGCATCTTAGTGGCTTTACTCTGCTAGTACTATTCCATTAAAGTTAGGTAGTTACTCTTCCTCCTCTAAAAGGATAAGAGCTAAAATATCTATATCATAGTTATGTGTATACATGTCTATAGGGGTATCTAGGTGTGTGTGTCTGTGTTTGTGAGTGTGAGCATGCCTGCACAAATACCCTTCATTCCACAAAAAAATATTACAAATCTCACTCTTAAGGCTCTTTAAACATAAGGAAACTGAGGCTCAGACTTTAAGTGATGTAGATTAGCTTGTTGTTTCACAGTCGATTTTTGGTTCTATTCAAAACTTCAGAACCCCATGAGAAGCTTTCGTGGCAAAGATACTGAAGTGGTTGTTCATTACCTCATTTTTCATATTAGGAAATTGAGGCAAGCAGAATTAAGTGACTTGTTCTGGGTCACAAAAATAGTAAGTCTGTGGCCAGATTTTACCTCACATCTTCTTGACTCCAAATGCATTGCTCTATTCCCTGCACTGCAGAGTTTCACTAGGTTATACAGTATGGACTTAATGTTACACAAAATGAAAGTCAGGCACAGAATTTAAATTCAAGACATTTTTAATTCTGAATCTGACATCTGCTACTATGTGGTGTAACACTTGGAAAAATGTGGATCACACATCTGGGTGAATAAGAAAAATAGTCTTAATGGGGGCTGGATCACAGTGGGAAGAAGGTGGAAATTTATTTTTTGTCCAATCAAAAAGGATGATCAAATTGAAGTCGTTGTCCCTTCATAGCTTTTCTGAAAGCATTTTTAACTTCTTTGTTTCTCAAACTATAGATGATTGGATTCAACATCGGGATAACTGTGGTATAAAACAATGACACCATTTTGTCTGAGTCCATTGAATGGGTTGAGCTGGGTTGGAAGTACATGAAGGTGACTGTCCCATAAAATATGAACACTGCTGTGAGATGGGAAGCACAGGTGGAGAAAGCTTTCTGGCGCCCACCAGCAGAACGGATCTTCAGGACAGTGATGAAGATGAACAAGTAAGAGAAAAAGATGACAAGAAATATAAAGGATACATTTAATGAAGCTAAGATGAAGATTATTGATTCAGTGATATGAGTTTCAGAGCAAGAGAGAACCAAAAGAGGGGGAATATCACAGAAAAAGTGATGGACTACATTGGACCTGCAGAAGGAAAGACTAAAAATACTTCCTATGATGATGGAGGAGGACAGAAATCCCCAGATGTGACCCCCAGTAAGCATATATGCACACATTTTTGAAGTCATGATAGTGGTATAATGTAGGGGTCTACACACAGCAGCATGACGATCATAGGCCATGAAGGCTAAAAGAAAACTTTCAATACCAGCAAAGCTCGCAAAAAAGAACATCTGAGTAGCACATCCATTATAAGAGATGACCATGTCCCCAGTGAGGAGCCCAGTCATCACCTTGGGAATAATGGTGGAGGAAAGACCAAAATCTACCAGAGATAGATTCCTGAGGAAAAAGTACATAGGAGTATGGAGGCAGGAATCCCAGGAGATAAGAGCTACTATCCCCAGGTTCCCTACCAGGGTGATGAGATAGATGAGGGTGACCATTATGGAAAGAGGAACATAAAGACCTGGGTCTTCTGTTAATCCTGTAAGGATGAAGGCATTCACTTCAGATGTGTTCTCCATAAAAGTCATTTGAAAGTGATGTCATTATCCTGGAATAAAAAAGAATAACCATTACAAAAAATCAACAATCATGAAAAATTACTCTAAGATATAAAACATAGTCATAGACATAACTTATTTGGATGGTAGAAATAGAGAATCAAGTGTCAAAGAACATCTAAAAAGCTATTATAGTAATTATACTAGGTACCTCAAATTCATTCATGAAGTTTCTTAGAGAGAATACTTAAGGTATTAATATTTACTTTTTTATTCAAATGTATTTTACTTTCCCAATTAGGTGTAATAAAAAATTTCAATATACATTTATGGAAAGTAAAAGATTCAAATTGTCTTCCTGCCCTCCATCCCCTTCCTGTTATTAGATCTTGGTTATGCATATGTTATCATGAGAAACATACTTCCATATTAGTCATTGATGTGAGGGAAGACTCATATAAAACCAACCCCCCTCCTCAAAAAATAACCAATATACTAATGTGAAAAATAGTATGCTTTGATCTGCATCCAACTCTTAACATTTATTTTTCTGGAGGCAGACAGCATTCTGTGTCAGGCACCCCTCATAATTATCTCAGATGATTCATTATATTACTGTGTAGCAAAGTCTTTCACAGTTGGTCATCCCACAAGATTACTGTTACTGCATGTAATGTTTTCCTGGTTTTTATTTGCTCTGCATCAATTGATATAAGACGTTCCAGCTTTTTCTGAAATTCTTCTGATCATCATTTCTTATAACTTAATAACATGATATTACCAACATTTAATCCAATTTATTCAGTCATTCCCCAAATGATGTAAATTCCCTCAATTTCCAAATTCTTGCCAGCAAAAACAGAGCTGTTAAATATATTTTCCATAAGTACATCTTTTTTCCTTTTTCATGCTATTTTTGTTATGCAGACCCAGTAATGATCAATGGACATGCACAGTTTTATATCCCTTTAAACACACTTAAAAATTGTGCTCCTGAATGTTTGGACCAGTTCACAACTATAATATCAATGCAAGAGCATCCCCATTTTGCCATTTTACCTTCAAATTTATCACTTTCCTTTAATATTGGTTAATTTGATAAGTGTATGGCAGTATCTCTGTTTCTTTTTTATATTTGCATTTCCTAATCAAGAAACGGGGGCATCTGAATCATTTAGTTAATTGGGAGTCAGGCTTACAGACAGTAGGTCCTAGGTTCAAATCTGGCCTCAGATACTTCCTAGCTATTGTTGTAAGGAAGAGAGGATTTGAGCACATGAGGTAGGTCTGCAGGGAGATAGAGATGCAGAGAAACAATTTTAGAATGTGGTTGGAAAAGTGTACTGTGTCTTTCTCTAGTATGACCAGGAGGGACTGGCTGATTTCCAATGGTGCCTGTTTCTACCTTGTCTTTCCCATCCTACCTGCTTATCTCTAGACATGTTGTCATCTACTGAGCTTCCTCGTGTGATCCTGAACCACTCTAGGTCATCTGCTGTAAGATTAGGTCTGAGGGTCCTTCTGGATCCAGGATCTCTACTGGTTCTGGTCTTGCCTAACTGCCAAAACCCGCTACCTCTATTACCATCAAAAGAAAGGAGTTTGGATTAGTGTAGATTTGTTTATATTAGGGCCTGGGGTCTTTAGACAGATAGGTAAGGATCAGTGTAGTTTCAATCTGTGAAGACTCTTGGTGACAGGACATTTAGATCTGGGGGGTTTAGGTAGTTTAGAATTATCCAAATTCACTTTTCACCTTCCCTAGTTTAATAAATCCAACATCTGGTCCTGTTATATGGTGTTCTGTGTTTGTTACCTCAGGACAGGCTCTGTCTAGACTGGACCTGTTAGCCTGTCAGTCCACAGTTGCCCTCCCAAAACAGTTAATTTTCTGATACTGGCGTATAATTAAACTTCTAATCCATCCCCCAAACCACCCTCCATTACACTATGTGACCCTGGTCAGGACACTGAACCTCCATTGGCTAGTCTTTACCATTCAGCTGGAGGAGTAGAAACATAGAAGAAAAAATTAAGGGAGAAATTAATAAAATCAAGAATGATATAACTATTAAAATAATAAATAAGACTAGAATCTGGAACACTGAAAAAGCAAACAAAATAGACAAAGTACTTGTCAACCTAATTAAAAAAGGAAAGAAGAAAAGCAAATTGAGAGCATCTCAAAGATGAAAAGGGGGACATCACCTCCAATTAAGAGAAAATTAAGGCATTCATTAAAAATTAATTTGCCCAATTATATGGCATTAAATATACTAATCTAGGCAATATAGACAAATATATACAAAAATATAATCTGTCAGAATAAATAAATATTTAAAATAATTAAAAAACATGAACTAACAGAAGAAGAAATAGAATTCTTAAATAATCCCATATCAGAAAATGAAATCCAATAGGCCATCAAGGAACTCCCTAAGAAAAAATCACCAGGGCCTGATGGATTCACAAGTGAATTCTATCAAACATTTAATGAACAGTTAATCCCAATACTATACAAACTATTTGACATAATAAGCAAAGAGGGAGTTCTACCAAACTCCTTTTATGACTCAAACATGGTACTAATTTCAAAACCAGGCAGGTCAAAAACAGAGAAAGAAAATTATAGACCAATCTCCCTAATGAACATAGATGCAAAAATATTAAATAGTATACTAGCAAAAAGACTCCATCAAGTGATCAGAAGTGTCATCCAACATAATCAAGTAGGATTTATACCAGGGATGCAGGGCTGGACCAATATTAGGAAAACCATCCACATAATTGACCACATCAACAAGCAAACAAACAAGAACCACATGATTATCTCAATAGACGCAGAAAAAGCCTTTGATAAAATACAACATCCATTCCTATTAAAAACACTAGAAAGCATAGGAATAGAAGGGTCATTCCTAAAAATAATAAACAGTGTATATCTAAAACCATCAACTAATATTATCTGCAATGGGGATAAACTAGATGCATTCCCAATTAGATTAGGAGTGACACAAGTATGCCCACTATCACCTCTATTATTTGACATTGTACTAGAAACACTTGCAGTAGCAATTAGAGAAGAAAAAGAAATTGAAGACATTAAAATAGGCAAGGAGGAGACCAAGTTATCACTCTTCGCGGATGACATGATGGTCTACTTAAAGAATCCTAGAGATTCAACCAAAAAGCTAATTGAAATAATGAATAACTTTAGCAAAGTTGCAGGATACAAAATAAACCCGCATATGTCATCAGCATTTCTATATATTTCAAGCACAGCTCAGCAGCAAAAACTAGAAAGAGAAATCCCATTCAAAATAACCTTAGACAAAATAAAATACCTAGGAATCTATATCCTGAGACAAACACAGGAACGATATGAACACAACTACAAAACACTCGCCACACAACTAAAACTAGACTTGAGCAATTGGCAAAAACATTAACTGCTCATGGGTAGGATGAGCTAATATAATAAAAATGAACATCCTACCCAAACTTATTTATCTATTTAGTGTCATACCCATTGAACTTCCAAAAAATATATTCGCTGATTTAGAAAAAAACATAACAAAGTTCATTTGGAATAACAAAAGAACAAGGATATCCAGGGAAATCATGAAAAAAAAAATACAAAGGAAGGGGACCTTGCAGTCCCAGATCTCAAACTATATTACAAAGCAATGGTCATCACAACAATTTGGTTCTGGCTAAGAGACAGAAAGGAGGATCAGTGGAATAGACTTGGGGCAAGTGACCTCAGCAAGACAGTATATGATAAACCCAAAGATCCCAGCATTTGGGACCAAAATCCACTATTTGATAAAAACTGCTGGGAAAATTAGAGGGCAGTGTGAGAGACCTTTGGGAAGGGAAAGACTTTAAAACCAAGCAAGACTTAGAAAGAGTAACAAAATGTAAAATAAATAATTTTGACTATATCAAATTAAAAAGCTTTTGTACAAACAAAACCAATGTAACTAAAATCAGAAGGGAAACAACAAATTGGGAAACAATCTTCATAAAATCCTCTGACAAAGGTTTAATTACTCAAATTTAAAAAGAGCTAAATCAATTGTACAAAAAACAAAGCCATTCTCCAATTGATAAATGGGTAAGGGACATGAACAGGCAGTTTTCAGATAAAGAAATCAAAACTATTAATAAGCATTTGAAAAAGTGCTCTAAATCTCTTATAATCAGAGAGATGCAAATAAAAAAACTCTGAGGTATCACCTCACACCTAGCAGATTGGTTAAGATGATAGCAAAGGAAAGTAATGAATGCTGGAGGGGATGTGGCAAAGTAGGGACATTAATTTATTGCTTGTGGGGTTCTGAATTGATCCAACCTTTCTGGGGGGCAATTTGGAATTATGGCTAAAGGGTGATAAAAGACTGTCTGCCCTTTGATCTAGCCATAGCACTGCTGGGTTTGTACCCCAAAGAGATAATACTGAAAAAGACTTGTACAAGAATATTCATAGCTGCACTCTTTGTCGTGGCCAAAAATTGGAAAATGAGGGCTTACCCTTCAATTGGTGAATGGCTGAACAAATTGTGCTGGTGATGGAATGTTTGTGATGGAATACTATTGTGCTAAAAGGAATAATAAAGTGGAGGAATTCCATGGAGACTGGAACAACCTTCAGGAAGTGATGCAGAGCAAAAGGAGCAGAACCAGGAAAACATTGTACACAGAGACTGATACACTGTGGTACAATCGAACATAATGGAATTCTCCATTAGTGTCACTGCAGTGTTCCTGAACAATCTGCAGGGATCTAGGAGAAAAAACACTATCCACAAGCAGAGGACAAACTGTGGAAGTAAAAACACCGAGGAAAAGCAACTGCTTGACTAAAGGGGTTAAGGGGCCATGTCTGAGGAGAGACTCTAAATGAACACTCTAATGCAAATACCAACAACATGGAAATGGGTTCAAATCCGGAACACATGTGAAACCCAGTGGAATCATATGTTGGCTATGGGGAGAGGGGAGGAAAAGAAAATTATCTTTGTTCCATTGAATAATGTTTTGAAATGACCAAATAAAAATATTGTTTTAAAAAAAAGTTGATTCTATTCCACCTAGGTATGTGACATGGACAAAGTCTTTGAACATCTCCAATTCTCAGTTCATTTTTGAAATGTGTACGATCATCTCAGATCTGAATACAATAAAATTTAGGGTCAGATCAAATGTGATACCGACAATGAAACAAAGATGAAATAGTACAAAGGTATCCACAAGGAAGGCTAGGGCAAAGATCACTGAATTTGGTGGTAGAAGTTTTGGGGTGGAATTAGAGGTTAATTTGAAACTATAGGCAAGTAATTTATCCTGAATAAAGCCTGATTTCTTTATTTGTGAAATATAAATCAGTAATTTTCAAACATGCACTAATTCTCAGGACAATTATGAGGATATATTCCTATCTAAATTGCAAATTATATTCTCATTATTATTGATATTAAGTGTCTTCCTTTTTATAATCTACTCAGATTTTCCACTTTACCGGTTTGCCATGGCCTCCATCTAATCATGCAGATTCTGTACTTGAAGGACACTTGCCATCAAAGTTCTATTTTATTGGTAATGGAGGAGAACACTGGCTAAATTTAAGTAGAGCCTTTGACATATTTGCTACTCCTGAACTTGAGGACAAAATGTGAAAAAAGACAGAGAAAAGCACAGTGTGGCAGAGTCAGAATTTGTTGAAGACTTAAACTGAAGAAGGAGTAAACCATGGCTCACTGTCCTGTTGCAAAAGTTTTTCTTAAACTCCTACCTGTTAGTATCTCCTCCTTGCTGCAAAATTCCCTTGTATTTATTGTTCATATATATTTTTGTTGATATATTTATATATAATATTCGTTATAAAATTTTATGTTTAGTTTCACCAAATAGAATTTGGTTCCTCATGGACAGATAAAAATATTTATTTGTCTTACCAAACTTAGAACTGGTCCTTACTGAAGATAGTGGCTTTGTAAATTATGGTGGAATTGAATTAATTAATCATTTATTTGTTCAAACAAATACTCTCACACTAATCAAATTATGACATTACCAAAGTGAGGAGGGATGACTAACTTACTGTGTGGTCCATTCAAGACTCAAGAATATCTCAATAGGCTATAATTTTCAGTTAAATATTAAATTTAGAAAGAAAACATGCAAACTTTTTACTTGGTTTATCTGGATCATGATGTATACTGTCTCAGAAATTGTAGATCATAATCTGGGATCACACAGACCCAGTTCATGGTATGTGTATGTGTTTGTGTAGGTTTCTGTAGGTGAGTGCATATGTTCTCTTAAGCAATATAATAGTCACATGATTCTCTTCAATAAACTCAATAGACTTTGCTATACAAAAAAATTACAATTACTATTGACAAGAATGAATCTGAAAGTTTTAAAAAAATGTGCTTTTTTGCATGTTTTCGCAAAAAAAAAATTTGGATAGCAGTGATGGATATCCCTTCAATTTACAATTCATTATCACCAAAAAGATAGCCATCATCCAATTCATAAATATACAGAAGATGTAAATAAACATTTTTGGATGAAGAAATCATTTACATATAAATTATTTTAAAAGTGTTTAAATCATTTCATTAGAGAAATATAGACAAAAACATTTCTGAGTCAGCATCACACCTGAATTGACTAAAAGGAAAAAAGAGGAAAATTATAAATGTTCAATGTAGGAATACTTTCTAACATAATCATTAAGCTCAATCAATTCAGTGTGGACTATCCCATTAACTGATTTGCTGTCTATGGGGTTATGTATATTTTTATTCCATAGAGACAAATATGACCACCTCAGATTACAGAAGATGACTACAGTTATTACGAGGTGAATGAAGAGAAGCCAAATAGACATGCAAGAATTCTCATTTCCTAACAGAAAATAAGGGTGAGAAATGTGTTTATAATTAGGACTGTGGCATGTGGTCCCCATAAAAGATCCAGGAAATATAGTGAGACATTCAAAAACTTATGTATCAGTGGTTAAACACATGAGGTCTGAGACAATTTGATTAAAACCTTCATTAAGGAAGACTTTTCAATAATCTGAAGTGGTTTTATAGATGTATTCTTTCTTCCCCTTTAAAAATAAGACTCCAAATATTGGAAACAACCAAGCCAAGCAAGTAATTAATTAAGGGTAATGATTGACTAGATAGAAATAAAAAATTTGGTAACTATATTTTTAAGTTTATTGAGCAACCTGAATGTAATGTATTTAGCTATTTTATTTGTAGCCTCATTTTAGCAGTCATTCCTATAACTTCTTATATTCATATATATATATATATATATATATTCCTATAACCTACTTAGTCTTCATTTTGCAATAGGGTGTTGTCCTATTCAGGCAAAGGACCTCTGTATCATGTAACTCACCACTGGGAAGGTAAGTGTCCTCCAGAAAGAAATATTGTATACCATATGACTCAGTAAGGGGAAATTGAATCCTCCAATAGGTCTTTTCTGGTGTCCTATTCAGGCAGAGGGGAGACTAAACAAAATAAAGATTGCCAGAGTAACACTGATCATCAGTAACATTGTAGGAAATCATTATGAGTGGACAAAAATATAGGTTTCATGTGAGAATAATGGATCCAGAAATTTGTTGGACTAAACTTAAGAGATATTGGAAAGGGCTTTCCCAAACAGGCTGCAATGTACAGGGTTGTTGAAAATTCTTAATGTAAATGTAATCACCTGGTTTAAAATTTTGCAATGAGAAATCTATAAGCCTAGTCTGAACCATTGCTCTGATTCATTATAATTCTTTGACTGTTTTCTAATTATCTTATGTATATGGATATAGCCAAATCCACTTCCAAATGGAGGTATATGCTGGTGAAAAAGGTTTTTTTGATTTTAAAAGAAGATGACCGGGGGCAGCTGGTGACTCAATGGATTGAGAGTCAGGACTAAAGATGGGAGGTCCTAGATTCAAATCTGGCCTCAGACACTTTTGAGCTTTGTGACCTTGGGAAAGTCACTTAAACCACATTGCCTAGCATTTTCCACTATTCTGCCATGGAGCCAATACACACTATTGTCTCCAAGATGGGAGGAAGAAGTTTTTTTAAAAAATTACTAATAATAATAATAAAGGAAGATGACCAAACAACATTTCATAATGGGATATATGACAGTCTCCATTAGGTTTGCTCCTCAAATAGAAAAAAAGCCGAAGGCAAGACATAGAATTTCCTTGCACAGTTTTCCAATCAATCTCCTTAACTCTTTATTCGTACTCAGTTTCTTTCCTGTAGACTGAGGATAATAAGGAACATGAAACCTCAGATAAATTCCCAAATCAGCGTAAACTCTAGGCAGGATAGTATCTGTAAAATGAGAGCCACATTCAGAATCTTTCTGAATAGTGGGTACACACTTTGGAACAATTTCTTTTTATTTGACAGAGAGGATGCTTTCCTTTTGAATTTGAAAAAGACTCCATCCATCTAATTAATTGATCAACTTTAATAAAGCACTGATTTAAATTTCCCACTTTAGAAATACTGAGGAAATCAATTTGCATATTATGAAAGGGTTGATAAGAGAGAGGATAACCACCATATGCAATATTTTAATTGAATATTTTGGTTTAAATTACAACTAAGCACCTATTTTGTGAAGGAGCCACAATAGCTACAAATTTTAAAGTTAGAATGGATTAGTGCAGTGTTTCCCATTTAGTGGTTCACAAACTCTTTGGTATGTTACAAGGATAGTCCAAGGAATTAGAGTTAATCAAATGTTTTTCTTGCCAAAAGCAGTAAATAATATATCAATTAAATTACATATCTTTTATTCTGTGACAACAAGCATGCACATGATTGAAGCAATTTAGTCTTTTTTTCGGCAGTATTTGGAAATTGTCATAATCGTGTCAATATATGTTTGAAGGTTTATGCAAATAATACATAAAATATTGCACTGCTCATGATAAGATTGAGGGCTTCTTTCAGTTTTTCAGCTTCTCAAATTGTTCCCAAATTGCACCAACAGTTCTTTATTTATATACAAATTAATTCTTAATGTACAGTCACAACCAGATGCATTCACATCTATCTATTCTAAACAGTATTCTAGAATAGCCCCATTTCCTTCTATCACCATGTAGATCTGAGAAACCTTCTGACATTATATTATGAAGACAGTGTGAAGTTTCCTGTTGTTCTTTGAGTCAAAATATCAGTTGGTTTGGGAAGCAGACTCATGGGACAGTCTCATTACAAGCCTTCTTGAAACCATCATGAGACCATTTCAAATTTTTCACTGAAACTTCATATTGCCTCTCATTTCAGTAGTTTTCCAATTTTGAAACTTCCCAAAGTTGTAAATTCCCTATGTACAACCATCATCTTCAGATGTTATTGTTCCTCCACTGGCAAATTTTTAA
Source organism: Monodelphis domestica (assembly GCF_027887165.1). Lineage (NCBI taxonomy): Eukaryota > Metazoa > Chordata > Mammalia > Didelphimorphia > Didelphidae > Monodelphis > Monodelphis domestica. The sequence continues at coordinate 18,552,792 of NC_077232.1, read as the reverse complement.
ATTATCTAGTTAGGAACATTGCTCAGTCATTCCATAGAATTTCTTTGAGAGTACAGCCAGTTATATTGTATATGCCAGGCACTGGGCTGGGCTAAGTGTGTTATAAAAACTAGTTTATTTGATCCTCACAACATGTAGAGGAGACAGGTGCTATTAACCATTATATATATATATATATATATATATATATATATATAACACCATTTTAAATTTGAGAGCACTGAAGCACACAGAAGTGAAATGATTAGCCCAAGCCTATACAGCTAGTGTCAGAGAATGGATTTGAAATGAGATATTCCTGACTCCAGGCTAAATGCACTTTGCCATGTGTCCAGACTCTGCCTTCAAGAAAATAGTAATACCTGAAGAAAAATTTTCCCTATCAAGCTTAGGCTTTATCTAAATATTGGTAAAAGGAAGGAAACATCTGCAACTCAACTTTGAGAACATTTCTTATTCTTTTTCCCCATCTTCTAGGTGAGGACTATCTTTTTCATCTTTTTTATAGTCTCAGCCCATAGAACAGTTCTTGGCACATAGTAAGAGCTTATTAAATACTGTTGACTTAATGATCATTACCCTGTAGAAAAAGAAAATAATTCATTTGTTTTCAGTGATTGGTTAGGAAGCTAAATTTACAAATAAATAATTCCTCTTTTCTACTAATAAATTATGAGACTGTCCTACCTTTTTCTATCTCATATTTTTATGAGCAAAGAGAATATATGGATGTTCACAGAAGACTAGTATCTCTGGTTTGTGAGTTTGTGAATTTGAATAACTTTGGAAGAGAGAATAAGGAAGAAGACTATAGAATTGTGCCTCACTAAAACCTAATTAATGTACAAGTCAAAGGACATCATGACAATATCATGTTGGTTCTTTTCTATTATCAAGGACAACTATGTGGTCAAAATTTCATTTTACTCTTGTTTTAAATCAAAATAAAAGCCCAAAGTCGATGTTTTTCTATGTTTAAGATAGTGTTCAGCCAAACACATTTTAAAATATAGCATTAAATTTTCCTTGTAAATCTCTCTCTCTATATATGTATTTATATATATAATAAATATGTATATATCATTTAAATATATATTTAATTATGTCTGAATTCATTAAAATAATTCTATTCAGTAAAGTATTTAGAACAGAAAAAAATTATTATGTAATTTGACAGATAATGGGAAAAATTTATCTTCTTGCTGGATTACTTCTTTTAACTCTTCCATGATGTCCCATATACAATACATGTAATAATTAATTGGAGTTTTATAAAACAATATTTAGGATATTGAAAATTATAGAATGAATTAAAATTTTGTATTTTATTCTTCTAATTGAATAAGCTGAATTTTCTACTGAATATTTCCAGTAAAAGTTAATACCTTCTGTGTTGTATTCATGATAAAAAGTAATAAAAATAAGTGAATGATAAAAAAGCATTTGTTAGGTCCCTAGTATGTGCAAAGTGCTATGTCAAATTCTGAGGTTACACATTGAAAATAAGAAAACCATCCCACCTCCCCCTCCTGAGGAACTTGACCTGTATGGCAGGTTTCCATTCATGTACATGTTGTACATCAATAAAAGAAACGGTTTTGGGCTTGAGGGGAGGAAGAAGTGAGAAGAGAATGAAGAAGGAAGAAATTGGAACAGAGAAGGCACATGAAGGGAAAAGAGGAAAGGACTGGCAGGCCAGGCAACACATGGTCAGGTTACTTAGAGGAATGATTGTCTATGCTTTCTAATAAACTTTATATAATATCATATTGTATATAATATAATATAATATAATAATCTGGGTAGAAATATTATTTCAATTCTTACAATGGGTCAGGTAGGATTCTATATCAAAATAAGTATGGTTGTTACTTGCACTGAACCAATTACAATAAGATGGCTTCTCAGAAGTTATCTACCTCAAATCACACTTGACCAGGAGTCACATTTTATTATTCCCTGTTGGTTTCCTTATGAAGATGGAATTTTTATTCATCAGAAGTTCAAAAGTGAAGGAATAATATATGGAAATTCCATTGTGTATTTGATTCTCACAAGGGATGAGGACTTGTTGGGTAGGATCAAAATAAATGGGATTTAGGGTTAAGGTAACCCTAACCCTAACCCTAACCCTTATCCTTACCCAGATCTAGTAATGTTGGAGGAGTGAGAGGAAATTCATTAATTTATCCTGAAATTTGAGTTAGATAACAAAAGAAAAACAAGCGATTGTTAAGACATTAGTTCTGAGCAGTCAATTCCCCACATGCCAGAGGTAAAATAAAATGGGATTTTTTGACTAATTCTATGGGATGTTCAAAATCAAATTACCAAATGATGTCAAGAATGAAATTTTGGAGAAATAAATCAATTAGGCAGACTTAGATATGAAAAAAAAATCTGCAGTACTCCAAAATTAGCATGTGACAAATAATGAGTGCAAAAGGAGATTATACCTTCTAGTAATATAATCAGATGTGTGATGGAGTTCAAGATCAGGTGAGGGAAACATAGAAAACTAAAAATAAGAAAAGGAGGGGAGTGTCTATCTGGTCCTTTGAGGAAACAAAAGATACTCTACTAAGGAAATGATCTGAATCTTAAAGTTGGTGAGAAGGGTGAAAAGAATGACAGAAAATAGACCCAAGTGGCTTTGGATTTTGCTTCTATTTTCTGAAAAGGAGAATGATCTTTGCATTTACAATGAAACAATAACAGTTAATAGGGAGTTGATACCAAAGATAATGAAATATAGAATCTATATTGGTAAACAGAAGTAAAGGAACATTTCTATAGCATCAATTATGTGACAAGTACCATACAAGGCACTTTATTAACAGATCTTACTTGATTCTCACAATGACCCTGAGATATAAGTGCTATAATTACATACATTTTAAAGTTGAGGAAATTAAGGCAAGCAAAGATTAAATTACTTTCTGATGGTCACCACATATGTGTCTGAGGATGAGTTTCAACTTGGGACTTCTTAATTCTCTTCACCCAGCTCTATTCAATTTACAAGAGCAGTCTCTTTAAATGACACAAAGTACTTTAAATACATTAGTTCCCCACCATGACTTTGTGACCTATATGGCTAAACAAAAAAAGTAATTTGACCTTATTTTGAACAAAGAACCATAAGCAGGCATATAGATGTGATCCTTGGTAGTCAACACTTAAAACATGTTCAGTTGTTTGTTTTCCACATTGGGAAGGACATTGATTGGCTAGAAAATTTCAAAATGCAGAAGTACTTTTTAATCTTACTATTTAGACTTGATGGAATAAACTGTGGGTATTTAGCCTAGAAAAAAATATGGGTGTCAGGTCAGGAGTTGAGATTAAATTATTTTCAGGGACTTGAAGGATGGTAATATGGTGGAAGGATATGACTTGTCCTACTTGTATTCAAAGGTAATAATCCGGGGGGAAAAGGTAAACATGAAGAAGAAACAAATTAAGGTTTCATGTAAGGAAATCATTTCAAAAATAATAATATCAAGCAATAGAAGGATCATGAGCAAGAACGCTCTCCACATCCAGAGAAAGAACTGTGGGAACAGAAACGCAGAAGAAAAACATAGCATTGATCATGCAGTTCAATATGGATATGATTAGGGCTTTTATGTTGAAAGATCACTCTACTGCAAATAAGCATAAAACAGAAATAGGCTTTGAACAATGACACATGTATAACCCAATGATTGATAGGTCTCTGAGTCTTCCAGGATTTAAATCCCATTTCAGATCCGTATTAATAACATATCTATGGAATAGTCACTTAAATTAATCAACCTCAAGCTATTTATCAATAAAAGGGAGGATAATGATAATAATAATCTTACACAGTTCTCAGAAGATTCAAATGAGAAGAGTGATAGAAAACTTTTGCAAATGATTAAGTCCTATATAAATGTGAGATATTAGCATTAATGGCAAGGACTGTGTTTCACTTAAACTTGATTATCAAACTCCTTTCTTCACAAATTTAATGCAGTGCTTTGCACACAATATATTAATAACTGACATTTTTTAATGAGTCTTCATTAATATTGCACAGTAAACCATTTCACAAAAGGCTCCTTCAATTACTGAAGGATAAGGAACTTGAAAAAGCTCAGGAGATATTTTTAGAGCATTTGTATGTTGTCAAACAATTTACAGGCATAATTTCATTGGAGCCCTAAAACAACCCTATGAGATGTGTACTACAAATATGTCCATATTTTCAAGACAAGTAAATGGAAGAAGTTAATTGACTTACCAATGGGGAAATGGTGGATTAGATAGAGAAGTTTTTTTTTTCTTTTTTTTTTCAATTCTTCCTGCTTCCAGGTCTAGAAATGTTTCCACTATGCTTTGTTTTCGTCTACATAAGGCCTTGAGTCTAAGATTGTGTATTCCTAGAACCTACCTGGCTTAATATGGAGAAAGTTGACTAGAACACCAAAGAAGAGGGTTAGAAAAGCATTTTATATTCAAGGATTGACCCTGAAATTCCAAGCTAAGGAACCACGTCACTTCATTATAGAAACATCTCCATAGTCACTGAGACAAAGTGGTCAAAGGTTCCTAGTGGCAGAGTGGTCACACCTGTCCATTGCCATGGCATGAATGAGAATATGGTTAGGGATGCCCTCTCCTATCGTCTATTCAACTTAGTCTGAAACACAAAAGAAACTAGATGAATGAGTAAATAACTATATGAATTAGACCTACAAGATGAACCCTAGAGTGAAATGTTTCAATTTCAATAGCTAAAGTTAGGGATGGAGCAGGGACTTTATCCAGATGTTGAAGATTTGCATCTCAGAGGAACTAGTGATCCCTTAGAGATATATAGCAGCTCTGCTGACAACTTATGAACAAAACAAGCCATTAAATTCTTCTCTGATCATGGGAGGAAAATATGAGTACACAGAGACCATTTTCTCATGGGTATATTCCTAGCATGTTATTAGTGAATTGATGTAGAAAGGTTCCTGGACAAGGCCTTTAACTAAAGTTTGATTCTATTCTTCATAGGTGTGTGACATTGACCAAGTAATTGAACATCCTCAAGTCTCAGTTAATTCATTTTTTAAATGAAGAAAATAATCTCAGACCTTAATACAGTCAAATGGTGGTAGTTAGCATTAAATGTGATACTGACCATGAAAGAAAGGCCAGGTAGTTCAAAGATTTCTTCATGGTCCCCTGGGAAAAGATGACTAAATTTGATTGTAAAAGATTTGGGATGGAATTAGAGATTATTGTGAAACTTTAGGCTAGTAATTTATCCTTGAAGATGCCTGGTTTCCTTAGTTGTAAAATACTAATATGCATATTTTCATGTATATGTTAACTCTCAGCACTATTATGGGGATAGTAATTTGTAAATTAGAAATTATGCCAGTTAACTATTTCCCCAAATCTGTGTATACTCCTGCAAACTCTGACTTTCAAGGACACTTGTCCTCAAAAATCTAGTATATTGGTAATAGAAGGGAACCCTAGAGAAATAATTTGTCAAGATTCATGAATCTTTGACATGTTTCCTACAACTGCTCTTGAGTACAGATGCAAAGAATGGCAGATTCAGAATTTGCTGAATAATTGAACCCCAGAAGGATTCCATAATGGCTCACTGCCACCTTGGGAAATACTCTGTTCTAAGCAATGGTTCAGACTGAACCTATAGATTTATCAGAGCATAATTTCCAGTGAGGAGCTTATGTTCATATAAAGAACTTTTAACATCCCAGTAGATTACAGCTTACATGGGGAAGCATTTCCAAGTTCTTCTGACCATTCCAACTGTAATTAAGATTGGTCAAAAAGACTGCTGCATTTATTGATCTCAAGGGAAACCTACACCTTTTCTACACTCTTAATAGTGCCATACAATGTTACTGAAGACCAATGGTACCCTGGCAATCTTTCTAAATGCCTCTGACCTATTATATTATGGATAGGAATTCTGTTCAATTTTATGATAGCCCTACTTATAATCTGACTTAAAGGAGTGGTTTGCCTCTTCCAAAGATTGCCTGATCTAAGCCTATTTAGGCAACAGGTTTTATGAATGGTCTGTTTTCTATTAATATGTCCATTTCTTTTTGGAACTTCAAATATAATAACACCATCTAATCTTTTGCCTACTATCAAGTGTAGTCTGATGCTTAATGGGACATATAAACACTCCCCTCCTTTAGTTGTCCCTGAAGATACTTATTACTGTCTTTCCTACATGGGATATTGGTGAGATGAAGTAGGCTTTTCTTTAAATTGTATCAGAAAAACCAACAGCTTCCTCCAAAGATATATTGTTACCACTCAACAAAAGATGAGTTGTTTCACGAATGCTGCAGCAATTATGTGTCCCCTGAAAACTCAAGTTTTGGAGTCTCATACAAATGTAGAGGTTACAGAACTGATTTTGATAAAAAATAAAATATTGCATAAAATCAATAGTCTAACTGGGATAAAGTCACATCCCTTACCAACAGAATAAAGGGTTAGTTTGCCTAGCTGGTCTAAAATAGAATCACTAGTACTGGTGATGTCCCTTCATTATTTACTACAGTAAACTCACTGAGCTTACCAAGTTCTAAGGTACCCTCTCAGTACAGGGTATAGACTGAGACCACCAGACTAAAGGAGTCTGTTTTATATACTGAGTTCACTGTATTCATGAAGACTATCAAAATAGGGCCTGATAGTAGCCCTATCACAAGCCTTTTGGAGGATAATATCAACACACAGAACCTGATCAAAAACAATTTTACTCTTGAGGAGATCATGCAGGAAATTATTAATGTAACCATTTGCTTTAATACTGTTAACTAGAATTAATGTATGACAGATGAAGAGTCTGGTCAATAGATTACTGAAACCTCTTCCTTAATGAAGGTTTTAATCAAATTATCTCAGAGCTCATGTATCTAACCACTGGCACATCCATTTCTGAATGCCACACTAGGTTTCCTAGATCTTTTATGGGGATCATAGCTCACAATCTTATTTTTTTCCAATTTAAACATTATTTTATTTGGTCATTTTCAAACAATATTCCTTGGAAACAAAGATCCTTTTCTTTTCCTCCCCCTCCCACCACACCTCCCCAAGCCAACGCACGATTACACAGGGTAGCACATGTGTACTTGATTCAAACCCATTTCCATGTTGTTGGTATTTGTATTAGGGTGTTCATTTGGAGTCTCTCCTCATTTATGTCCCCTCAATCCCTGTAGTCAGACAATTGCTTTTCTTCGGTGTTTTTACTCCCACAATTTGTCCTCTGCTTCTGGATAATGTTTTTTTTTTCTCCTAGATCCCTGCAGAATGTTCAGGGACATTGTGTTGACACAAATGGAGATGTCCATTACGTTCGATTGTACCACAGTGTATCAGTCTCTGTGTACAATGTTTTCCTGGTTCTGCTCCTTTCACTCTGCATCAATTTCTGGAGGTTGTTCCAGTCTCCATGGAATTCCTCTATGCCTTTGAGCACAATAGTATTCCATCACCAGCAGATACCACAATGTGTTCAGCCATTCCCCAATTGAAGGGCATCCCCTCATTTTCCATATTTTGGCCACCACAAAGAGCGCAGCTATGTATATTCTTGTACAAGTCTTTTTCCTTATTATCTCTTAGGGGTACAAGCCCAGCAGTGCTATGGCTGGGTCATAGGGCAGACAGTCTTTTATCGCCCTTTGGGCATAATTCCAAATTGCCCTCCAGAATGGTTGGATCAGTTCACAACTCCACCAGCAATGAATGAATGTCCTCACTTTGCCACATCCCCTCCAGCATTCATTACTTTCCTTTGCTGTCATATTAGCCAATCTACTAGGTGTGAGGTGATACCTCAGAGTTGTTTTGATTTGCATCTCTCTGATTATAAGAGATTTAGATCACTTTTTCATGTGTTTATTCATAGTTTTGATTTCTTTAGCTGAAAACTGTCCATTCATGTCCCTTGCCCATTTATCAATTGGAGAATGGCTTGATTTTTTGTTCAATTGATTTAGCTCTTCATAAATTTGAGTAATTAGACCTTTGTCAGAGGAATTTGTTATGAGAATTATTTCCCAATTTGTTGCTTCCCTTCTAATTTTGGTTGCACTGGTTTTGTTTACACAAAAACTTTTTAATTTGATGTAATCAAAATTGTTTATTTTACATTTTGTGACTCTTTCTATGTCTTGCTTGGTTTTAAAGTCTTTCCTTTTCCACAGATCTGACATGCATATTATTCTGTGTTCCCCTAATTTACTTATAGTTTCCTTCTTTATGTTCAAGTCATTCACCCATTCTGAGTTTATATTGGTGTAGGGTGTGAGGTTTGATCCAAACCTAATCTCTCCTACACTGTCATCCAGTTTTCCCAGTAGTTTTTGTCAAATAGTGGATTTTTGTCCCAGAAGCTGGACTCATTGCGTTCGTCATATACTGTCTTACTGGGGTCACTTACCCCAAGTCTATTCCACTGATCCTACTTTCTGTCTCTTAGCCAGTACCAAATTGTTTTGATGACAACTGCTTTAAAATAGAATTTGAGTTCTGGGACTGCAAGGCCACCTTCCTTTGTGTTTTTTTTTTCATTATTTCCCTGGATATCCTTGATCCTTTGTTCTTCCAAATGAACTTTGTTATGGTTTTTCTAAGTTAGTAAAAAATTTTTTTGGAAGTTCAATGGGTATAGCACTAAATAGATAAATAAACTTGGGTAGGATGGTCATTTTTATTATATTGGCTTGTCCTATCCATGACTGTTAATATTTTTCCAATTGCTCAAGTCTAGTTTTAGTTGTGTGGAGAGTGTTTTGTAGTTGTGTTCATATAGTTCCTGTGTTTGTCTTGGGAGGTAGATTCCTATGTATTTTATTTTGTCTAAGGTGATTTTGAATGGGATTTCTCTTTATAGTTCTTGCTGCTGAGCTGTGTTGGAATTATATAGAAATGCTGATGACTTATGTGGGTTTATTTTGTATCCTGCAACTTTGCTAAAGTTGTTGATTATTTCGATTAGCTTTTTGGTTGAATCTCTAGGATTCTTTAAGTAGACCATCTTATCATCTGCAAAGAGCGATAACTTGGTCTCCTCCTTGCCTATTTTGATGCCTTCAATTCCTTTATCTTCTCTAATTGCTACTGCTAGTGCTTCTAATACAATGTCAAATAATAGAGGTGATAGTGGGCATCCTTGTTTCACTCCTGACCTTATTGAGAATGCATCTAGTTTATCCCCATTGCAGATAATGTTAGTTGATGGTTTTAGATATATACTGTTTATTATTTTTAGGAACAACCCTTTTATTCCTATGCTTTCTAGTGTTTTTAGTAGTAATGGGTGTTGTATCTTACTAGCTATACTGGCTAGCAAGCCAGTATTTTTCAATATGGTGTGCTCCTACCCAGGTTCTAGGCCTGTTAACTTTGTGACTCAGTAATGGGAAGATGAGAATCTTCTAATGGAATGCATGCCATTCATATAGGAAATATCTGAACAACGTCATGAGATAATATTAGTTTAAAAACCATTCTAACCAATTGGGACTCAATAAGAAACTGAGACATTCTCAGGAAGCTAGTACCCACTCATCTTAACATTATATTTCACCCATTTTACAAACATATCAATCTCCAACCCCTTTCCCCCATTGACTACACTGGGAGCTGCAGTAAGAATCCTTCTGACTCAGATAACAGGACAAAGGCTGCAACCTTAACAGAATACCTTGATAAGAGGGCAGGAGGCACAGTTCACTTCAGCCTCCACACATCTATACCTACTTCCTTAGCTTCTGCTGCCAGCTGGGAAAGATCTGACCTCAGGGCTCATCAATACTCCATCAACCTAATCTAGTTAACCAGCAGAGCAGAGAAGAAACCCCTTCAGGACAAAACATACCAAACCCACTGATGTAGCAAATAATCAGAGCAGCAATATTGCAGCCAATGACAAGGAGGAAAGAAAGAAAAAATATATGAATAACAACAGAAAAAGAAAAAAGAAATTTTAATCAACAGCTTCTATCCAGGTAATGAACAAAGAACAAATGGAACAGAGGAAGACTAAGGAGCACCAAGCAAAAACACAGATTTTCCAGCATATTGGATATAGGTTTTGGAAGAACTCAAAACAAAGTTCAAAAAATGATTAAGAGAGAATGAAGACAATTGGAAAAAGAACTTAAAAAGAAAATAAATCTTCTGGAATCTGAAGCATATAAACTAAAAAGAAGAAAATAGAGTCTTGAAAGCCAGAATTGACTAGCTTGAAAATGAGGAAAAGAAAGTGAAAGATGGCCTACAGAGAAAAACAGAGCAGAATAAGGATGACCAAAAAGCTAAGGATGAAATTCAGTCTTTAAAAAATAGAATCCAACAACTAGAAGCAAATGATTTCACAAGGCAGCAAGAGTCTATAAAACAAAATCAAAAGATTAAAAAAATTGAGGAAAATATGCAACAACTCACTGGCAAAAATACACAGCTGGAAAATAGATCCAGAAGAGACAATTTAAGAATTGTTGAACTACTGGAAAATCATAACAAAATAAAAAGCTTGGACATCATTCTACCAGAACTTTACCAAAAAAAAAAAAAAGCTGCCCCAACATCCTTGAATAAGAGGAAACAGTGGAGATTGAAAGAATCCACAGATCATTACCTGTATTTAATCCCCAATGGACAACACGCAGGAATATTATAGCCAAATTCATGAATTCTCAGGCGAGGGAAAAGGTACTACAAACTACTAAGAAGAAAACATTCAGATATTATGGAACTTCAATTAGGATAACAAAGGACCTAGCTGCATCCACACTGAAGGACCAGAAGGCATGGAATATGATACTCTGGAAAGGAAGGGAACTAGGTCTACAACCAAGAGTCAACTACCCATCAAAATATAGGCTAAAGGTATTCTGAGGTAATATCGCACAACCAAATTGCCTAAAGTGAAAAAAGAGCAAAATTGTAAATATTTGTGGGATTGTGACAAAATGAGTACCTTAACATCCTGTTGGTGGAACTGTGAAGTTATCTAACCATTCAGAGAGTAAGTTGAAACTATAATCAAAGGCTTTCAAACTGGGTATATCCTTAGAAGCAGCCATGGTATTTCTGGGTCTGTTTCAGAAGAGTATCAGGGAATGAGGAAAATAAATGATATGTTTACAGCAGCTCTCTTTCTGGTAGTTAGGAATTGGAAATTATGAGAATTTTTATCAATTGTTTTCTAAAACTTTCAGAAAAAATTAAAAATAAATTTTAAAAAGTGAATGGAAACTATGCTCTAACACAAATAAATCACAAATGGGACAACAGTGATGTGTTTAAAAATGTACATTTGGCAAAACTTTTGGATTCTCTCCAGACAATAATAAGTGAGATTTTCCTTAAATAAAGCCTATTCTGTTTATTATTTTTTTTAGAAATTATGTGGCACTTTATTTTTTAATTAATTAATTTAGTCAATTTAGAACATTATTCATTGGTTATAAGAATCATATTATTTCCCTCTATACCCCCTGCCCCCACCCTTCCTGTAGCTAATGTTCAATTTCAAGAGGTGATGTTCACCTGTGTCCTTGACCAAAACCTATTTCCATGTTGTTGTTGTTTGTATTAGGATGTTCATTTAGGGTATACATCCCCAACCAAATGCCCTCGACCCATGTGATCAAGCAGTTGTTTTTCTTTTGTGTTTCTACTCCAACAGTTTTTCCTCTGAATATGGATAGTATGCATTCTCATAAATCCCTCCAAGTTGTTCAGGATCTTTGCATTGCCGCTAATGGAGAAGTTCATTACATTCGATTGTTCCACAGTGTATAAATCTCTGTGTACAATGTTCTCCTGGTTCACCTCCTTGCGTTCTGCATCAATTCCTAGAGGTTGTTCCACTTCCCATGGAACTCCTCCAGTTTATTATTCCTTTGAGCACAATAGTATTCCATCACCAACATATACCACAATTTGTTCAGCCATTCCCCAATTGGAGGGCATCCCCTCATTTTCCAATTCTTTGCCACCACAAAGAGAGCAGCTATGTATATTCTTGTACAAGTTTTTTTTTTTCCCTTAATCTCTTTGGGGTATAAACCCAGCAGTGCTATGGCTGGATCAAAGGGCAGACAGTCTTTTAGCACCCTTTGGGCATAGTTCCAAATTGCCCTCCACAATGTTTGGATCAATTCACAACTCTACCAGTAATGTATTAATGTCCCGACTCTGTCACATCCCCTCCAGCATTCATTACTTTCCATTGCTGTAATATTAGCAAATATGCTAGGCGTGAGGTGGTACCTCAGAGTTGTTTTGATTTGTATTTCTCTGATTATAAGAGATATAGAACATTTTGTAATGTTCTTATTAATAGTTTTGATTTTTTGAACTGAAAAATACATATTCAAGTCCCTTGTCCATTTATCAACTGGAAAATGACTTGATTTTTTGTTCAATTGATTTAGCTCTTTATAAATTGGAGTAATAAGACCTTTTTCAGAGGTTTTAGTAATAATGATTGTTTCCCAATTTCTTGATTCCCATTTATTTTGGTTGCATTGGTTTTGTTTGTTCAAACTTTTTAATTTGATGTAATCAAAATTATTTATTTTAACTTTTTTTTTAATTTTTCTAGCTCTTGCTTGGTTTTAAAGTCTTTCCTTTCCCAAAGATCTTACATGTATGCTATTCTGTGTTCACCTAATATGCTTATTTTTTCCTTTTTAAATTCAAGTCATTCACCCATTCTTAGTTTATCTTGGTGTAGGGTGTGAGGTGTTGATCCAAACCTAACCTCTCCTATACTGCCTTCTAATTTTCCCAGGAGTCTTTAATAAGGTAGTGGATTTTGGTCCCCAAAGTTGGGATCTTTGGGCAAATTATAGACTGCTTTGCTGAGGTCACTTACCCCAAGTCTATTCAACTGATCCTCCTTTCTGTATCTTAGCCAGTACCAAATTGATTTGATGACCACTCCTTTATAGTATAGTTTGACATCTGTAACTGGAAGGCCTACTTCCTTTGCATTTTTTTTCACAATTTCCCTTGATATCCTTTTTTTTCCAATTGAACTTTGCTATATTTTTTTCAAATTCAGTAAAAGAGTCTATTGGTAGTTCAATGGGTATGGCACTAAATAAGTAAATTAATTTGGGTAGGATTGTCATTTTTATTATGTTAGCTAATCCTACCATGAGCAATTGATGTTTTTTCTAATTGTTAAATCTAGTTTTAATTGTGTGGAGAGTGTTTTGTAGTTGTGTTCATATAATTCCTGTGTTTGTCTCGACAAATATATTCCTAAGTATTTTATATTGTCTTTGGTGATTTGAAATGGAATTTATCTTTCTAATTCTTGCTGCTGAGATGTGTTGTAAATATATAAAAATGCTGATGACTTATGTGGGTTTATTTTGTATCCTGTAACTTTGCTAAAGTTGTTGATTATTTCAAGTAACTTTTTGGTTGATTCTCTAGAATTCATCTTATTGTGGTTATTAAATAGAATCATGTGACTACCCACTGTGTTATGCTCACAAAGATAAAAAGTAATAATGAATAAGTGAATGGTGAAAAAGCATTCATTCGATCCCTACTATTCTGCTGATAAAATATTGAAAACACAACCTCCCAAATTCTTAGGGGCTCAGAAAAGACACATACAGGACTCTTCTGATGCAAGTCTTACATAAAGGACTGGGCTGCTTTGCTGGAGCACATGGTAATACATATGCCTTAATGCTCTTTCCATTTATATTAATGTGCATTTTGTATTTCAGTATTAAAAACATGTCAATATCAAATGATCAACCATTTGCAAGTGGTCAGTATCTTTGGTGACCTTCAGTAGAACTGGTTAAAGAGAAAGTAGAGAGTCTAGAATATGGATAAACAGCTGTCAAATTACATCTCCAGAAGAGCTACTCCCCCTGGATTATGGCTTCAGGGCATATGCTGAAAGCTTGGTAGATAGCTTCAGGTTTTCCACTGTTTTAGGACCCTAAGATTCTTTCAGTGGCAATTGTTTAGTGATCTGTACTGGTGATAGGGGGAATATTTGATCTCCCAGATAGCATTAATGTCCCAGTGATGTTGTTAAATTCAAATGAAATGATATTTATAAAGCACATAGCATGGTGGCTGGCACATAGTAGTTAATATATATATATATATATATGAGTTTTTGTTGTTATTTTAATTTAGTAATAGTAGTTGCTAGTTCTTTTCTCCACATGAGTTTTTATTTGCAATTATGGACATTAGATAGTGGCCACATACTAGACTCTACTTTATGAACTGTATCCACGAGAGATTCTAACCTCCATGAGAGAGTCTGATATCTGGTGGTGTTGAAGATGGTGATTATGGTGATTTGATACATCTGCTCTCTGCTGCCTTCTCTCCCTTCCTTCAGTGACCTTATTGCTTCAGCTAGGCTAATGTCCTGTCTTAATAGTGAAAGCTAGTCAGAAATTTGTTTTGATGGTGGATAATAGTGATATTCTCCAGAGTAGTTATGGTGCTAAATATTGACTGCAGAACCTAAGGTCTAACACTGGGAATACTTTTTGAAAATGGTTTCCAATGTGAGCAACTTGATACCTTAGTGGATAAGAAACTAGGCCTAGAGATAGGGAGTCCTGGGTTCAAATATGGCCATAAACACAACCTAGTTTTGTGATTTTGAACAAGTCATTCATCCTAGTTGCCTAACTCTTGCCACTCTTCTTATTCTATGACAGATGGTAAAAGGTTTTTGTTTTTTTCCCCAAAAAATGGCCCGAGCATTGGCTATTGTTTTCCATTTGTTTTAATCATGTCCAAATTTATGTGATACAATTTGGAGTTTTTTTGGCAACCATATTGGAAAGGCTTGTCATTTCCTTCTCCATTTGATTTTAATGATGAGGAACTAAAGCAAAGAGATTAAGTGACTTGCCCAACTTCACACAACGAGAATGTTTCTGAAACCAGATTTGAACTCATAAAGATCAGCTGTTATGAGTCCACCCTCACTGCTCTATCAAAGCTCCACTTAAATACCCCACAAATGAATTCTATAACTCCTAAAAAGGAAATTTTATGGGATAAACATGACAAAATGTTTCAAAGTAATCATTTAAGTAACAAAATAACCTACTATAAAACAGCTGAGACAGGAAAGAAATTTTCTGTAAGTTTAAAAGACACCATTTTTATCCTGACCTGCTGCTCAACAGCATTTGTCAAAATCCACAAAATAAGCAAAATAAAAGTATGTCAGGTCTTGGCATGATTGTTAGGTGATATATGGCAACCATGAACATGGAATTTCATCTTCCTTATCCCCTCCTATTAGAGAACTGAACTCTGTTTTAGAAAAAAAATCAGCAATGGAAAATAATAATGATGACAGTTTATTATCACACAAATTTTGTGGCAGACTTGTGCTATAGTGGTTGAAGTACTGGGCTGAGAGAAAGGAGACCCAGATTCAAGTCCCAGATCAGTTATGAATAAAATGTGTGATGTGGTAAAAGTCATTTAGCTCCATTGGTGGAAAAACCTTGTTCTGGTATGTATAGATGAAGATATTGAGGATAGGAGAATTTAAGTGACTTGGCCAAAGTCACACAACTAGTCAATCACTATGTCAGAATTCAAATTCAGGACTTCTTGACTTCAATTCTAGATTTTCAACCTCTATATAACCAAACTGCTTATAAAATAATAAACTTCTTGAAATTAGGAAATATCATAATTTTATACTTCTTTTCTTACTGCTAAACTGAGGGTATGATACAAAATAATTATTTAATAAATTTGTTTTTCTTTATTATTCTTCTCTGAAGATAATAGGTTAAGGACAAGGAAATCAAAGACTAAAAATCATAGCTCCTTCCCCTAATTACGATTATAAATAATGAATACTGTAAAGATTAAAATTTAGGGGAGACTGAGGCAGGTAGAAATTAGTTTCTCTCTGTAAGGAGTATTATATTTTTATGGGGTTTATTGAAGATTAAGGATTAAGGAAAATACAGGATAAGAAAAAATGTGCCTAGGCCAGAGTGGCCTAGACAAGACCTCACCTACATTATGGAAAGAGCCATATCTGCTCCAAAACGGAAGTCCAAGAGAGAAAGCCAGCTACGGGGAAGACCCTTTAAATAAAATTTTGTTCTCCTTCCAGGTGAGAATTCAGTGAGATTAGAGGGCATTCTGGGAGCTAGCAAGGACTCCTGGGGAATGGAGTCCAGAGTTCAAATATCAATTTTACAATACTAATACATAATTTGTCTTCACAATTTTTTTTTAAACATTATTTTATTTGGTCGTTTTCATACATTATTCACTGGAAACAAAGATCGTTTTCTTTTCCTCCCCTCCCCTCCCTCCCCTCCAACCCCCCCCCGCCTTTCCCTCTCCCATAGCCGACACACAATTCCACTGGTTATCACATGTGTTCTTGACTCGAACCCATTTCCCTGTTGTTGGAATTTGCATTATAGTGTTCATTTAGAGTCTCTCCTCAGTCTTATCTCCTCCAACCCTGTAGTCAAGCAGTTGCTTTTCATCGGTGTTTTTACTCCCACAGTTTATCCTCTGCTTGTGGGTAGTATTTTTTTTAGATCCCTGCAGATTGTTCAGGGAAATTGCATTGTCACTAATGGAGAAGTCCATCACCTTCGATTGTACCACAATGTATCAGTCTCTGTGTATAATGTTTTCCTGGTTCTGCTCCTTTCGCTCTGCATCACTTCCTGGAGGTTGTTCCAGTCTCCATGGAATTCCTCCACTTTATTATTCCTTTTAGCACAATAGTATTCCGTCACCAACATATACCACAATTTGTTCAGCCATTCCCCAATTGATGGGCATCCCCTCATTTTCCAATTTTTTGTCACCACAAAGAGCGCAGCTATGAACATTTTTTGTACAAGTCTTTTTCCTTATTATATCTTTGGGGTACAAACCCAGCAATGCTATGGCTGGATCAAAGGTCAGACAGTCTTTTATCGCCCTTTGGACATAGTTCCAAATTGCCCCCCAGAATGGTTGGATCAATTCACAACTCCACCACCAATGAATTAATGTCCCCACTTTGCCACATCCCCTCCAGCATTCATTACTTTGCATAGCTGTCATGTTAGCCAATCTGCTAGGTGTGAGATGATACCTCAGAGTTGTTTTGATTTGCATCTCTCTGATTATAAGAGATGTAGAACACTTCTTCATGTGCTTGTTAATAGTTTTGATTTCTTTGGCTGAGAATTGCCTGTTCATGTCCCTTGCCCATTTGTCAATTGGAGAATGGTTTGATTTTTTGTACAATTGATTTAGTTCTTTATAAATTTGAGTAATTAAACCTTTGTCAGAGGTTTTTATGAAGATTGTTTCCCAATTTGTTGCTACCCTTCTGATTTTGGTTACATTGGTTTTGTTTGTACAAAAACTTTTTAATTTGATGTAATCCAGATTATTTATTTTGCATTTTGTAACTCTTTCTAATTCTTGCTTGGTTTTGAAGTATTTCCCTTCCCAAAGGTCTGACATGTATACTATTCTGTGTTCACCTAATTTTCTTATAGTTTCCTTCTTTATGTTCAAGTCATTCATCCATTTTGACTTTATCTTGGTGTAGGGTGTGAGGTGTTGATCTAAGCCTAATCTTTCCCACACTGTCCTCCAATTTTCCCAGCAGTTTTTATGAAGTAGTGGATTTTTGTCCCAGAAGCTGGACTCATTGCGTTTGTCATATACTGTCTTGCTGAGGTTGCTTGCCCCCAGTCTATTCCACTGATCCTCCTTTCTGTCTCTTAGCCAGTACCAAATTGTTTTGATGACCGCTGCTTTGTAATATAGTCTGAGATCTGGGACTGCAAGACCCCCTTCCTTTGTATTTTTTTTTTCATTATTTCCCTGGATATCCTTGATCTTTTGTTCTTCCAAATGAACTTTGTTATGTTTTTTTCTAAATCAGTAAAAAATATTTTTGGAAGTTCCATGGGTATGGCACTAAATAGATAGATGAGTTTGGGTAGGATGGTCATTTTTATTATATTGGCTCGTCCTACCCATGAGCAGTTAATGTTCTTCCAATTGTTCAAGTCTAGTTTTAGTTGTGTGGAAAGTGTTTTGTAGTTGTGTTCATATAGATCCTGTGTTTGTCTCGGGAGATAGATTCCTAAGTATTTTATTTTGTCTTGGGTAATTTTGAATGGGATTTCTCTTTCTAGTTCTTGCTGCTGAGCTGTGTTGGAATTATATAGAAATGCTGATGACTTATGTGGGTTTATTTTGTATCCTGCAACTTTGCTAAAGTTGTTGATTATTTCGATTAGCTTTTTGGTTGAATCTCTAGGATTCTTTAAGTAGACCATCATGTCATCTGCAAAGAGCGATAATTTGGTCTCCTCCTTGCCTATTTTGATGCCTTCAATTTCTTTTTCTTCTCTAATTGCTACTGCTAGTGTTTCTAATACAATGTTAAATAATAGAGGTGATAATGGGCATCCTTGTTTCACTCCTGATCTTAATGGGAATGGATTTAGTTTATCCCCATTGCAGATGATATTAGCTGATGGTTTTAGATATATACTGTTTATTATTTTTAGGAATGACCCTTCTATTCCTATGCTTTCTAGTGTTTTTAGTAGGAATGGTTGTTGTATTTTATCAAAGGCTTTTTCTGCATCTATTGAGATAATCATGTGGTTCTTGTTGGTTTGCTTGTTGATGTGGTCAATTATGTGGATAGTTTTCCTAATAATGAACCATCCCTGCATCCCTGGTATAAATCCTACTTGATCATGGTGGATGACCCTTCTAATCACTTCCTGGAGTCTTTTTGCTAGTATCCTATTTAAGATTTTTGCATCTATATTCATTAGGGAGATTGGTCTATAATTTTCTTTTTCTGTTTTTGGCCTGCCTGGTTTTGGAATCAGTACCATGCTTGTGTCATAAAAGGAGTTTGGTAGAACTCCCTCTTTGCTTATTATGTCAAATAGTTTGTATAGTATTGGGATTAACTGTTCTCTGAATGTTTGATAGAATTCGCTGGTGAATCCATCAGGCCCTGGGGATTTTTTCTTAGGAAGTTCTTTGATGGCCTGTTGGATTTCTTTTTCTGATATGGGATTATTTAAGAAAACTATTTCTTCTTCTGTTAGTCTAGGCAATTTATATTTTTGTAAATATTCATCCATATCACTTAGGTTGGTATATTTATTGCCATATATTTGGGCAAAGTAGTTTTTAATGATTGCCTTAATTTCCTCTTCATTGGAGGTGAGATCCCCCTTTTCATCCTTGATGCTATTAATTTGCCTTTCTTCTTTCCTTTTTTTAATTAAATTAACCAGTACTTTGTCTATTTTGTCTGTTTTTTCAAAGTACCAGCTTCTAGTCTTGTTTATTAGCTTAATAGTTCTGTCACTTTCTATTTTATTAATTTCTCCCTTAATTTTTAGGATCTCTAGTATGGTTTTCTGCTGGGGGTTTTTAATTTGTTCATTCTCAAGTTTTTTGATTTGCATTTCCAATTCCTTGGTCTCTGTCCTCCCTAATTTGTTAATATATGCACTCAGGGATATGAATTTTCTTCTAAATACTGCCTTGGCTGCATCCCATAAGGTTTGAAAGGATGTTTCGCCGTTGTCATTTTCTTCAACGAAATTGTTAATTGTTTCTATGATTTCTTCTCTAACTATCCGATTTTGGAGTATCATGTTATTTAATTTCCAATTAATTTTTGATTTGGGTCTCCATGTACCCTTGCCGATCAATATTTTAATTGCCTTGTGATCTGAAAAGGCTGCAGTTAATATTTCTGCTTTTCTGCATTTGAGAGCCATGTTTCTATGACCTAGTGTATGATCTATTTTTGTGAATGTGCCATGTGGTACTGAAAAGAAGGTATATTCTTTTTAGTCCCTATTTATTTTTCTCCATATGTCTATTAACTCTAATTTTTCTAAGATTTCATTCACCTCTTTTACCTCTTTCTGGTTTATTTTTTAGTTTGATTTATCTAAATTTGATAGTGGATGGTTCAAGTCTCCCACTAATATGGTTTTACTGTCTATTTCCTCCTTCAATTCTCCTAGTTTCTCTATTAAAAATTTGGATGCTATACCATTTGGTGCATACATGTTGATTAGTGATATTTCCTCATTGTCTATACTTCCTTTTAGCAGAATATATTTACCTTCCCTATCCCTTTTGATCAGGTCTATTTGTACTTTGGCTTTGTCAGATATCATGATTGCAACTCCTGCCTTCTTTCTATCGGTTGAGGCCCAAAAGGTCTTACTCCAACCTTTAATTCTAACCTTGTGAGTGTCAACCCGCCTCATATGTGTTTCTTGAAGACAACATATGGTAGGGTTTTGGGTTCTAATCCAATCTGCTATTTGTCTACGTTTTATGGGTGAGTTCATCCCATTCACGTTCAAAGTTATGATTGTTATTTGTGGATTTGCTGGCATTTTGATATCTTCCCCTAGTTCTGACCTTTCTTCTTTAGCTGTCTTCTTTTGAACCAGTGATTTACTTTAGGTGAGTCCCCCTAGTCCCCTCCCTTGAGATGCTTCCCTTTCTAGCCCCTCCCTTTTTATGCTCCCTTCCCCTTCCCCCTCTCCTTCCCTCCCTTTTTGTACTCCCTCTCCCCTCCCCCTCCTTGATTTTCCTTTCTTTCTTGCCCTAATGGATAAGATAGAATTCAGGATCCCACTGGATCTAGATGTTCTTCCCTCTCAGATTTGATTTCACTGAGAGTAAGGTTTAAGTAATTCCACTTCACGCTCTCTTCCTCTCCTTCTCATATGAGAGTTCTTCCCCTCCCCTTCCCATGTGTATCTTTATATGGGAAAGATGATTCTATTGATTCCCCCCCATTTCTTGAAGTTAATCTTAGTATTATCGCAGTTCCCCCCTCCCTTTTCCTTTCTTTGCCCCAACTTTCCCCAAATCTTCTTAATGCCCCAATCTTTCCCTATGCATGTTTCTTCTAACTACTCTTATGATGATACAATTTATGAGAGTTTCACAAAACATTTTCCCTACATATTAATATATATAATTTGATGTATATGTAGTCCTTATAGAAGAGAGTTTGACTTAAAGAAAAAGATAAGATTTATCTCCTTTTCCCTTTCTTTAATATTTACCTTTTCATGTTTCTCTTGCTTTCTGTGCTTTGATATCGAACTTTCCACAGAGCTCTGGTCTTTTCTTAGCAAATGCTTGGAAATCTTCTATTTTGTTGAATGCCCATACTTTCCCCTGGAAGTATATAGTCAGTTTTGCTGGGTAGTTGATTCTTGGTTGGAGACCCAGCTCTCTTGCCTTTCTAAATATCGTGTTCCATGCTTTGCGGTCTCTTAGTGTGTTAGCCGCTAAGTCATGTGTGATCCTTATGGGAGCCCCCTTATATCTGAAGCTCTTCTTCTTGGCTTCTTGTAGGATTTTCTCCTTTACTTGGAAGCTCTTGAATTTGGCAATTACATTCCTAGGCGTTGTCTTTTGGGGATTTAGTATAGAAGGTGTTCTATGAATCCTTTCTATTTCTATTTTGCCCCCTTGCTCCAGAACGTGGGGGCAATTTTCTTTTATAATCTCCTGTAGAATAATATCGAGTTTGTTGTTTACCTCTGGTTTTTCTGGGAAACCGATAATTCGGAGATTTTCTCATCTCCCTCTGTTCTCCAGGTCTGTGACCTTCTCAGTGAGATATTTTATGTTTTCTTCTAATTCATTAATTATTTGGGTTTGCTTTATTGATTCTTGCTGTTTTATCATCTCGCTTTCTTCGAGGTGCTTAATTCTGGTTGTTAGGGACTGGTTTTGCTTTTCAGCCTTGTCTGCCCTTCTATTGGATGCTTCGAGTTCTTTTTCCAATTGAGCATTCTTATCTGTCAGACAGCTGATCTCTTTCTCCCATTTTTCTTTCCAGGGTTCCATCTTTTGGATAAGTTCCAGTTTGAGATCTTCCAGAGCTTGTTGATAGTTTCCATTTTGGGAGGCATGTTCTGATTTTTTTTGGATTTCCTCCTCAATCTCCTCTTTTCCTTGGGTACTTCCACCATAAAAGTTTTCAATAGTCACCTTTTCCCCTTTCTTCCTGGAGGCTTGATTTTGGGCCATGTGAGCCATCCCTTTGGTGGTTTTATTCCCCTTTCCTTTTTGGTCTGGGATCTGGGTTATATGGGTGGTTTTTCTGTGAATTTAGGTTGCTTCAGACTAGTTCTTCCCAGCCTCCGAGGTTTCTTAGAGTGCTGGGTCCCTGATCACAGCCACACTGCCCAGGTGTTCAGCTCCGCCCAGATAATCAGCGTGTGGTCCGCCCAGGTGTTCTGCGCAGCCCGCCCGAAGTACAGCTCCGTGCTGGATTCTCCAGTGAAACCGCCCTGAGACGCCTTATCCTGGCAGTCCCCAGATCCCAAGGGCGCTGGAGTGCCCCCCCAGACAGAGACGCTCCCCACTCACTCGCTGTCCCGGTGAGCGCTCAGGTAGCTCACTCTGGTTTAGTAGGGGAGGTGGGGTGGGGGAAGGGCGGCTCAGTTCACTTTTCTGTGCAAGCTTTTCTTTCTTATTTTAGTGTGGAAATGTTCAAGCCCCATGTACCTTTGCCTCTGTGGGGTACTGGGGAGTCCTTCTGTTCCTCCAAAGGTGATTTTATGCTCCTTTGATGTAGTCTATTTCGTTCGGTGCCGGGGAGAGGAAGCGTGTGGCGTCTAGATTGCAGCTATGATTACCTGGAAATCCTGTCTTCACAATTTTAATAAAGATGGATATTGATATTTTACAAATATGCCTGAAAATTCTTATCATTTCCTATTTAATTTCAAATTTGTTGAGGGAATGGTAGAGTGCTATAATATTTCATATTTTACAATCCAAAGTCTTAATGGCATATGAGGTTATAGATAGATAATAATAAAAGGTACTATTTTGATTTGCCCCAATTGGGTTCAAGGGATCTGGATGCAGTGGTATTATGTGTATATAAGGTCAGGTACCAGAGGTCTGTGGAAAAAGCTTGAGTTGAATAGAGGAGTAAATCACAGATTCTTAGAATCAGAGTGGTCCCAGAAGTCATCAAATCTTATGCATTCCTGAAAAGGGATATTTTCTACAACACATTCAGCAAGTGGATATCCCACTTGAAGGATACAGTTTGGTTTCATAAAATATCCAAAGTAATGTGATGGAAAGTACACTAAAGTGTGTTGATCACACAATGATAAAGGTTAGAGTTTGCTTCTTTTGACTCAGAGAGGGGCGATTTCCATAGCAGAAGGCAATAGGGAAAACATAGATATTAATAATATCCTCAGGAAGTCAAGGGGTTAGCAAATATTTTTTTTACTTTTTTTAGTCATATCGCTCCAATTACAAGTAAATATACTTTATAATAATCATTTGTTGATATTTTGCTACCTATGTCTCTCCCTCCTCCCTGTTGAGATGGCAGGCAATGTTTTTTTTTTGTGAAAGAAGATCCTTTCCCCCTATCTTTGATTTATTTAGAATATAGACCCAGTAGTGATGTTTCTGTGTCAAACATTAGCAAATATCTTTAACCTTATTGAATCATATTCCCTTAAATGTTTTGGGATGGGCATACATCCAATATACAAATGGACTCATATCTTACCATGTTAAGGAAAACTTCCAAAAAGTGGCTTTTTGTGATTCTACTTCAGCCCATAGAAATAGGGAGTTTAAACTCTTGTGAATTTTACTATTGAGGCCCACAAGCCTAGATTTGGTATACAAATATTGATTCTAGTGAAAAGGTACAATTTTCAAACAAAAATAAATAAAATGAAAAGTGGGATATAAAAATTAATTTTATAATACACTTTGAATTGAGATGTTTTCAAGCATCAATTTACAACAGTGGTTTATGTTTTTATATTGGAATTTGGGATTTATATAAGTGTTCTTTTACAACAATGACCAATATGGAAGAACATTTTGCATCATAATACCTGTATAACATAGATCAAATTGTTTATTATCTTTAGAATGGTGGAGGAAAGAGAAGAAGGGAAGTAATTTGGTTCTCATAATCTCAGAAAATCTATGTTGAAAATTATTATTACCTATAATTGGGTAAATAAAATATCTTTTAAAAAATCAATTTACATGCAAATAGTAGGGTATGTTCTTATGTTTCTCCCAATATGGACAATATGGATCTCTAGCTCCTATAAAATAATTCAGGTTACCCAATAATAGAAAGCCTTAATTACATCCCAAAGAAAAATCAAATTATGTTAATAGAAATTCACAGAAATCCCTATTCAGACCAAGAAACCTGTAAAGTACATGAAGAACCTAATAGTTAAAATGGAATTTGTATTAAAGTTGGCATCAGGATACTACACTGACAGTGTAAGAAAAGGCCTCTCTCCCTCTGAATCTCTCAAAGATCTTCCCACCCGTTAGGGAGCACTTTTAATTTAGATGCCTTCCTCCAGCTAGCCTTACTGTAGGAGTGTGTTGGATCCAGTTTTAAGTGGCTCACAAAGAGATAATTAACTTTAACTGTAAGTGTAAAAGAGTGTAGAAATCAGCAAATGCTAAAAGTCAAGACACAATTTGTTTTATAATATAAACTTCGTATAGTGTTAGAAAAAATAATAACAAGGCTTAATTTTTAAACTGTCTTATACATTTTTGGAAGAGCTTAAATTATTAAGTATTTATTAACCAACCTCTGACAGAAGAGTTATTGACTAAGCAACGCAAATACCTTAAACAGAACACTTTCCAAGCATCTTAGTGACTTTACTCTGCTGGTACTATACCATTCAAAGTTAAGCTCTTCCTCCTCTAGAAGGATAATAGCTATAATTTCTATATCATGGTTATGTGTATACATGAGTATAAGGGTGCCTAGGGGTGACTGGGTATATGAACGTGTGTACACAAATACCCTTTGTTCTACAAAAGAATATTATAAGTCTAACTCTAAAGGCTCTTTAAACATAAGGAAACTGAGGCCCAGAATTTAAGTGATGTAGATAAGGTTATTGTTTTTCAGTCATTTTTTGGATCTGTTCAAGACTTCATAACCCCATGAGAAGCTTTCTTGGCAAAGATACTGAAGTGGTTGCTATTTCCTTCTCTAACTCATTTTTCAGATGAGGAAATTGAGGCAAACAGAATTAAGTGACTTGTTCTGGGTCACAAAAATAATAAGTCCGTGGTCAGATTTTAACACAGATATTCCCGACTCCAGATGCATTGCTCTATTCCCTGTACTGCCTAGTTTCCCTAGGTTACACAGTATGGTCTTAATGTTACACAACATGAAAGTTTCAGACACAGAATTTAAATTCAAGATATTCTTAATTCTGAATCTGACACCTGTTGCTATGTGGTGTTACTCTCAGAAAAATGTGGATCACACTTCTGGGTGAATAAGAAAAATAGTCTTAAAGGGGGCTGGATCACAGAGGGAAGAAGGTAGAAATTTATTTTTTCCAATTAAAAAGGATGATCAAATTGAAGTCGACGTTCTTTCACAGCTTTTCTGAAAGCATTTTTAACTTCTTTGTTTCTCAAACTATAGATGATTGGATTCAACATAGGGATAACCATGGTGTAGAATACTGACACAATTTTGTCTGAGTCCATTGAATGGGTTGAGGTGGGTTGGAAGTACATAAAGATGATTGTCCCATAATATATGAACACTGCTGTGAGATGGGAAGCGCAGGTAGAGAAGGCTTTCTGGCGCCCATTAGCAGAATGGATCTTCAGGACAGTGATGAAGATGAACAAGTAAGAGAAAAAGATGACAAGAAATGGGATTGATATATTTAATGAACCTAAGATGAAGACTATCGATTCAGTGATGTGAATTTCAGAACAAGAGAGAACCAAGAGAGCGGGAATATCACAGAAAAAGTTATGGACTACATTGGACCTACAGAAGGAAAGACTAAAAATATTTCCTATGATGATGGAGGAGGACAGAAATCCCCAGATGTGACCCCCACTGACCATATATGCACACATTTTTGAAGTCATGAGAGTGGTATAATGTAGGGGTCTACACACAGCTGCATGACGATCATAGGCCATGAAGGCTAAAAGAAAACTTTCAATACTAGTAAATCCCGCAAAAAAGAACAACTGTGTAGCACATCCATTATAAGAGATGACCATGTCCCCTGTGAGGAGCCCAGTCATCACCTTGGGAATAATGGTTGAGGAAAGACCAAAATCTACCAGAGATAGATTCCTGAGGAAAAAGTACATAGGAATATGGAGGCAGGAATCATGGGAAATCAGAGCTACTATCCCCAGGTTCCCTATCAGGATGATGAGATAGATAATGGTGAACATTATGAAAAGAGGAGTATGAAGCCCTGGGTCATCTGTTAATCCTGTAAGGATGAATGCATTCACTTCAGACGTGTTCTCAATAAATATCATTTGAGAGTGATGAAATTCTCCTGAAAAAAAGAGTAAACATCATAAAAAATCAACAATTCATGATAAGTTACTCCAAGACATAAATCATAGTTATAGACACATATTATTTGGATGGTAGAAATAGAGAATTAAGTGTCTAAGAAAATCTAGATAGCTGTTATAGCAATTATACTGGGTACCTCAAATTCATTCATCAAGTTTCTTAGAGAGAATAATGTATTAATCTTTATCTTTTAATTCAAATATATTTTATTTTCCCAATTACATGTAATAAAAATGTTAATGTGCATTTACTGAAATTAAAAGATTCAAATTGTCTTCCTGCCCTCCATCCCCTTCCTGCAATTAGATCTGGGTTATGGATATGTTATCATGTGATACATACTTTTATTTGATCCTTGATGTGAAGGAAGACTCATATAAAAGCAACTCCCTCAAAAAAAAAAACAATATACTAATGAGAAAAATAGTATGTTTCATCTGCATCCAACTCTTAACATTTATTTCTCTGGAGGCCTACAGCATTCTTTGTCACATATTCCTCAGAATTGTCCCACATAATTCATTATATTACTGTGTAGCAAAGTTTTTCACAGTTGATCTTCCCACAAGATTACTGTTACTGCATATAATGTTCTCCTGGTTCTGCTTATTTCACTCTGCATCAGCTGATGTCTTTCCAGCTTTTTCTGAAATTCTCCTGATCATCATTTCTTATAACTCAGTATACTATATTACCAACATTTAATCCAATTTATTCAGCCATTCCCCAAATGATCAAAATTCCCTCAATTATAAAATATTTGCCAGCAAAAGAGAACTGTTAAATGTGTTTTTCTATAAGTATATCCTTTCCTCTTTTCATGATATTTTATTATATAGATGCAGTAGTGATCAAAGGGATATGCACAGTTAGTTTTATATCCCTTTAGACACATTTAAATATTGCCCTCCAGAATGTTAGGACAAGATCACAACTACAATAATAATGCACTAGTGTCCCAGTTTTGCCATATTACCTTTCCTTTAATATTGGCTAATTTGGTAAGTATATGGCAGTATCTCTGAGCTGTTTTAATTTGCATTTCCTAATAAAGAAAAGGGGAATCTGGATAATTTTGTTCATTGAGAGTCAGACTTAGAGACAGATTGTCCTAGGTTCCAATCTGGCCTGAGACACTTCCTAGCTATTGTTGTACTGAAGAGAAGATTTGAGCAGGAAGACACAGATACAGAGAAATAATTCTAGAATGTATGTGTGTGTGTGTGGGGGGGGGGGGGAAGTGTACTACATCTTTCTCTGGTTTGACCAGTAGGGATTGGCTGCTTTCCCTTGGTGGATGTTTCTACCCTATCTTTCTTTCCCATCCTATTGGCTTACCTCCTCGCTTGTTGTCATCTACTGAACCTCCTGGTGTGATACTGAACCACTCTGGGTCATTTCTCTGTAAAATTAGGTCTGGGGGCCCTTCTGCATCCAGGATCTCTACTGGGTCGTGTCTTGCCTAACTGCTCAAACACACTACCTCTATTACCTTCAAAAGAAAGGGGTTTGGATTAGTGTAGGTTTGTTTATATTAGGATCTTGGGTCTTTAGACAGATAGGCAAGGATCAGTGTAGTTTAAATCTTTGATGACTTTTTGTGACAGGACATTTCGATCTGGGATTTTACATAGCTGACATTAGCTTAGATTTATCCAAATCCCCTTTTCACCTTCCCTAGTTTAATGAATCCAACATCTGTCCTTGTTATTCAGTGTTCTGTATTTGTTACCTCAGGACAGACTCTGTCTAGACTGGACCTGTTAGCCTGTCAACCCACAGTTGCCCTTCCCAAAACAGTTAACTTTGTAATATTGGCCTATAATTAAGCATAAAATCCATCCACCAAACCACCTTCCATTAGACTGTCACCCTGGGCAAGACACTGAACATCCATTGGCTAGTCTTTACCATTCTGCTGCCTTAGAACAATTACACATTATTGATTCTAAGATGGGAGGTAAAGACTTATAAAAAAGAGTGGTTTAGAATATTTTTATATAATTTTTTTTTAATTTCTTCATCTGAGAACTCTCTGTTCATATGCTTTGACTGTTTGTCATTTGGAGAATGGTTTGTATTCTTAGGAATTTGATTTAATTCAATTTCCTCCAGAGATCTTTTTCTTCTCAGTTTCCTAAAATTTCATTCACTCTGAATCTTTCTTGTTTATATTTTGATTAGATTTATCTTTGTCTGAGAGGAGGATGAGGTGGTCCCCCACAAATATAGTTTTAACATAATTTTTTAAATCATTTCCTTCTGTCTTAGAGTAAATACTGTGTATTTGCTCCAAGGCAGAAGAGTGGTAAGGGCTAGGCAATGGGGGTCAAGTGACTTGCCCAGGGTCACACAGCTGGGACGTGTCTAAGACCAGATTTGAACCTAGGACCTCCCGTCTCTAGGCCTGGCTCTCAGTCCACTGAGCTACCCAGCTGCCCCACATATATTTTTTCTTAATCTCATTTGACTTCAATAAAAATTTGTAGGCTATAATATTTGCTGCATATATTTTAGTATGTCTATTGCTTCATTATCTATGGTAACTTTTAGCAATTTATATTTTCCTTCCTTTTCTCTTTTAATTAGATATATTTTTTGCTTTATTGTTTTTCTTAGAACATGATTGCTACTCATGTTTTGTTTTGTTTTTTTAACTTCAGATGAAGCACAATAGGTTCTGTTCTAGTCTCTTCCCCTAATTCTTTATATGTGTTTCTGCTTCAAATATGTTTATTGTAAACAATATATTGTAAGATTCTGATTTTCAATCTACTCTATTTTATGCTTCTGTTTGATGGGTGATCTCATCCTTTTCACATTTACAGTTTTGATTATCAATTGTGTATTCCTCTCCATTCTATTTCCCCCCATTTTATCCTGCATCTCTCCTTTCACCCTGTGTTTACACACAAGTACTTTACTTTTAAATGCAACTCTTTACTTTCTGTCCCTTCTTTTATACGCCCTCTTCTTGTTCCCCACCTAATTTTTTGTAGGATAAGAGAGGATTATACACCAGAATGAGAATGGTTATTATTGCCTCTGAAACAATTATAATGAGAATAATGGTTAAGTAATGCCTGTCACACTGTAAACCTTAAAATTTCTTAGACTTGTGAATTTTGGAAATTTCACCATTGGAAGGTTTCATGCTTGTAGGGAATTTCCTACTAATAGTGGGAACTCTATTGGAATGTGAACCCTATTGGCATGGGAGGTTCCTTCTCCTCCCTACTTGGGACTGCTTTAGGACAGAAACCTTTTGCTAAACAATGGAAAGGGCTTTGACCTATGCTTAAGCATAGAACAGGAAGTTCTTTGAGTCATGATTGATTTTAGAATTGATACAATAGAGATACTTGGAATGACAGAACCAGGTCTTGGAACTTCCAATCTCCACCCTACTCAGGGTAACAGGATTTAGGAAGGGCTGCAGCAAAGGATCAAAATTTAATTATTTGAGAATATGACCTTCAACAGACATGTGCAAAGCCACAGACCTCTGGGCAGTCCTGGGTTAAACTAGAACCACCATTGGCACAGGGGAGACATCAACAGTGATTGGTAGATGTGAGAACTGAGGGGAGGGAACTTAGATGGCTTCCTAAAAGATAGCGGGGTCTGAGGAGAGAAGGAGGAGGTTTTTCTCTGAGCAAGGTGGCTCTGAAGGAGTTCGAGAGGTTTTGCTCTGAGAGGTTGTGCTCTGAGAAGCTTGCTCTGAAGGAGGCTGGAGGTGGAGGCCCCTGAGACTGTTTCCCCATTTTGGTCACCTGAGTGATAGGGACTGGTCTCTTTTCTTTGCCTCAGCTATCTAAGGGCTTGGGGTATTTAAGCCCTATTCCCTTCTCTCCTCTCTCTCTCTCTCTCTCTCTCTCTCTCTATATATATATATATATATATATATATATATATATATATATATATATATATTACCTTTCTTCTTCCTGTTTGTAATTAAAAACTCCATAAAAGATTGAAAAAAATTATTAGATTTTAAATTAAGATACAACACCCTCATTTTGCCATCCAATTTAATAGTTTTTTGTACCTCTTTAGGTGAGATGATTTACTTCATTCCTCCTGTCCCTTCACTTTTCTCACTGTAAACCTCTTTTTTATCCTCTAGATTTTTGGTTTTTGCACTAAAGTTTTCAGCAAGGGCTCTGGACCCCCCCCACCCCTTTGGTTTCAACCAGCTTGAGCAAGTGCCCTTCCAATTACCTTGTACTGGAGTTTGGGCCTTCAGTTTGGGATTGGGCTGGGGCTCAGAGTGTTGTCTAGGCCTGAACCAGCCATGTGCCCCATTCACTGTCCTGAGCTAAGGCTTGGATTCTCACTGCAGGCTTGGAACTTTAAGGGATGTGTGTGGAGTTTCACTCTCTTAGGTTAGACAGGGTTTCATGGTCTCAAGGTTGAATTGGACCCACTTGAAGAACCTTGGAATAGTATATGAGGGTTGAGGGATGGGACTGGCTGTTGGCTTGTACCAGTATTTCTTGGAGGAGCCTTGCTACAAGCTGTGTCGCCTTTCTGGGAGCTTTGTTCCCCTCACACCCCAGTGAGCCAGGCACTCTCTGCCTAATTTTCAAGATGTTTTCTACAAGAAAGGTGCTTCAGTCTGATTTCTTGTTAGTTCTGTTAATCCAGCATTCATTTTGAAGTGTTATTTAAAGTTTGTGTGTAGGGGCTGCCAGGGTGGTTCATTCTTTCTCTGTTCTGACCCTTCCGTCTTCACTCTATAATCTCACTTTACTGTTTTCAATCTACAGTGCAAAGAGAACACGGGTTCTACCTTTTCTTTGTATTCTCCAGGTTTGGCACAATGCCTGGGATATAGTAGTAGACACTAAATATCACTCACTGTTTGACCAGTGGTAGCCTTCCCTCTCTTAACTGAGCTAAGGTTGCCTTTGTGCAACAGACAAATCCAGAATCATTCCCTACCCAGAGTATAAGCCATCAGAGCTAGGAAAGCCCTGCCACAGTTCCTCATCAGTCACTTACACTTTGAGTACTTAATTGAACTTCACCACCATGAAATGCTAGAAAATGTTTTCATGATAGTTCTGAGAAGGGCTGCCACATGCTCTCTGGGACAACTTTCATCTTGAAAATATTATAGGAAACCAAATCAGAGGATCTCAAGTCAGGATGATCAGAACTGATCAATTAGGAAGAATGAAAGTTAGAAAATACAACATCCTTGTAATGTATCCAGGTCCCTCTCAAGGAAGATGAATTAAAATCTTTGGCACTCAAATAAAAATCTGCTTCCAATGTAACTGTTAAAATTAATTGTGGTGAATTCACCTTTTGTAGTTAAATCTAAAAATACATTGTAGCTTGCAATTCTAGCTTCAGTATCAAGTAAGAGCTAAGTATCTTCATTGTTACAATCAGGAGATAGCTAAATCCACTCTTCACATAACATGTAGGCTTGAGGCCAGGGACTCAAAGAGAATATGGTTCCAGAAAGGTTACTTCCTTATTCCAATAAAATAGAATACGTAATAGCAGGCTGTTGTAATTTTTTTCCTACTTAGACAACAAAAAGGTAACCTGGGAATCGGAGTGGAGGAACATTATGGAAATAACTTAAACAGTTATCAGAATTTTGATGAGAGACTTCAAATATCTGGACATATGCCAGAAGGTTTTCCCTTTTCTTTCTCCCTCATTCTAACTCTGTTTTAGTTTCTTTTTCTATATTTCACTGTATCTCTTCATCACTGTCACTCCTTTCTGACTGCCTCTTTTTTCATTTTGACTTTGCTGGTTTCTCTCTTTTTCTCTTTCTAACTGTCTATGTATTTGTCATCATCTGTATATCAATCTATGTATCTGGAAGTCTCCTCAAATAATGGTTGTGGATTTCTTGATGATAAAGATATTATCATCAGAAGTTCAAAAGTGAAGGAATAATATCAGAAAATTCCATTTTGCACTGGATTCTCAGAAGGGATTAAGAATTGTTGGGTAACATCAAAATAAATAGGAATGTTGGAGGAGTGAGCAGAAACTCCTCAAATCATTCTAAAGTCTGTGATACATGAAGAAAGAAAAACTAGCAGTTTTCATACCTGCACATTAGGTTTGCATACAGTCAATTCCCCACTTGCCAAAAGTAAAATAA
This sequence comes from Monodelphis domestica, assembly GCF_027887165.1. Lineage (NCBI taxonomy): Eukaryota > Metazoa > Chordata > Mammalia > Didelphimorphia > Didelphidae > Monodelphis > Monodelphis domestica. The sequence goes on along the minus strand of NC_077232.1, from coordinate 18,520,174 downwards.
AATAGGATTTTATGACTTAATTCTATGGAGAATTACAATCAGAAAGGACAGAATGACCTCAACAATGAAATTTTGAGGATAAAAAAGAGAAATTTTCTATTAGGCAGACTTAGATGTGAAAAAAAGTCTACAGTAACAAAGAAAAATGCATGTGACAGTGGATGAATGGAACAGGAGATCTTATCTTCTAGTATTATAATCAGAGGAGTGGTAGGGCTGAAGAAGAGGTGAGAGAAGCAAAGAAAGCTAAAGGTGACAAAGGAGGGGGTTATTTTATCTGTCCATTTGAGGAAACAACAGATAATCCAATAAGGAATTGATCTCATCTCAAGGATGCTGAGCTAAGTGCAAAAAATGATAGAGAAAATAGATCCACTGACATTGGATTTTGTTTCTCTTTTCTGACAAGGGGAATGATCTTTGGAATTACAATGAAACAATGACAGTTAATAGGTAGTTGATACTGAAGATAATGAAAAGTAATCTTCATAACAAAAACCACTGACAAAGGTCTAATTACTCAAATATATAAAGATCTAAATCAAGTGTACAAAAAATCAACCCATTCTCCAATAAATGGGCAAGGGACATGAATAGGCAATTATCAGTTAAAGAAATCAAAATTATTAATAAATACATGAAAAAGTGCTCTAAATCTCTTATAATCAGAGAGATGCAAATCAAAACAACCCTGAGGTGTCACCTCACAACTAACAGATTGGCTAACATGACAGCAATGGAAAGTAATGAAAGCAGGAGGGGATATGGCAAAGTAGGGACGCTAATTCATTGCTGGTGGAGTTGTGAAATAATCCAACAATTCTGGAAGGCAATTTGGAAGTATGCCCAAAGGGCAACAAAAGAATATCTACCCTTTGATCCAGCCATAGGAGTGCTGGGTTTGTACTCCAAAGAGAGAATAAGTGAAAAGACTTGTACAATGATATTTATAGCTGTGCTCTTTTTGGTGGCAAAAAAAAATTAGAAGATGCAGAGATGCCTTTCAAATGGGGAGTGGCTGAACAAAGTGTGGTATATGTTGGTGATGTAATAATGTTGTAATTTAAGGAAAAATAAAGTGGAGGTATTCCATGGCAACTGAAATGACCTCCAGGAAGTGATGCAGAGTTAGAGGAGCAGAACCAGAACATTGTACACAGAGACTGAAACATTGTGGTTCAATCTAATGTAAAGGTTTTCTCCATTAGTGGCAATGAGGTAATCTTTAGCAACTTGGAGGAATCTATGAGAAAGAACACTATACGCATTCAGAGGAAAAAATAGGAGTCGAAACAAAGAAGAGAAACAACTTCTTGATTTCATACATCGAGGGGAATATGATTGGGGATATAGACCCTAAATGTACATCCTAATACAAACATCAACAACATGGAAATGGATTTTGATCAAGGACACATATAATATGCAGTGGATTTGTTGCATCAGCTACGGGAAGGGTGATTGGAGGGAAGGTAGGGAAAGAATATGAGTTTTGTAATCAAGTAATAATGTCCTAAATTGACTAAATAAATAAACTAAAAAATAAAAAGAAAAAAATAAAATTCTTTCTATATGTAATTGAAAAATTAAAATTGAATTGAAAAAAGATAATGAAAACCAGAAGATATATTGCTGATTAGAAGTGAAGGAACATTCCTATAGCATAAATTATGTAACAAGTACCATACCAGACACTTTAACAAGATATTACTTGATTCTCATGATGATCCTGAGATATATTAGGGACTATTATTAAACAAATACACTTAAAAGTTGAGGAAACTAAGGATACAAAGATTAAGTAAGTTTCCCAGGGTTAGATCATGTCTGAGGATGAGTTTCAATGTGGAGCCTCTTAATTCCATTTGCATAGCTCTATGCAATGTACCGGAGGATCCCTTTTAAATTTCACAATGTATTTTAAATCCATTGGATCATTTGTTCCCCAACACAACTTTGGGACCTATATGGCTTGAAAGAAAAGAACTTTGACTTTATATTGACCTGACATGAACAATAACCAGAAACAAAATATGGTCTCTAGTACTCCGCACTTGGACCAATGTGTTCAGTTATATGTTCTCCACACTGAAAAGGACATTGATTGGCTAATGAATTTCAAAATGGTGAAAGGCTTTGAAAACTCACTTTTTGGAATTGGTGGAAGAAACTGAGTGTGTTTAGCCTAGAAAAGAGAAAATATGGGTGTTAGGACAGGGGTTGATGTGAAAGTTAATTTCATATATTTGAAGAATTGTTATATGGTGGATGGGTATGACTTGTCCTACTTGAACTCAAAGGTAAAAACAGGGGCAAAAGGTAGACATTAAGAATAAACAAATTTAGGTTTTATGGAAGGGAAATGTTCCAAAAATAGCGATATTAGCGATATTCAGAAGTGGAAGGAATTGCCCGAATAAAAATTCTACCTCAGACCCTGATAAATAATATATATGTATATATATATATATGGAAAAGTCATTTAAGTCAATCAACCTCAAGCTATTTATCTATAAAAATAAGAATAATAATAATAGTATTCATCTCACATAGTTCTCAGGGGATTCAAATAAGAAGAGTTATGGAAAGCTTTTGCAAATATTTAAGTCCTATATAAATGTGAGTTGTTAGCATTGATGGCAAGGACTATGTCTCACCTAAACTTGGTTATCAACCCCTTATCTCACAAATTTAATGTAGTGTGGTGCACACAATACATCCATCACTGACATTATTTAAGTCATAATTCGAACTGCAAAGTAAGACATTAATGAAAATATTCCTTCAGTTACTGAAGGATGCTGAATTTGGAAAAAAAAACCTCTAATGTTGTTTCTTGAACTTTTAGATGTTGGAAAACAATTTTCAGAGATGATTTTGTGAGACCCCCAAAACAGCCCCATGAGATGTGTGCCACAAATATCATTATGCATATTTTAAAGGAAATGGTAAAAGTAAATTGACTTACCAGTGTGGAAATGGTGCATTAAATAGAGGTATTTTCCCCCAATTCTTCTGACTTTAGGTCTAGAAATGTTTTTACAATGCCATATTGTTATATATATATAAGCACTGCAGTCTTAGACAGGCTATTCTAGAACTTAACTGGCTCTATATGGATAATGGTGGCTAGGACTCCAAAGAGGAGAGTTAGCCAAGAGATTTATATTCAGGGTTTGACCCTGAAATTCCAACCTGAGGGAGCATGTGATTCCATTAGAGAAACATCTCCTTGGTCACTGCAACAAAGAGGTCAAAAATTTCTAGTGATAAAGTGGTCACTCCTGGCCATTGCTGTGGCATGGATGACAATGTAGTTAAGGATATCCACTCCTGTCCTCCATTCTACTCAGCCTCAAGAAACACAAAAGAAACCAGACGAGTGAATAAATGACTAACTGAATTGGACCCACAATCCGGTAGCACTGAATAGAACACTAAAGAGGAATATTACAATGTCAAGAGCTGAAGGTAGGACTGAAACAGGAAGTTTATCCAGATCTCAGAGACCTGAATCTCTGAGGAACTATGGGTCCCTTGGAGATACAGTGTAGCTCATCTGCCAACTCATGAACAAAACAAGCCATTAAATTCTTCTCTGACCACTGAGGGGAAAGTATGAGTACACAGAGAAAATTTTCTCATGGGTATTTTGTCATTCTAAGTTTGTTGTGAGGTGGCTATTCACTAAAATTTTATTCTATTCCTCCTAGGTATGTGACATGGACAAAGTCATTAAACATCTCTAAGTCTCAGGTAATTTTTGAAATGTGTACGATCATCTCAGATCTGAATACAATGAGATTTTGGGTAAGATAGAATGTGATACTGAGAATGAAACAAAGGTAAAGTAGTGCAAAGATATCCACAAGGAAGGCTAGGGAAAAAATCAGTGAATTTGGTGGTAGAAGTTTTGGGGTGGAATGAGGGGTTACTGTGAAACTTTAGGCATAATTTATCCTGAATAAAGCCTGATTTCCTCATTTGTGAAATATACATAAGACTATTTGCAAACCTGCACTAATTCAGGACTGTTATGAGGATATTCATTTCTAAATCACAAATTATATTCTCATTATTATTGATATTAAGACTCTTCCTTTTTATAATGTACTCAGATTTTCCAGTTTACCTGTTTGCCATGACCTCCATATAATCATGCAGATTCTGAGCTTCAAGGATACTTGACCTCAAAGTTCTATTTTATTAGTAATGGAGGAGAAGACTGGCTATATTTAAGTGGAGCCTTTGACATATTTCCTACTCCTGATCTTGAGGACAAAATGTGAAGAAAGACGGGGAAAAGCATAGTGTGGCAGAGTCAGAATTTGTTGAAGACTTAAATCGAAGAAGGAGTTCACTGTCATGTTGCGAAAGTCTTTCCTAAGCTCCTACCAGTTAATTTCTCCTCTTCACTTCAATATTCCCTTTTATTTATTGTTCATATATATTAAAGTTGATATGTTCATATATAATATCCATTATAAAATATTATGTTTAGTTTCACCAAGTATAATTTGGTTCCTCATGGACAGATAAAATATTTCTTTGTCTTACCACACTTAGAACTGGGCCTTACTCAAGATAGTGGCTTTGTAAATTATGGTGGAATTGAATTAATTAATCATATACTTGGACAAACAAATATTCTCACACTAATCAAATTATGACATTAACAAAGCTAGGAGGGATGACTAACTTACTGTGTGGTCCATTCAAGATTCAAGAATATCATAATAGGCTATAATTTTCTGTTAAATCACACAAGATAAAAATTAGAAAGAAAACATGCAAACTTTTTCTACTTGGGTTACCTGGATCATGACAGATACTGCCTCAGAAATTGTAGATCATAATCTGGGATCACACAGACCCAGTTAATGGTATATTTATTTGTTTCTGTATGTTTCTGCAGGTGAGTGCATGTGTGTGTTCTCTTAAGTAATATAATGATAATTTTGCTGGATTATTCATTAGAAAATTCAGGTAATTCAATTAGAAGTATAAAATACAAATTTTAATTCATTCTATAATTTTTATATCCTAAATATTAAGTTATAAAACTTCAATTAATAATTACAAATTTTGTATGTGGGAAATCATGGAAGAGTTAAAAGAAAAAACCCAGCAAAACATTAAATTTTTCTTATTATCTGTCAAATTACATATTGATTTTTTCTACAACTTATATTGAATGGAATTATTTGAATAAATTCAGCCATGAGCTAAATATATTTAAGTGATATACACATGTTTGTTATATATATATATATATATACTTATTTACAAGGAAAATTTAATAATAGATTTTAAAATGTGTTTGTCTGAACACCATCTTAATATAGGAAATATCAAGTTTGGCTTGTATTTTGATTTAAAAGAAGAAAAAAATGAAATTTTGCTCACATAGTTGTCTTGATAGTAGAAAATAACCAACATGATATTGTCGTGATGTCCTTTGACTTGTGCATGAAATAGGTTTTAGTGAGGCATGATTCTATAGTCATCTGTCTTATTTTCTCTTCCAAAGTTATCCAAGTCAAAAGGAGGAGAGCAGGCCTGAAAAGGGCTTGGTAACCTCACAAAGAAGAAGTACTACTCTTCCGTGAACATCTATATATTCTCTTTGCTCATAAAAATATGAGATACAAAATGGTAGGACAATCATAATTTATTTGCGGGAAAGAGGAATTATTTATTTGTAAAATTAGCTTCCTAATTAATCACTGAAAATAAATGAAGGATTTTCTTTTTCTACTGGGTAATGATCATTAAGTCAACAATATTTAATGAGCTCTTACTTTGTGCCAAGCACTGTTCTATGTGCTGAGAATACAAAAAGATGAAAAAGAGAGTCCTCACCTAGAAGATGGGGAAAAAGAAAAAGAAATGTACTTAAAGTTCTATCTCAAATATTGCCTTCCTTTTACCAATATTTAGATATAGCCTAATCTTGATAGGGAAAAAATTTTTAGGTATTACTATTTTCTAAAAGGCATAGTCTGGACACACAGCAAAGAGTGCTCTCAGACACTAGCTGTGTAGCCTTGGACAAGTCATTTCACTTCTGTTTGCTTCAGTGCTCTCAACTTATAAATGGTGTTAATAATAGCACCTGTCTCCTCTGTATGTTGTAAGGATCAAATGTCCTAGTTTTTGTAACACACTTAGCCCAGTGCATAGAGTAGGTGCTATTTAACTGGCTATACTCTCAAAGAAATTCTATGGAATGACTGACCGATATTCCCTACTACATCATTTGAAAATTTGCTGGTGGAGGAACAATAACATTGGAAGATGATGGTTGTAGATAAAAAATTTACAACTTTAGGAAGATTCAAAATTGGAAAAATACTGAAATGAGAAGCAATATGAAGTTTCTCTCAGTGGAAAATTTGGAATGGTCTAATGATGGTTTCAAGAAGGCATGTAATGAGAATGTCCCATGAGTCTTCTTCCCAAACTACCTTATATTTTGGCTCAATGAACAACAGGAAAATTCACACTATCTCCATAATATAATATCACAAGATTTCTCAGATTATTAAGTATGATTACATGGTGATAGAAAGAAAAAAGGGAGCTATTCTAGAATACTGTTTAGAATAGATAGATGAGAATGCATCTGGTTGTGACCATACATTAAGAAGCAGTTTGCATTCTAATACAGAATCCTTGTCGTAATTAGGGAACAATTTGAGAAGCTGAAAAACTGAAAGAACCCCTGAATCTTATCGTGAACAGTGCAATATTTTTATGTTATATTTGCATGAATCTTCAAATTGCTATTAACATTATTATAACAATTTTCAATGGCTACAGAAAAGACTAAATTGCTTCAATCATGTGCAGGTTTGTTGTCATACAAGAAAAAAATTTGTAATTTATTTGATATATATTTTACTGTTTTTGCAAGAATAACATTTATTTAACTCTAATTCCTTGGACTATGCTTGTAAAGTCAAAAAGGGGTTGTGAAGCAATAAATGGGAAACACTGCACCCATCCATTCTAACTCTAAAATTTGTAACTATTTTGGGTCCTTCATAAAATAGGTCCTTAGTTGTTATTTTAACCAAAATTCTCTAAAAATATGGCATATGGAGGTCATCCTTTCACTTATAAACCCTTTGATAACATGCCAATTGATTTCCTCAGTATTTCTAAAATGGGAAACTTAAATCATTGCCTTGTTAAAGTTGACCAATTAATTAGATGGATGGAGTCTTTTTCAACTTCAAAAGGAGATGCATCCTCTTTGTCAAATAAAGAGAAATTTTTCCAAAGTGTGGACCCTCTATTCAGATAGATTCTGATTGTGGCTCTCATTTTACAGATACTCTCCTGCCTAGAGTTTATGCTGATTTGGGAATTTATCTGAGGTTTCATATTCCTTACTATCCTTAGCCTACAGGAAAGAAAGACAGTACAAATAAAGAGTTTAAGAGATTGATTGGAAAACTGTGCAAGGAAACTCTTTGTTTTGCCTTTGGCTTTTTTCTATTTGAGGAGCAGACCTAATTGAGATGTTTATACATCCCCTTATGAAATGCTGTTTTGTCATCTTATTTTATTTTTATTATTATAATTTTAAAACCCTTTCCTTCCATCTTGGTCCAAGGCAGAAGAGTTTGGTAAAGGCTAGGGAATGGGTGTTTAGTGACTTGTGCAGGGTAAGAAAGCTAGTAAGTGTCTGAGACCAGATTATAATCTAGGACATCATGTCTCTCGGCCTGACACTAAATCCACTGAGCTACCCAGCTGCCCCAGGTCATCTTCCTTTAAAATAAAAAAAAAACTTTTTTCACCAGCATATATGTCCATTTGGAAGTGGATTTGCCTACATCCATATACATGAAAGAATTACAAAACAGACTTAAAGAATTAAAATTAATCAGAGTAATGGTATAGAGTAGACCAATAGATTCGTCATTGCATAATTTCTAACCAGGTGAATTTACATGAAGAATTTCAACATCCCAGTAGATTGTAGCCTGTTTTCAAAAGCCCTTTCCAAGTTATCCATTAGTTTAGTTGCCAAGATTAGTCCAAAAGATTTCTGTATCCACTATTCTCAAGTGAAACTTGTCTCTTTATCCACTCATAATGATTTCCTACAATGTTACTGAAGATCAATAGTACTCTGGCAATCTTCATTCTATTTAGTCTCCTTTCTACCTGAATAGGACAACAGAGTAGACCTTCCATTAGAGGATTCATCTTCCCATTACTGAGTCATATGATATACAAGATTTCTTTCTGGCTGATACTTTCCCAGTGGTGAGTTACATGGTACAGAGGACCGACCTTTGACAGAATAGGATAAAACCCTATTGCAAAATGAAGGCTTAGTAGTTATTAGAAGTGATAGGAATGATAGCTAAAATATGAATACAGAGAAAATAGCTAAATGCATTAAATTCAGGTTGCTTAATAAACATATAAATGTAGTTACTGCATTTTTATCAATTTCTAGTCAATCATTACCCTTAATTAATCACTTCCTTGGCTAAATATTAGCTGATTCCAATATCTGGAGTCTAATTTTTTTTAAAGGGGAAAAAGAATACATCAATGAAACCACTATAGATTATTGAAAATTCATCCTTAGTGAAAGTTTTAATCAAATTATCTCAGACCTCATGAATGTAACCACTGATACATCAGTTGTTGAATATCTCACTATATTTCCTGGATCTTTTAAGGGGACCACATGCTACAGACCTAATTGTCAGCAAATTTCTCACCCTTATTTTCTGTTAGGAAATGAGAATTCTTGCATGTCCTTTTGGCTTCTCATCATTTATCTAGTAATAACTGTAGTCATCTTCTGTTATCTGAGTTGTTCATATTTGTCCCTGTGGAATAAAAAAAAATAGCCTCAAAGAAAACAAAGCAATTTATGGGATAGTCTTCACTGAATTTATTGAGCTTAATGATTTTGTTAGAAAGTCTTGGCTTCCAGGTATGCATGGAGGCAGATTAGGCATGGCTTGCTTCACCTCCTCAGACCCAAAGATACAGACAACCTGAAAAGACCCCCCCCCAAAAAAAAAACCCATCCTCATGAGAACCAAGGAATTCCAAAGTAGGGTGCAGCACTGAAGGTATATGGGAATCAGGTTTTTTGGGAGTACAGAACTTGGGTTCCCCCTGGAAGACAATGGAGCTGTGGATCAAGAATTTGCCCGAGGCAAAAGCCTTGATCATTAGACACATACACAGAGAGCCAGCTCTCCTCACTCAGATTTCTGACAGGAAAGGGGAGAAAAATACCAGAGAGATGGCAAACAGTGCCCAGGAACAACATCCCAACACAAAGAAAAGCAAGAAAAATGGATTGACTTTGGTTGGTTTTTGTGGAGGAAAAATACAGAATACAGAGGAAATAGCAGAAGAGAAAACCCAAATAAATGTTCCAAAACCTTCCAAAAGAAATGGAAATTGTCCACAGCTCTTGAAGAATTTAAATTGGAGGTTATCAAAAAGATTGTAGCTTTCTGGAAGGAAAAATGGGAAATAATGCAAAGGGAATTCAACAACCCGAGGGATGAAAACACCCAATTGGAGAAACAGATGCAAGACTCAAAAAGCACGACAGACCAAACTGAAAAGCAAAACCAGTCTTTAAAGGTCAGAATCAGGAAATTGGAAGACAATGGTCTTGCAAAAGTGTAAGAATTAATAAAGCAAAGTCAAAAGCCTAAGAAATTAGAAGATAACATAAAATATCTCACTTACAAAGTGACAGACCAGGAAAACCGAGGAAGGAGAGACAATCTGAGAATCATTGGTCTACCTGAAAAGCCCAAAATAAACAGAAATCTTGATATCATAATACATGATATAATCCAAGAACACTGCCCTGAGGTTCTAGAACAAGCAGGCAAAATAGGCATTGAAAGAGTTCAAAGAACACCCTCTACACTAAATCCCCCAAAGACAACTCCCAGGAATATAATTGCCAAATTCCAAAGTTTTCAAGCAAAAGAAAAAAATCCTACAAGAAGCCAAAAAGAGACAATTTAGATACAAAGTCATGCCAATCAGTATCACACAAGACCTCGCTACTTCCACACTGAATGACTGCAAGGCCTGGAACATGATATTCAGAAAGGTAAGAGAAATGGCTTTTCAACCAAGAAGCACCTATCCATCAAAACTGACTATATACTTCCAGGTGAAAGTATGGGCATTCAACAAAATAGAAGATTTCCAAATATTTGTGAAGAAAAAACCAGAACTCTGTGCAAAGTTTGACATCCAAACACAAAGAGCAAGAGAAAAATGAAGAGGTAAATATGAAGGAAAGGGAAAAGGAGAAAAATGTTATCTTTTTCTTTTATTCAAACTCTCTTCTATTAAGACATTTATATCAAATTATATATATTAATATATGGGGAAAATGTAATGTGTAATTCTCAAAACTTGTATGCATTGTTAGAATAATTAGAAGAATCACTCATAGGGAAAGATTGGGGAATTAAGATGATATGGAGAATGGGTGGGGAAGAAAGAAAAAAGGAGGGGGAATCGTCGATGGTACTAAGATGTACTTGAAGAAATAGAAAAAAAATAAGTAGAATAAACTTTCTCACACAAAGATACACCTGGGAAAGGGAGGGGAAGAATTCCCCTATAAGAAGAAGAAGAAGAGAGTGCTAATTGGTATTACTTAAACCTTACTCTCAGTGAAATCAACTCTTAGAGGGAAGAGCATCTAGATCCATTGGGATCGTGAATTCTATCTTATCCAACAGGGTAAGGGAGAAGGGTCAGGGCAGAGGGAGTAAAAAGTGGGAGGGAAGGAGTGGGGGGAGGGAAGTCAACAACCCCCCCCAAAAAGAAACAAACAAACAAAAGGGAACAAAAAGGGAGGTGCTAGAAAGAGAAGCATATCAAGGGAGTGGACTGGGGGACTGATTTCAAGTAAATAACTGGTTTAAAAGGTTATAGTGGATCAGCAGTCATTTCTTCATAGCCATGCCGAAGTCAAGTATTGAGCTGCCACTGACTGAATAAGATGATGCTGAGCACCAAAGGAGGAGAAGGCTTCGTGGTGAAGGTCCAGGGCTTGCCCTGGTCCTGCTCGGCCGATGAAGTCCAATGCTTCTTCTCAGAATACAAAATTCAAAATGGGGCATCAGGCATTCATTTCATCTATACCCGGGAAGGCAGACCAAGTAGAGAAGCATCTGTATGTTGGAAAAGAATTTACATATATAATTTTATTGGAGCTCTAAAACAACCCGATGAAATGTGTACCACAAATATTTGCATATTTTCAAGACAAGGAAATGGAAGAAGTTAATTGAATTACCAGTGAGGAAATGGTGGATTAGATAGAGAAGGTTTTTTTTCTTTTTTTTCCCCAATTCTTCCTGTCTCCAGATTTAGAAATGTTTCTACTATGCTTTGTTTTTGTCTACATAAGCCCTATAGTTTAAGTTAAGGTGTCCTTTGAACCTACCTGGCTTCATATGAAGGAATTTGGCTAGCACACCAAAGAAGAGGGTTAGCCATGAATTTTATATTCAAAGTTTGACCCTGAAATTCCATGCTAAAGAACTATGTGACTCCATTATAGAAACCTCTCCATAGTCATTTGGACAAAGTAGTAAAAAGCTCAGAGTAGCAAAGTGGTTACCCCTGGCCATTGCCATGGCACGAAAGACAATATTGTTAGGGATGTCCACTCCTATCATCCATTTAACTTAGCCTCAGGAAATACAAAAGAAACTAGATGAATGAATAAATGACTAAATGAGTTAGACCCACAAGTTGAATCCACAGCATGGAACCCTAGAGTGAAATATTTCAATGTCAAGAACTAAAGAGATTTTGTCCAGATCCTGAAGTCTTGCATCTCTGATGGATGGGTGGTTCCTTAGAGAAACATAACAGCTCTGCTGATAACTCATGAACAAAATAAGCCATTAAATTCTTCTCTGATCATGGGAGGAAAGTATGAGTATACAGAGACCATTTTCTCATTGGTATATTCCTAGCATGTTATTAGAAAAATGAGGTAGAAGGGTTCCTGGACAACGTCATTAACTAAAGTTTGGAATCTATTCCTCCTAGGTATGTGACATGGACAAAATGATTGAACTTCCCCAAGTCACAGTTAATTCATTTATTAAATGAAAAAAGTAATCTCAGACCTGAATATAGTCAAAAGGTGGTGGTTAACATAAAATGTAATACTGGCCATGAAAGGAAGGCCAGGTACTGCAAAGATTTCCTCATGGTCCCCTATGGAAAAAATGACTAAATTTGGTGGTAAAAGTTTGGGGATGGAATTTGATATTACTGTGAAATTTTAGGCAAGTAATTTATCCTGAATGAAGCCTGATTTCCTCAGTCATAAAATACTAATATGTATATTTTCATGTATGTGTTAATTCCCAGAACCGTTATGAGGATAGCAATTTGTAAATTAGAAATTATCCTAGTTAACTATTTCCCCAAGTCTGTGTCTAATCCTGAAAACTCTAGTCTTCAAGGACACTTCCCCTCAAAGTTCTAATTCATTGGTAATGGAGGGGAACACTAGAGAAATCATTTGACAAGATTTATGTAGAATCTTTGACAGTTTCCTACAACTTATCTTGAGTACAAGATGCAAAGGATGACAGATTCAGAATTTGTTGAATACTTGATCCCAAGAAGGATTCAATAATGGCTCACTGCCACCTTGGGAAAAACTCTATCCTAAACAATGGTTCAGACTGAGCCTATAGATTTATCATGGCATAATTTCTAGTGAGGACCTTATGTTTATGTTAAGATCTTTCAACATCCCAGTAGATTGCAACCTACTTGGGAAAGCACTTTTCAAGTTCTCCTAACCATTCCAACGGGAATGAAGATTGGTCAAATATACTCTCGGATTCATTAATCTCAAGGGAAACCTACATCTTTGCTTCACTCTTAATGGTGCCCTACAATGTTACTGAAGATCAATGGTACTCTGGCAGTCTTTCTAAATGTCTCTGACCTATTATATTATGGATAGGAATTCTGTTCAAACTTATGATAGTCCTAGTTAAAATCAGACTTAAAGAAGTGATTTCTTTGTTCCCAAGATTGCCTGATCCAAGCTTATTTAGACAACAGGTTTTATGAATGGTCTGTTTTCTGTTAATATGTCCATTTCTTTTTGGAACTTCAAATATAATAACACCATCTAATCTTTTGCCTACGATCAAGTGTAGTCTGATGCTTAATGAGACATATAAATGCTCTCCCCCTCTTTTTGTCCCTGGAGATACTTATTACTGTCCTTCCTCCATGGAATGTTGGTGAGATGAAGAAGGCCTTTTTCATTATATCAGAAAGACCAACACCTTCCTCCAAAAATATACAGTTACCACTAAACAAAAGATGAGTTGTTTCACGAATGCTGCAGCTATTATGTGTCCCCTGAAAATTCAAGTTTTGGTGTATCATACAAATGTAGAGGTTAGGGAACAGATTTTGATTAAAAAAGGAAATATTACATTAAATCACTAGTCTCATTTGGATAAAGTTAAATCACTTACCAACAGAAAAAAGGGTTTGTTTGCCTAGCTGGTCTAAAATAGAATCACTAGTACTGGTGATGTCCCTTCATTACTTACTACAGTAAACTGACTGAGCTTACCAAGTTCTAAGGTACCCTCTCAGTACAGGCTATAGATTGAGACCACCAGACTAAAGGAGTCTGTTTTATATACTGAGTCCACTGTATTCATGAAGACTATCAAAATAGGGTCTTATAGTAGCCCTATCACGAGCCTTGTGAAGGATAATATCAACACACAAAACTTGACCAAAAGCAGTTTTACTCTTGAGGAGATCATGCAGGAAATTACTAATGTAAGCCTTTTCTTTAATATTGTTAACTAGGATAAATATATCACAGATGAAAAGTCTGGTAAATAAAATAATGAAAACCTATAGTATAGCATCTATAGTATAGATTATTGAAACTTTTCCTTAATGAAGGTTTTAATCAAATTATCTTGGAGCTCATGAATCTAGTCACTGACACATCAGTTTCTGAATTTCCCACTAGTTTTCCTGGATCTTTTATGGGGACCATAGCTCACAATTTTAATTACAAGCAAATGTCCTATTCTTATTTTCCATTAAGCAATAAAAATGTTTGCATTTCTTTTTGGCTTCTCATCATTTTTCTAGTAAGAAGTGTGATTACTTTTGGTTATCTGAGGTGCTCAAATTTGACTCTGTGGAATTAAAAAATACCAAACTCCTAAGACAGCAAACCATTTTATGGAATAGTCCTCACTGAATCTATTGATCCTACTAATTTTGTTAGAAAGTTTATTGAAGTTTAAATCCTTCTTCTGAGACTCATAAGACTGATGTCTATACTAGATTATACCATTTCTAAAAACGTCTAAAAACCATTTTCAGGAAAAGACCATAACTGTATATAAGCAATTCTAGTGAGAGTAACAGAGTTTTGAGAATATTCTTGAAACCAATGTAGAAAAAGAAAATCAAGCAGAATATGTTAATTGATCAATATGATAGGACCACCACATTATTGAGTTTAGTTTCTTATATTTTATCTCTGCTTCATATAAATATATTGTTTTTTTCATTAAATTTGTATTGTGTTGAAGTAACTATACTAAATAACCTATACATTATATCCATTCTTATAGTCTTAGATAAATAATTGTACAGATGAGTCTCATTAAGAGAAGACCCCCTCTGTATTGTGCATTGATCCTTAGTGGAATATCCTCTGTGAGGACTGTTGTAAACATCTTGCATCGTCCATAGATTATGATGATCCTCAGGATCAGAAGAGGGACTGAAGATAATGAGAATACCTTGTTTAACTTTAAAAATAAGATTTTAGATATTATAATCACCCTGTATTTAGCCTAAGTGAGTGATTAATTAAAAACAATGACTGATTACTAATTAGTAAAATTATAGTAACTACATAAAGGAACCAGAATGTAATGTATTAAGCTATTTTCTACATAACCTCTTCTTAGCTTATTCCTGAAACTTCTTATGAGTTATCAAGTTAATATTTTTCAATAGGCTGTGATCCTATTCAGGTTCAGGGCCTGTTCACATTGTGAATCACTAACAGGAAGATGAGAATATTCTAATGGAAGGTATATCAATCATATAGGAATATGTGAAGGAGATCATGAGTTAATATCACATTAAAAACCATTGTAACTAACTGGGACTTAATAAGAAATGAAGACACATTCTCAAGAATCAAGTACCCACTCATCATAAGTTGCATATTTCACCTACTTGAAAAAATATCTTCTCCAACACCCTTCTCCCACCGACTGCACTGGGAGGTGCAGTAAGAATCCTTCTGACTTGGATCCCAGAGAAAAGGCTGCAATCTTAACAGAATATTTTGATGACAGGGAAGGAAGTACAGCTAACTTCAGCCTCTACACACTTATATGTGCATCTTCAGCTTCTGCTGACAGCTGGGAAAGTTCTGACTTCAGGACTCATTAATAGTCCATCAGCCTAATCTAGTCAATCAGCAGAGTAGAAAAGAAGCCCCTTCAGGACAGAACAGCCCAATCCCACAAATCCAGCAAATAATCAGAGGAGCAAGATTACAGCCAATGACAGGGGGAAAGAGGGGAAAAATATGAATAACAACAAAAAAAGAAAAAAGAAATTATAATCGACAACTTCTATCCAGGTAATGGTCAAAGAGCAAATGGAAAAAAGGAAGACCAAGGTGCACCAGGCAAAAACAGATAAATTCTAGTAAATTGGACATAGGTTTTGGAGGAACTCAAAACACAATTAAAAAAAAGATTAAGAAAGGCTGAAGACAATTGGAAAAAGAACTTAAAAAGTATTCTGGAAACAGAGGCACGTGACCTAAACAAAATACTGTCTTGAAAACAGAATTGACCAGCTTGAAAATGTGGAAAAGAAAATGAAAGATTACCTAGAAAGAAAAACAGAACAGAAAGAGAAGGATGACCAAAAAGCCAGGGATGAAATTCAGTCATTAAAAATTAGAATCCAACAACTAGAAGTAAATGATTTCACAAGGCAGGAAGACTCTATAAAACAAACAAACAAACAAGCAAATGAAAAATTTCAGGAAAATATGAAAAACCTCATTGAAAAAACTACACACCTGGAAAATAGATCCAGAAAAGACAATTTAGGAATTATTGGACTATTGGAAAATCATGACAAGATAAAAAGCCTGGACATCATTCTACTGGAAATTTTCCAAGAAAACTGCCCCGACATCCTTGAATAAGAGGGAACAGTGAAGATTGAAAGAATTCACAGATCACTACTTGCATTTATTCCCAATTGACAATGCTGAGGATATACTATAGCCAAATTAATGAATTATCAGACTAAGGAAAAGATACTACAAACTAGTAAGAAGAATCCATTCAGATATCATGGAACCACAGTTAGGATAACAAAGAACATATCTGCATCCAGACTGAAGGACCAGAAGGCATGGAATATGATATTCTGGAAAGCAAGGGAACTGGGTCTACAACCAAGAATCAACTACCCAGTAAAATATAGACTAAAAGTATTCCGAAGTAGTATCACACACCCAAATTGGCTAAAATAAAAAGGAGAAAAATTGTAAATTTTCATGAGATTGTGAAAAAATGAGTACATTAATATCCTGTTGGTGGAATTGTGAAGTTATCTAACCATTTAGAGAACAATTTGAAATTATACCCAAAGGCTCTCAAACTGTGTATATCCTTAGAACCAGCCATGGTATTTCTGGGTCTGTTTCACAAGAGTATCAGGGAATGAGGAAAATAAATGGTATATTCATAACATCTCTGTCTGGAATTAATAAATTGGAATTTGAGGGAATATTCACCAATTGTTTGTTTTATAAAAATTTAAGAAAAATTAAGAATAAACTTTAAAAAGTGAATGGAAACTCTACTCTAACTCAAATATATCACAAATGGGACAATAGTGATGTCTGCAAATATGTACATTCTTCAAAACTTTCAGATTCTCTCCTGGCAATAATGAGTAAGATTTTCCTGTACATAAAGACCTATTATGTTCATTCAAGAGAATTATGTGACTAACTACTGTGTCATACTCACAAAGATAAAAAGTAACAATGAATAAGTGATTGGTGAAAAAACATTCATTAGATCCCTACTATTCTGGTGATACATATTTAAAAGAAAACATCCCTTATTCTCAGGGGCTCAGAAAAGACACATACAGGACTTTTCTGATGCAAGTATTATATAAAGGACTAGACTGCTTTGCTGGAGCACTTGGTAATACATATGCTTTCATGCCATTTTCAATTATATTAATGTTCATTTTTTATTTCAGTAGTAAAAAAAACATATCAATATCTAATGATCAACCATTTGCAAGTGGTCAAAATCTTTGGTGGCAAGAATATTTTACTCCCTAGACCTTCAGTAGAACTGGTTACAGAGAAAGTACAGAGTATACAATATGGATAAAAAAATTGCCAGATTATATCTCCAGAAGACTACTCCACCTGGATGATGTCTATAGGGAATATGCTGAAAGCATTGTAGATAGCTTAAAATTTCCACTATTCCAGGTTCCTTAGATTTTTTCAGTGGCAGTTGTTTAGTGATTTGTGTTGGTGGTACGGGAAATAGTTTCTTGATCTCGCAGATAGCATTGATGTCCCATGGATGTTGTGAGAATACAATGAAATGATATTTATAAAGCACATAGAACTTTGCCTATCAAATAGTAGATGCTATATAAATATGAGTTTTTGTTGTTATTTTTATTTAGTAATACTAGTTAATAGTTCTTTTCTACACATGAGGTTCTTATTGCAATTATGGACATTAGATAGTGGTAACATACTAGACTCTATTATAAGGGCTTTCTCCATGAGAGATTCTAACCTCCACAAGAGAGTCTAATATCTGGTGGTGTTGAAGATGGTGATTATGGTGATTTGATACATCTGCTATCTGCTGCCTTCTCTTCCTTCCTTAAGTGGCCTTATTGCATCAGCTAGGCTAATGTCCTGTCTTAATAGTGAAAGCTAGTCATATATTTGTTTTGATGGTGAATAATAGTGATCTTCTCCAGAGGAGCTGGACTCCTAAATAATGACTGGTTATACTCTGGGAATAATTTTTGAAAAGGGCTTCCAATGGGAGCAACTTGTTACCTTAGTGAATAAGAAATTAGCCGTGGAGATAGGGGGCCCTGGGTTCAAATATAGACTTAAACACAACCTAGTTTTGTAAAAATTCAATTAGTTTCTAGTAAAAAAAGTATTATATTTTATGGGATTTATTAAAGATTATTAGAAATCAAGGATACAAAATAATAAACCACATGCCTAGGTATGATTAGCCCATTCAGAGCCTACTTACTACATGTTGCAATGTCCAAGTAGA
The DNA here is from genome assembly GCF_027887165.1 of Monodelphis domestica. Lineage (NCBI taxonomy): Eukaryota > Metazoa > Chordata > Mammalia > Didelphimorphia > Didelphidae > Monodelphis > Monodelphis domestica. Next base: position 18,501,752 of record NC_077232.1, on the reverse strand, counting down.
GGAAGAGCTTTGGGAGACAGAGAGCCCATTAAAAACTAAATTGTGATCTTATCCCAGGGGAGACTCAGGTGAGATTATAGGGAATTCTGGGAAGTACCAAGGACTTCTGGGGATTGAAGTCTGGGGTTCAAATCTCCATTTTTACATACCCACCTGTGATAGTATTGGGAAACCAGTTTCTCCAAAAGGATCATAAAACATAATCAACTTAAAGATCATAAAAATTTGAGGATAAGAGAGAAAAACAAAACAAAACCAATGATTACTAGGTGCATTGACAAAAAGCCAATTAGGGGGCAATCCTCTTTGACATAAGTCTATACATACAAAACAAATGCATTCCAACCCCACACCCAAAGTTCATTCTTGATCCTTCTCATGCAGCTTGTGTTCTGTGGAGGCATCTTCATGATGTCTTCTCCAAAATGTTAAGTTTCTGGATTTGGAGAAGTAGCATGTTTCTTAACCTAAAATTTCTCTCTCAAGGAATTTAAACTTTGCAATTTAAAATGATAATAAATTTTACATTTTACATGCCACCCCTCAAGAGGGTGATTGAAAAACACAGGGATCATTATGGATTCATGGTTGAGTTATGAGGTATATGAATCAATTGGCAAGAGAAATTTTTAAAAAATCAGAAAAATCCAAATAAAAAAGATAATTCCTGGATGAAATATAGACTATCAAAGTCTTATGTGTAAAAATTCTAAGTAAGGAAAAATAAATCTAAAACAGGTCCTTGAATCAGGGCCCAATTAAAATGATATAAACAATTAAGCATTTACCCAGTCAGTAGCCAGGACTACAGAAAGTTGCCACATTATGAAAGACAGAAAAGGGACTAGATTATAGGAGCCAGGTAGGAGACAAATTTGAGATACACTTCTGTAAGTATTTTCACAAAGAGTGTAGATACAAGAAAGTCTTATATCTTAAAGGATGTTAAGCATCGCAACCTCAAGTTTTCACACTAGGTTCAAGTTCTTTGTATTGGCTTAGAAGTACATCAATCCTTCCTGGATTGGTTTCTTTTTTTTTTTTTTGACCTGTGTGCTCTTTTGGCACAATTGAGGTTTGCCTTTGTGCTTCTTTGGCCCTGTGCAATAGCTCTTTTGTTTATTTTGTCCTGGAATCAGACAGAATCATTAAGCAAAGTCCCATAATTTTTCAAAACTATCAATGGCATCATTTTTATAGTCTCAAGCTTTTGGGGCAAGCATTGACATTATAGAAAATGTATTTTAAACTTATATAATTGCTAAGAAGAAAATATTAATACCGGTGACATGTGCTACAAATATAAAAAGAGAAAGAAATAAAAAACTGAAATGGTATATTGCACATGCAAGAAAAATATAATAATAAGAGTTTAAAAATTCATAAATATAGGTTATAATCATTGTCACTGTGTCAGCTAAGGAAATATAGAATACAAAGCTTTCTCACCAAATATGAGATCCATTTCCTCTGCATACCTGGCCATGATCCACTGTGAGTATGAGCAAATGAATTTTACAAGGTAACAGTTTTTTATAAAGAACAGTAGTTCAAAATCCCCCAAATTCTCAGTAGCCCAATTAATAATAATACTAAACAAACCCACTATCATATATAGTATGAGTCTGTTCTATGACATTTAAAGATACTATGAACTGATGCATATTTGTCACAATTTTTAAAAACAAAGCAAATCTTTCAACCTTGGAAAATATATTTTTAAACAAAGTAAAACTTATTTGGGTCTAGAACATCATGAAGAACTCTAGGGATCATTCAAAAATGTGGCAGAGGAGTCTAGGGGGAAAAAAAAAAACCTCTGTACTGTTGATGTTAGGTAAAGTGAGCTGTAGAGTTATAAATGAGAGATGCTCCTCTTTTGAGAGTCTTCCAAGGGTACCATGCCATGGGATTAACTTCCCAGCTCCTTTGGTATGTGATTGTGATGTCCCATCCATTCACATTTTTATAAATGTGGGAGGTGGGGATTAAATTGTATTTCACTTCAGCTACTAAAATGGACCTTATCTCATGTTAGAAACAGGCAAAATGACCAGAGTTGTTGGAAAAAAATATATAAAAATCATGTCTAAAGTACCCCTTAACATCAATTTGAGATATTTAGCTAAAATATTAAACTTTCCAAAGGTCTTTATACATTTGTAACCAGTTCTGATGAAGTCCATCTATCCTCTATGAGACAATTTACAAAGTCAAAACAGAAAAAGAGCTGTGTTTATATAGGCTTATTCAATATTTGTTCAGTATAGTTATTGGGGGAAAGCAACAGAAAATAATAGTAATTAAAACCCAGTATATTAAAATGATTCAGTGTAAAAGAATAGTATTGAATGAATAAAATATGAACTTAAAACCAACAAAATTAAATCTTAAAACAATAGCAAAATAAGAAAATAATAAATGTTGAAGGGGTTGTGACAAAATCAAGACACTAATATATTGCTGATGAAGTTGTGAATTAATTCAGCCATTCTGGAAGGCAATTGGGAATTATGCACAAAGGACTTTAAAAGAATACAAACCCTTTGATCCAGAAATACTGCTGCTGGGTTTCTTTCCCAGAGGTAATAAGGAAAATTAGGTGTCTCCCTCAGTTGGGGAATGACTGAACAAATTGTGCTATATGATGGTGATGGAATACTATTGTGCTGTAAATATTGATGATCAGGAGGATTTCTATGTGACCTAGGAGGAGCTCAATTAGCTGATACAGAGTGAAATGAGCAGAATCAGAAGAACAGTGTACACAGAAAGGAAACTTTGTGCAACAATCCACTGTAATAGACTTTGCTACTAGTAGCAATGCAACATGCCAGGACACTCCTGAATGATTGATGGAAAAGAATGTTATCCTTGTTGAGAGAAAGAACTATGGGAGTAGAAATAGCAACACAAAACATATGACATCACTTATCACATGTATATATGGGTATTGTGACAAGGAAATCACTTTAAAAGACTGATATATATTAATTTAAGGTCACCAAGGAATTCAGCTATGTAATTCCTAAATGAAAACTCAAGTCAGCCGTCAACCTTTTATAGAGTTTAATTCCAAACAGGAGGAAGAAAGGAATTAGAGAGAGAGAGAGAGAGAGAGAGAGAGAGAGAGAGAGAGAGAGAGAGAGAGAGAAAGGGGAGAGAAGGGAATAGGGCTTAAATACCCCTTCTGTTTAGGCTGGGCCAAAAGGCCCAAGCCCTTAGATAGCTGGGGCAAAGAAAGGAGATCAATCCCTATTACTCACGTGACCAAAATGGAGAAACAGTCTCAAGGGCCTCCACCTCCAGCTTTCTTCAGAGCAAGCTTCTCAGAGCACCTCTCCAACCACTCAGAGCCAAAACTCTCCAACCAACCCCTCAGTCCTCAGACCCCTCTATCTTTAAGTAAACCATCCAAGTTCCCTCCCCTCAGTTCTCACATCTACCAATCACTGTCCATCATTTTCCCTGTGCCAATGGTGGCTCTAGTTTAACCCAGGACCACCCAGAGGTCTGTGGCTTTGCACATGTCTGTTGAAGGTCATATTCTCAAATAATTAAATCTTGATCCTTTGCTACAGCCCTTCCTAAATCCTGTTACCCTGAGTAGGGTAGAGATTGGAATAATTAAATTTTGATCTATGCTGCAGCTCTTCCTAAATCCTGTTAGGACTGAGTAGGGTGGAGATTGCAATTTCCAAGACCTGGTTCTGTCATTCCAAGTATCTCCATTGTATCAATTCTAAAATCAATCATGACTCAACGAAATTCCTGTTCTATGCTTAAGCATAGGTCAAAGCCTTTTCCATTGTTCAGCAAAAGGTTTCTGTCCTAAAGTAATCTTAAGAAGGGAGGAGGAGGAACCTCCCATGCCAATGGGGTTCACATTCCAATAGAGTTCCCACTCTCAATAGGAAATTTTTCAAGTATGAAATTTCCCAATGGTGAAATTTCCAACATTTATAAGTCTAAGAAATTTTAAGGTTTACAGCTCTTAATCCAATGAGTCTCCCAGCTGACCCTCCATACTGAGGGTGTTTTTTTTTTGAAATCTCAAATTGGGCCAAAGAGTTGCAGGGAGTTGAAATTCTCTCCTGAATCTCAGGTGAGATAAATAAAAGGACCCAGTACATTGAAAAGATACCTTTTGAAATAATCCATGCTTGTAATTTCCTGTTTGGAAAAGTCTCTTGCTTCTCCTCATTCTCCCCCTTTGTGGTACCCTGCTCTTGCCACATGGAGGCTAATTGTAGCCTAAGGAAAGAACAACCCAATTTTTACAAGCTGGTTTGTGATTCCTGAATATACAGCAGCTACCAACAGCCTATGTCCTGGAGCTGGGCCTGGGGCGATGAGCAATCTGGCTCTGAGGCTAGAGTTGCTGGGGCCAGGACTGATGCCAGGCAGGTCAGGACCTGGAGAGTGAGATGGCTGGAGGCCAGGAGCAGGAGCGGGACCAAGTGTATAATTACATGTTACAATGTCTGAGTAGAGGAAGAGCTCTTGGGAGGCAGAGAGCCTGTTAAATATTAAACTGTGATCTCACCCAGGTGGAGACTCAGGTGAGATTATAGGGAATTCTGGGAAGTACCAAGGACTTCTGGGATTTGAAGTCTGCGGTGTAAATATCCATTTTTACAGTTTTGTGACTTTGAACAACTCGTTAATCCTAGTTGCCTAACTCTTGCCACTCTTCTTATTCTATGATGCATTTCCATAAAATCCAAGATTAAAATTTTTGTTCAAAAAAAGATTTTAGAGGAAAAGAAGCTTGCTAACTCCTAAAATCCAGAGAATGAACTGTTTTAAAAGGATGCCTGAAAAACCATCACCACATCAGGTATATCCAAAATGAACTTTGGGGTGTGGTTGATTGAACTGAAGGTTGATTGAACATTTTTTTAATATTCATTCTCATGCCAAAAGGGGACTGCTCCATAATTGGTTTTTGTCAATGCATTTTGCTGTCTCTCTCTCTTCTATTTCCCTCTTACCTCTAACTATTGTAGTTTCCTCTTAGGAGGAGAAATTATGTATGTATCTGTAGTTAGAAGATTTTAGAGGTGCAAGATGATTATGTTAAGTGATCAATTGGTGAAACTAGTCACCCAGTCATCATCAGGGGGGATTGAGAACTTTGGTTTTACTCCACCCTGCATAGTCTTTAGAATTCTAGCAACCAGGAATTTATACACCCCCACTTAAGGATTAAGTGTGGGGGAGGAATGTCCATGACCCACATGTGCTAGCAAGTGACAAATCAAAAAAAACAACTTATTGACCTCTGGGCCATCTAAAGTCAAGTTTAAGCCACCATTGGTACATGTAAGACACAGGAAGTTACCTAAAGCAAAGTCGTTATATATTTCATGTCACTTCCTGTGAGATGAACTTGACTTTGGAACTCGACCCTGGAGGAGCTCAAGCGTGAGACCTCAGACTACTTCTCTTACATGATCATGTGGTAAGAGATAAGGCTGTCTCCCCTTTCCTTGGCTTTCCTGGAGGCATCAGCATCTGGAAGGCACATCACTGAGGACTCCCCTTTCCTTGACTTTTCTGGAGAGATCCCTTGCTGAGGTCTCTGAATTACTGCATAGCTCAGACCAGGTCAGAGCAGATATTCTTCCCTTTTCCTTTTCTCTCTCTCTCTGTCTCTCTGTCTCTCTATCTCTGTCTCTCTCTCTCTGTCTCTGTCTCTCTCTGTCTCTCTCATTCTTATATTGTAAATAGACCACCATAAAATTACATTCTGACTTGAGTATTTCATTGGGATTTAGAATTTAAATCCCTGGGGACCAGCTAATATATATTTAAATATATATTTAGTTGAACCATAAATTTTACCCCTTATAATGACAGACTGTAAATATTTTTTTTGTTTCCCCCCCCCCAAAATGGACAATACATTGGTTATTGTTATCCATTTGTTTTAGTCATGTCCAAATTTACATGATACCATTTGGAAATTTTTGGCAAAGATATTGGAAAGGTTTGCCATTTCTTATTCAAATAATTTTAATAAAGAGAAACTGAGGCAGATAGAGTTAAGTGACTTGCCGAACTTCACAAAACTAAAATGTGTCTGAAACAATATTTGAAGTCATAAATATCAGTTGTTATGATTCTGCCTCACTGCTCTATCCAATGTTCCACTCCCACAAATGAATTCTATAATTCCTAAAAAGGAGATTTCATGAGAGAAACATACCAAAATGTTATAAAATAAGATGTGGATGTGTTTATAGTTGTTTTTATAGGTAATATTTTCTATACTATTATCAAAATTAATGCTTTAAGGAACAAAACAATCCAATATAAAAAGGTGACATAGAAAAGAACTTTTCTATAAATTTCAATGAAACCATTTTCATCCTGGATTTGCTACTAAAGAGCATCAGTGTCAAAGCCCACAAACTAGAGCAGAATAAAAGTGTATCAGGTCATGTCATGATTGTTAGGTGGTAAATGGCAAACATGAGCAAGGAATTTCATCCTTTTTGCCCCCTCCTATTGGAGAACTAAACTCTGATGGAGAAAAAAATTAACAATGGAAAATAATAATGATGACAGTTATTTGCATACATACTTCTTGGCAGACTTGTGTTATAGTGCTTAAAAGATTGGTCTGAAGGAAAGGAGACCCAGATACAAGTCCCCTATGTGGTGTTACTCTTGGAAAAATGTGGATCACACTTCAGGGTGAATAAGAAAAATAGCATTAAATGGAGGATGGCTCAAAGTGGGAGGAAGGTGGAAATTTATTTTATCTCTAATTAAAAAGGATGATCAAATTGAAGTCGTTGTCCCCTCACAGCTTTACTGAAAGCATTCTTAACATCTTTGTTTCTCAAACTATAGATGATTGGATTCAACATAGGGATAATCATGGTGTAGAATACTGACACCATTTTGTCTGAGTCCATTGAATGGCTTGAGCTGGGTCGGAAGTACATAAACATGATCGTCCCATAAAATATGAACACTGCTGTGAGATGGGAAGCACAGGTGGAGAAAGCTTTCTTGCGCCCATCATTAGAACGGATCTTCAGGACAGTGAGGAAGATGAAAAAGTAAGAGAAAAAGATGACAAGAAATGGGAAGAATACATTTAATGAACCTAAGATGAAGATTATTGATTCAGTGATGTGAATTTCAGAACAAGAGAGAACCAAGAGAGGGGGAATATCACAGAAAAAGTGATGGACTACATTGGACCTACAGAAGGAAAGACTAAATATACTTCCTGTGAAGATAGAGGAGGACATAAATCCCCAGAAGTGACCCCCACTGACCATATATGCATACATTTTTGAAGTCATGATAGTGGTATAATGTAGGGGTCTACACACAGCAGCATGACGTTCATAGGCCATAAAGGCTAATATATAACATTCAATAGCAGCAAAGCTCGCAAAAAAGAACAACTGTGTAGCACATCCATTATAAGAGATGACCATGTCCCCTGTGAGGAGCCCAGTCATCACCTTGGGAATAATGGTTGAGGAAAGACCAAAATCTACCAGAGATAGATTCCTGAGGAAAAAGTACATAGGAGTATGGAGGCAGGAATCCCAGGAGATCAGAGCTACTATCCCCAGGTTCCCTACCAGGGTGATGAGATAGATGAGGGTGAACATTATGAAAAGAAGAATATAAAGCCCTGGGTCATCTGTTAATCCTGTAAGGATGAACTCATTCACTTCAGAGGTATTCTCCATGAATGTCATTTGAGAGTGATGTTGTTATCCTGAAACAAAAAAAAGTAACCATCACAAAAATTCAACAATTCACTGATAAATTACTACAAGACATAAGTCATAGTCATAGACATATCTTATTTGGATGGTAGAAATAGATAATTAAATATCATAGAACATCTAGATAGCTGTTATAGCAATTACACTAGGTACTTCAAATTCATTCATCAAGTTTCATAGAGCGAATAATATATTTATCTTTACCTTTTTATTTAAATGTATTTTATTTTCCCAATTACATGTAATAACAAAGTTCAATGTAACTTACTGATATTAAAAGATTCAAATTGTCTTCCTGCCCTCCATTCCCTTCCTGCAATTAGATCTGGGTTATGCATATGTTATCATGCGATATGTACTTCCATATTGGTCCTTGATGTGAGGGAAGACTCTTATAAACTAACACCGCTCAAAAAAAAATAATGTGAAAAATAATATTCTTTGATTTGCATCCAACTCTTAACATTTACTTCTCTGGAGGCAGACAGCATTCTGTGTCACACATCCCTCAGAATTGTCCCAGATCCTTCATTATATTACTATGTAGCAAAGTTTCTCACAGTTGATCATCCCACAAGATTAATGTTATTTGCATATAATGTTTTCCTGGTTCTCCTAATTTTGCTCTGCATCAGGTGATGTAAATCTTTCCAGCTTTTTCTGAAATTTTCTGGATCATCATTTCTTATAACAAAATAATACTATATTTCCAACATTTAATCCAATTTATTCAGCCATTCCCCAAATGATTGAAATTCCATCAATTTCAAAGTATTTGCCAGCAAAAACAGAACTTAACTGTAAATATGTTTTTCTATAAGTATGTCCTTTCCCCTTTTTCATGCTATTTTTGTTATACAGGCCCAGTAGTGATCAAAGGATATGCACAGTTTTATATCCCTTTAGACACACTTAAAAATTGTCCTCCAGAATGGTTGGACCAGTTCACAACTACAATAACAATGAACTAGTGTCCCAGTTTTGCCATATCACCTTTCCTTTAATATTGGCTAATTTGGTAAGTATATGGCATTATCTCTGAGCTGTTTTAATCTGCATTTCCTAATCAAGTAAAGATGACATCTGTATAGTTTTGTTCATTGAGAGTCAGGCTTAGAGACAGATTGTCCTAGGTTCAAATCTGCCCTCAGACACTTCCTAGCAATTGTTGTAATGAAGAGAAATTTGAGCACAGGTGGTAGATCTTTAGGAAGATGAAGATGCAGAGAAACAATTCTAGGATGTGTGTGTGTGTGGGGGGGTGTACTGGGTCTTTCTCTGGTTTGACCAGTAGGGATTGGCTGCTTTCCCTTGGTGGCTGTTTCTTGTCTTTCCCATCCTATCTGCATACCCCCTGGCTTGTTGTCATTTACTGAGCTTCCTGGTGTGATACTGAACCACTCTGGGTCAGTTGTCTGTAAGATTAGGTCTCGGGGCCCTTCTGCATCCAGGATCTCTACTGGGTCCTGTCTTGCCTAACTGCCCAAACACACTACCTCTATTACTATCAAAAGGGAGGGGTTTCGGTTACTATGGATTTATTTATATTAGTGTCTGGGATCTTTAGACAAATAGGGAAGGATCAGTGTAATTTAAATCTGTGACGACTCTTGGTGACAGGACATTTAGATCTGGGGTTTTACATAGCTGAAATTAGCTTAGAATTATCCAAATCCCCTTTTCACCTTCCCTAGTTTAATGAATCCAACATCTGTCTCTGTTATTCAGTGGTCTGTATTTGTTACCTCAGGACAGGCTTTGCCAGGACTGGACCTGTTAGCCTGTCAGCCCATTGTTTGTCTTCCCAAAACAGTTAGCTTTGTGATACTGGCCTATAATTAAATATAAAATTCATCCCTCAAACCACCCTCCATTACACTGTGACCCTGAACAAGACACTGAATCTCCAATGACTAGTCTTTATCATTTTCTGCCTTAGAACAATTACACATCATTGATTCTAAGATGGGAGATAAAGGCTTATAAAAAAAGATTGGTTTAGAATATTTTTATAAGATTTTTTTTTTCATTTCTTCATCTGAAAACTTTCAATTTATATGCTTTGACAGTTTGTCATTTGGAGAATGGTTTGTATTCTTAGAAATTTGATTTAATTCAATTTCCTCCAGAGATCATTTTCTTCTAAGTTTTCTAAAATTTCATTCACTCCATATCTTTCTTGTTCATATTTTGATTAGATTTATCTTTGTCTGAGAAGGGGATAAGGTGGTCCCCCACAAATATAGTTTTATCATATATTTTTTCTTAAACTCATTTGACTTCAATAAAAATTTGTAGGCTATAATATTTGCTGCATATATTTTAGTATGTCTATTGCTTCATTGTCTATGGTACCTTTTAGCAATTTATAATTTCCTTCCTTTTCTCTTTTAATTTGATGTCTTTTTTGCTTTAGTTTTTTCTTAGAACATTATTGCTATTCTTGTTTTTCTAACTTCAGATGAAGCACAATAGATTTTGTTCTAGTCTCTTACCCTAATTCTTTATGTGCATTCCTGCTTCAAATATGATTCTTGTAAAGAATATATTGTAAGATTCTGATTTTCAATCCACTCTATTTCATGCTTTTGTTTGATGGGTGATTTCATCCTTTTCACATTTACAGTTATGATTATCAATTGAGTATTCCTCTCAGTTCTATTTCCCCCCATTTTATCCTTTCTCTCTCCTTTCAACCTGCATTTACAAACAAGTGCTTTACTTTTAAACACAACTCCTTATTTTCTGTCCCTTCTTTTCTACCTGCTTTTCTTCTCCCCACCTAATTCTTTGTAGGATGAGACAGGATTCTACACCAGAATGAGGATGGTTGCTATTGCCTCTGAGACAATTATAATGAGAATAATGGTTAAACAATGCCTGTCACACCCTCATTTTGCCATCCAATTTAATAGTTTTTTTGTACCTCTTTAGGTGAGATAATTTGCTTCATTCCTCCTGTCCCTTCATTTTCTCTCACTCTAAGCCTATTTATCACTCTCTAGATTTTGTTTTTTTGCACTTAAATTTTCAGCAAGGGCTCTGGACCTCCCCCTTTGGTTTGAACCAGGAGCTTCAGTTTGGGATTGGGCTGGGGCACAGACTGTTATCTAGGCCTGAATCAGTTAGGTGCACCATTCACTGCCCTGAGCTAAGGCTTGGATTCTCACTGCAGGCTTGATCTGGGCTTTGGATCGTTAAGGGATGTGTGTGGAGTTTCAGTCTCTTAGGTTAGACAGGGTTTCATGTTCTCAAGGTTGAATTGGACCCACTTGAAGAACCTTGGAATAGTATATGAGGGTTGAGGGATGGGACTGGCTGTTGGCTTGTACCAGTATTCCTTGGAGTAGCCTTGCTACAAGCTGTGCAGCCTTTCTGGGAGCTTTGCTCCCCTCACACCCCAGTGAGCCAGGCACTCCCTGCCTAATTTTCAAGATGTTTTCTACAAGAAAGGTGCTTCAGTCTGATTTCTTGTTCGTTCTGTCAATCCAGCATTCATTTTGAAGTGTTATTTTAAGTTTGGGTGTAGGGCATCCCCAGGCTGGTTCAAGCTTTCTCTGTTTGGACTCTTCCATCTTGACTCTCTAATTTTACTTTTCTGTTTTCAATCTACAGTGAAAAGAGAACAGGGGTTCTACCTTTTCTCTGTATTCTCCAGGTTTGGTACAATGCCTGGGATACAGTAGTAGACACTAAATATCACTCACTGTTTGACCAGTGGTAGCCTTCCCTCTCTTAACTAGCTATGATAGCCTTTGTGCAACAGTCAAATCCAGAGTCATTCCCTACCCAGAATATAAGCCATCAGAGCTTGAAGGTCCTGCCACAGTTCCTCATCAGTCACACTTAGAGTACTTAATTGAACTTTACCACCATGAGATGCCAGAAAATGTTTTCATGGTAGCTCTAAGAAGGGCTGCCACATGCTCTCTAGAACAACTTTCATCTTGACAATGTTATAGAAGACGAAATCAGAGCATCTCAAGTCAGGATGATCAGAACTGATTAATTAGGAAGAATGAAAGTTAGAAAATACAACATCCTTGTAGAGTATCCAGGTCCCTCTCAAGTAAATTGAATTAAAATCTTTGACACACAAATAGAAATCTGCTTCAAAGGTAACTGTTAAAATTAATTGTGGTGAATTCACCTTTTGGAGTTTAATCTAAAAATACATTGTATCTTGCAATTCTAGCTTCACTATCAAGTAAGAGCTAAGTATCTTCATAGTTACAATCAGGAGATAGCTAAATCCACTCTTCACATACCATGTAGGCTTGAGGCCAGGGACTCAAAGAGAATATGGTTACAGAAAGGTTATTCCCTTATTCAAATGGAATAGAATAGGTAATAGCAGGCTGTTGTAATTTTTTTTCTACTTAGAAAATAAAAAGGTAATCTGGGTACCAGAGTGGAGGAACATTAAGGAAATAACTTAAACATTTATCAGAATTTTGATGAGATACTTCAATAATCTGGACATATGTCAGAAGGTTTTCCCTTTTCTTTCTCCCTCATTCTAGCTCTGTTTCTGTTTCTTTTTTCTATATTTCACTGTATCTCTTCATCACTGTCACTCCTTTCTGACTGTCTCTTTTTCATTTTGACATTGCTGGTTTCTCTCTTTCTAATTGTCTATGTATTTGTCATCATCTGTATATCAATTTATGTATCTGGAAGTCTCCTCAAATAATGATTGTATTTCTTGATGATAAAGATATTATCATTAGAAGTTCAAAAGTGAAGGTATAATATCAGAAAATTCCATTTTTCACTGATTCTCAGAAGGGATTAAGAATTGTTGGGTAACATCAAAATAAATAGGAATGTTGGAGGAGTGAGCAGAAACTCATCAAATCATTCTAAAGTCTGTGATACATGAAGAAAGAAAAACTAGCAGTTTTCATACATGCACATTAGGTTTGCATACAGTCAATTCCCCACTTGCCAAAAATAAAATAAAATAGGATTTTATGACCTAATTCTATGGAGAATTACAATCAGAAAGGACAGAATGACCTCAACAATGAAATTTTGGGGATAAAAAAGAGAAATTTTCAATTAGGTAGACTTAGATATGAAGAAAAAGTCTGCAATACCAAAGAAAAATGCATGTGACAGCAGATGAATGGAAAAGGAGATCTTATCTTTTAGTATTATAATCAGAGGAGTGGTAGGGCTGAAGAAGAGGTGAGGGAAACAATGAAGGCTAAAGGTGACAAAGGAGGGGGTTATTTTATCTGTCCATTTGAGGAAACAATAGAAAATTCAGTAAGGAAATGATCTGACCTCAAGGATGCTGAGCTAAGTGCAAAGAATGATAGAGAAAATAGATCCACTGACATTGGATTTTGTTTCTCTTTTCTGACAAGGGGAATGATCTTTGGAATTACAATGAAACAATGACAGTTAATAGGTAGTTGATACTGAAGATAATGAAAAGTAATCTTCATAAGAAAAACCACTGACAAAGGTCTAATTACTCAAATATATAAAGATCTAAATCAAGTGTACAAAAAATCAACCCATTCTCCAATAAATGGGCAAGGGACATGAATAGGCAATTATCAGTTAAAGAAATCAAAACTATTAATAAGCACATGAAAAAGTGATCTAAATCTCTTATAATCAGAGAGATGCAAATTAAAACAACTCTGAGGTATCACCTCACACCTAGCAGATTGTCTAACATGACAGCAATGCAAAGTAATGAATGCTGGAGGGGATGTGGCAAAGTGGGGACATTAATTCATTGCTGGTGGATTTATGAATTGATCCAACCATTCTGGAAGGCAATTTGGAACTATGCCCAAAGGGCACTAAAAGACTGTCTGTCCTTTGATCAAGCCATAGCACTGCTGGGTCTGTACCCCAAAGAGATAATAAGAGAAAAGACTTGTACAAGAATATTCATAGCTGCACTCTTTGTGGTGGCCAAAAACTGGAAAACGAGGGGATGCCCTTTAATTGGGGAATGGCTGGACAAAGTGTGGTATATGTTGGTGATGGAATACTATTGTAATCTAAGGAAAAATAAAGTGGAGGTATTCCATCGGGACTGGAATGACCTCCAGGTATTGATGCAGAGTTAGAGGAGCAGAACCAGGAGAACATTGTACACAAAGACTGAAACATTGAGGTTCAATCTAATGTAATGGTTTTCTCCATTAGTGGCAATGATGGGAACAATGGGAAGTGATCTTGAGCAACTTGGAGGGATCTATGAGAATGAACACTATACACATTCAGAGGAAAAACTGGGAGTAGAAACAAAGAAGAAAAAACAACTTCTTAATTACATAGAATGAGGGGGATATGATTCGGGATCTACACTCTAAATGAACATCCTAGTACAAACATCAACAACATGGAAATATGTTTTGATCAAGGATACATGTAATGCACAGTGGAATTGTGCATCAGCTATGGGAAGGATGATTGGAGGGAAGGTAGGGAAAGAATATGTGTTTTGTTATCAAGTAATAATGTCCTAAATTTACTAAATAAATAAATTAACTTAAAAAAAGAAAAAGAAAAAAAATAAAATTCTTTCTATATGTAATTGAAAAATTAAAATTGAATTGAAAAAAGATAATGAAAACCAGAAGATATATTCCTGATTAGAATTGAAGGACCATTTCTATAACATAAATTATGTAACAAGTACATTACCAGACACTTTAACATGATATTACTTGATTCTCATGATGATCCTGAGATATATTAGGGACTATTATTAAACAAATACACTTAAAAGTTGAGGAAACTAAGGATACAAAGATTAAGTAAGTTTCCCAGGGTTATATCATGTCTGAGGATGAGTTTCAATGTGGGGCTTCTTAATTCTATTCACATAGGTCTATCCAATGTACCAGAGAATCCCTTTGAAATTTCACAATGTATTTTAAATCCATTGGATCATTTGTTCCCCAACACAACTTTGGGACCTATATGGCTTGAAAGAAAAGAACTTTGACTTTATATTGACCTGACATGAACAATAACCAGAAACAAAATATGGTCTCTAGTACTCAGCACTTGGACCAATGTGTTCAGTTATATGTTCTCCACACTGAAAAGGACATTGATTGGCTAATGAATTTCAAAATGGTGAAAGGCTTTGAAAACTCACTTTTGGGAATTGCTGGAAGAAACTGAGGGTGTTTAGCCTAGAAAAGAGAAAATATGGGTGTTAGGACAGGGGTTGAATTGAAAGTTAATTTCATTTATTTGAAGAATTGTTATATGGTGGAAGGGTATGACTTGTCCTACTTGAACTCAAAGGTAAAAACAGGGGCAAAAGGTAGATATTAAGAAACAAATTTCAGTTTGATGGAAGGAAAATGTTCCAAAAATAGCAATATTCAAAAGTGCAAGAAACTGCCCAGATAAAAATTCTACCTCAGACCCTGATAAATTATATATATATATATATATATATATATATATATATATATATATATATATATATATATATATATATATATATATATGGAAGAGTCATTTAAGTCAATCAACCTCAAGGTATTTATTTATAAAAATGAGGATAATAATAATAGTATTCATCTCACATAGTTCTCAGGGGATTCAAATGAGAAGTGTGATGGAAAGCTCTTGCATATATTTAAGTCCTATATAAATGTGAGTTGTTAGCATTTATAACAAGGACTATGTCTCACCTAAACTTGGTTATCAACCCCCTCTCTCACAAATTTAATGCAGTGCTGTGCTCGCAATATATCCATCACAGACATTATTTAATTAAATCTTCATTAGGACTGCATAGTAAGCTATTCGTGAAAATATTCCCTCAGTTACTGAAGGATGCTGAACATGAAAAACCTCAAGTGTTGTTTCTAGAGTTTTAGATGTTGGAAAACAATTTACAGACATGATTTTATAAAAGCCCCAAAACAGCCCCATGAGATATGTGCCACAAATTTCATTATGCATATTTTAAAGAAAATGGAAAAAGTCAATTGACTTACCAGTGGGGAAATGGTGGATTAGGTAGAAGTTTTGTTTTGTTTTGTTTTTCCAATTCTTCCTGACTCCAGACCTAGAGATGTTTTTACTATGCCATGTTGTTATGTATATAAGCACTGCAGTCTTGGACTGGGTATTCTAGAACATATCTGGCTCTATATAGAGAATGGTGGCTATGACTCCAAAGAGGAAAGTTAGCAAATAACTTTATATTCAGGGTTTGATCCTGAAATTCCAACCTGAGGAAGCAAGTGATTCCATTAGCGAAACATCTCCCTGGTCACTGCAACAAAGAGGTAAAAAATTTCTAGTGATAAAGTAGTCACTCCTGGCTATTGCTGTGGCATGGATGACAATCTAGTTAAGGATGTCCACTCCTATCCTCCATTCTACTCAGCCTCAGGAATCACACACACACACACACACACACACACACACACACACACACACACACACACACACACACAACAAAAACAAAAAACAGATGAATGAAATAAATGACTAACACAATTGGACCCACAATCTGGCAGCACTGAATGGAACACTAAAGAGGAATATTTTCAATGTCAAGAGCTGAAGGTAGGACTGAAATAGGAACTTTATCCAGATCTTGGAGAACCTTATCTCTGAGGAACTATGGATCCCTTGGAGATACAAGGCAGCTCATCTGCCAACTCATGAACAAAACAAGCCATTAAATTCTTCTCTGACCACTGAGGGGAAAGTATGAGTACACAGAGAAAATTTTCTCATGGGTATTTTGTCATTCTAAGTTTCTTGGGAGGTGGCTATTCACTAAAATTTTATTCTATTCCTCCTAGGTATGTGACATGGACAAAGTCATTGAACATCTCCAAGTCTCAGTTAATTTTTGAAATGGGTATGATCATCTCAGATCTGAATACAATCAGATTTTGGGTCAGATTAAATGTGATACTGACAATGAAACAAAGGTGAAGTAGTGCAAAGATATACACCAGGAAGGCTCGGGAAAAGATCACTGAATTTGGTGGTAGAAGATTTGAGGTGGAATTAGAGGTTACTGTGAAACTTTAGGCATAATTTATCCTGAATAAAGCCTAAGTTCCTCATTTGTGAAATATAAATAAGTATATTTGCAAACATGCACTAATTCTCAAGACAATTATGAGGATACTCATTTCTAAATCACAAATTATATTCTCATTATTATTGATATTAAGGCTATTCCTTTTTTATTATCTACTCAGATTTTCCAGTTTACTAGTTTGCCATGACCTCCATCTAATCATACAGATTCTGAGCTTCAAGGATACTTGCCCTCAAAGTTCTATTTTTATTGCTAATGGAGGAGAACACTGGCTAGATTTAAGTGGAGCCTTTGACATATTTCCTAATCCTGATCTTGAGGACAAAATGTGAAGAAAGACAGGGAAAAGCACAGTGTGGCAGAGTCAGAGTTTGTTGAAGACTTAAACCAAAGAAGGAGTAACTCATGGCTCACTGTCATGTTGCAAAAGTCTTTCCTAAGCTCCTACCAGTTAGTTTGTCCTACTCACTTCAAAAGTCCCTTGTATTTATTGTTCATATATATTTATGTTGATCTATTTATATATAATATTAATTATAAAATGTTGTTTAGTTTCACCAAATAGAATTTGGTTCCTTGTGGACAGATAAAATATTTCGTTGTCTTACCACACTTAGAACTGGGTCTTACTCAAGATAGTGACTTTGTAAATTATGGTGAAATTGAGTTAATTAATCATTTACTTGGACAAACAAATATTCTCACAGTAATCAAATTATGACATTAAAAATCTAGGAGGGATGACTAACTTACTGTGTGGTCCATTCAAGATTCAAGAATATCTTGGAAGGCTAGAATTTTCAATTAAATCACACAAGATAAAAATTAGAAAGAAAACATGCAAACTTTTCTGCTTGTTAGATTCTGCCTCAGAAATTGTAGATCATAATCTGGGATCACACAGACCCAGTTCATGTTATATGTATGTGTTTGTGTATGTTTCTGCAGGTGAGTGCATGTGTGTGTTCTCTTAAGGAATATAATGATAATTTTGCTGGAAATATTCATTAGAAAACTCACGTTATTCAATTAGAAGTATAAAATACAAAATTTTAATTCATTCTATAATTTTAATAACCTAAATATTAAGTTATAAAATTAAATTAATAATTACAAATATTTTATGTGGGAAATCATGGAAGAGTTAAAGGAAAAAATCTAGCAAAACATTAAATTTTTCTCATTATCTGTCAAATTACATTTTTTTTCCTTTTCTACAACTTTTATCGAATAGAATTATTTTAATAAATTCAGCCATAAGCTAAATATATTTTAAGTGATATACACATGTTTATTATATGTATATATACTTATTTACAAGGAAAATTTAATGCTAGATTTTAAAATGCATTTGGCTGAACACCATCTAAATATAACTAATATCAAGTTTGGACCTATATTTTGATTTAAAACAAGAAAAAAAAATGAAATTTTGCTCACATAGTTGTCTTGATAGTAGAAAATAACCAACATGATATTGTCATGATGTCCTTTGACTTGTGCATGAATTAGGTTTTAGTGAGGCTCGATTCTATAGCCATCGATCTTATTCTCTCTTCCAAAGTTATTCAAGTCTAAAGGAAGAGAGCAGGCCTGAAAAGGGCTTGGTAACCTCACAAAGAAGAAGTACTACTCTTCCGTGAACATCTATATATTCTCTTTGCTCATAAAAATATGAGATACAAAATGGTAGGACAGTCATAGTTTATTTGCAGAAAAGAGGAATTATTTATTTGTAAATTTAGCTTCCTATCTAATCACTGAAAATAAATGAAGTATTTTCTTTTCTACTGGGTAATGGTCATTAAGTCAACACTATTTAATAAGCTCTTACTATGTGCCAAGCACTGTTCTATGTGCTGAGAATACAAAAAGAAGAAAAAGAGAGTCCTCACCTAGAAGATGGGGAAAAAGAATAAGAAATGTACTTAAAGTTCTATCTCAAACATTCCTTTCCTTTTACCAATATTTAGATATAGCCTAATCTTGATAGGGAAAAATTTTTAGGTATTACTATTTTCTAAAAGGCAGAGTCTGGACACACAGCAAAGAGTGCTCTCAGACACTAGCTGTGTAGCCTTGGGCAAGTCATTTCACTTCTGTTTGCTTCAGTGCTCTCAACTTTTAAATGGTGTTAATAATAGCACCTCTCTCCTCTGTATGTTGTGAGGATTAAATGCCCTGGTTTTTGTAACACACTTAGCCCAGTGCCTGGCATATACTAGGTGTTATATAACTGGCTGTACTCTCAAAGAAATTCTATGGAATGACTGACCAGTGTTCCTCAATAGATCATTTGAAACTTTGCCAGTGGAGGAACAATAACATGTGAACATGATGGTTGTAGATAAGAAATTTACAACTTTGGGAAGATTCAAAATTGGAAAACTACTGAAGTGAGAAGCAATATGAAGTTTCTCTCAGTGAAAAATTTGAAATGGTCTCATGATGGTTTCAAGAAGGCTTGTAATGAGAATGTCCCATGAGTCTGCTTCCCAAACCAACTGATATTTTGGCTCAATGAACAATAGGAAACTTCACACTATCTCCATCATGTAATGTCACCAGATTTCTCAGATTATTAAGTATGATTACATGGTGATAGAAGGAAACAGGAGCTATTCTAGAATAATGTTTAGAATAGATAGATGAGAATGCATCTGGTTGTGACCATACATTAAGAAGCAGTTTGCATTCAAAAATAGAATCCTTGGCGCAATTTGGGAACAATTTGAGAAGCTGAAAACCTGAAAGAACCCCTGACTCTTATCATGAACAGTGCAATATATTATGTAATATTTGCATAAAGCTTCAAATTGCTATTAATATGATTATTACAATTTTCAACTGCTACAGTAAAAAGACTAAATTGCTTCAATCATGTACATGCTTGTTGTCAGACAAGAAAAGATTTGTAACTTATTTGATATATAATTTACTTCTTTTGCAAGAATAACATTTATTTAACTCTAATTCCTTGGACTATGCTTGTAAAATCAAAAAGAGGTTGTGAAGCACTAAATGGGAAACACTGCCCCAATCCATTCTAATTCTAAAATTTGTAACTATTTTGGGTCCTTCATAAAATAGGTCATTAATTGTTATTTTAACCAAAATGCTTTAAAAATATGGCATATGGAGGTCATCCTTTCACTTATAAACCCTTTGATAACATGCCAATTGATTTCCTCAGTATTTCTAAAATGGGAAACTTAAATCATTGCCTTGTTAAAGTTGACCAATTAATTAGATGGATGGAGTCTTTTTCAACTTCAAAAGGAGATGCATCCTCTTTGTCAAATAAAGACAAATTGTTCCAAAGTGTGGACCCTCTGTTCAGATAGATTCTCATTGTGGCTCTCATTTTACAGATACTCTCCTGCCTAGAGTTTATGCTGATTTGGGAATTTATCCGAGGTTTCATATTCCTTACTATCCTTAGCCTACAGGAAAGAAAGACAGTACGAATAAAGAGTTTAAGAGATTGATTGGAAAACTGTGCAAGGAAATTCTTTGTTTTGCCTTTGACTTTTTTCTTTTTGAAGATCAGACCTAATGGATGTGGTTATACATCCCCTTATGAAATGTTGTTTATTTTTATTATTATAATTTTAAAACTCTTACCTTTCATCTTGGCTCCAAGGCAGAAGAGTTTGGTAAGGGCTAGGGAATGGGTGTTTAGTGACTTGTGCAGGGTAAGAAAGCTGGGAAGTGCCTGAGACCAGATTTTAATCTAGGACTTCCTGTCTCTCGGCCTGACACTCAATCCACTAAACTACCCTACTGTCCCAGGTCATCTTCCTTTAAAATCAAAAAAACTTTGCCACCAGCATATACCTCCATTTGGAAGTGGATTTGGCTATATCCATATACAGGAAAAAATTAAAAAACAGACTTAAAGAATTATAATGAATCAAAGCAATGGTATAGACTAGGCCAATAGATTTGTCATTGCATAATTTCTAACCAGGTGATTACATTTACATGAAGAATTTCAACATCCTTGTAGATTGTACCCTGTTTTTGAAAGCCCTTTCCAAGTTGTCCAAGTTTAGTTTAGCCTCCAAGTTTCATCCAAAAGATTGCTGGATCCACTATTCTCAAGTGAAACCTGTCTCTTTATCCACTCATAATGATTTCCTACAATGTTACTGAAAATCAATAATACTCTGGCAATCTTCATTCTATTTAGTCTACCTTCTACCTGAATAGGACAACAGAATAGACCTTACATTAGAGGATTCATCTTCCCATTACTGAGTCATATGATATACAAGATTTCTTTCTGGCTGACACTCACCTTCCCAGTGGTGAGTTACATGGTAGACAAAACCCTATTGCAAAATGAAGGCTTAGTAGGTTATTAGAAGTGATAGGAATGATAGCTCAAATGAGACTACAGTGAAAATACTTAAATGCATTACATTCAGGTTGCTTAATAAACTTATAAATGTAGTTACTGCATTTTTATTTATTTCTAGTCAATTATTACCCTTAATTAATCACTTCCTTGGCTAAATATTAGTTGATTCCAATATCTGGAGTCTTATTTTTTTAAAGGGGAAAAAGAATACATCAATAAATCCACTGAATATTATTGAAAAGTATTCCTTAGTGAAAGTTTTAATCAAATTATCTCAGACCTCATTAATCTAACCACTGATACATCAGTTGCTGAATGTCTCACTATATTTCCTGGATCTTTTACGGGGACCACATGCTATAGTCCTAATTATAAATAAATTTCTCACCCTTATTTTCTGTTAGGAAATATGAATTTTTGCATGTCTTTTTGGATTCACAGCATTCATTTAGTAATAACTGTAGTCATCTTCTGTTATCTGAAGTATTCATATTTGTCTCTGTGGAATAAAAATACACATAACCCCAAAGAAAGCAAAGAAATTTATGGGATAGTCCTCACTGAATCTATTGAACTTAATGATTATGTTAGAACGTCTTGGCTTCTGGGTAAGCATGGCGGCAGATTAGACACAGCTTGTTTCCCCTCCTCAAACCCAACCATACAGACAACCTGAAAAGTCCAAAAAAAAAAACTATCCTCATGAGAACCTAGGAACTCCACAATAGGGTGCAGCCCTGAAGGTATGTGGGATTCAGGCATTTCCACACAATAAGGGAATGAAAAATCTCCCACCCAAACCTGAGCTGACCTACCCTACCCCACCACACCTACAGAGCCACAGTTAAAGTCAGTGCCTGGGAAAATCAACAAGTGAGGGAGGGGCCTCCAAGCACTGAGCAACGGCCAGCTCCAGGTCTGGGGAACTGACTAAGACTACCAAGGACTTACCCCTTTGAGCAGTAACACCCGAAACCCTGGCAGGCAGGCAAGGGGAGCTCAGATCTCAGGCACTCAAAACTAGTGTCCCATAATCAATGAGTGTGTGAAGGGACCCCATAAAGTGAGCAAGGGGACCTACAGGTCATGGGAGTTAACTATAATAAATAAGAAAAAGGTAAAAGATGTGAATAAAATCATAGAAAAATTAAAGTTAATAGATATAATAGATACATGGAGAAAAATAAGTAGGGACAAAAGGGAATACACCTTCTTCTCAGCAACACATGGCACATTCAAGATTGACCATATACTAAGTCATAGAAACATGGCATACAAATGCAGAAAAGCAGAAATAATAAATGCAACCTATTCAGATCATAAGGCAATAAAAATAATAATCAGTAAGGGTACATGGAGAGCCAAATAAAAAATTAATTGGAAATTAAATAATATGATGCTCCAAAAACAGTTAGTTAGAAAACAAATCATAGAAACAATTAAGAACTTCATTGAAGAAAATGACAATGGTGAGACATCCTTTCAACCCTCATAGGATGTAGCCAAAGCAGTACTCAGAGGAAAATTCATATCCCTGAGTGCATATATTAACAAATTAGGGAGGGCAAAGATCAATGAATTTGGACATGCAAATCTAAAAAACATGAAAGCGAACAAATTTAAAACCCAAAGAAGAAAACAAAATTAGAGATCCTAAAAATTGAGGGAGAAATTAATAAAATCAAAAGTGATAGACCTATTGAACTAATACATATGACTAGAAGCTGGTACTTTGAAAAAAAAAAACAAAATAGACAAAGTACTGGTCAATCTAACTAAAAAAAAAAGGAAAGAATAAAAGCAAATTAACGGCATCATAGATGAAAAGGGGGACCTCACCTCCAGTGAAGAGGTAATTAAGGCAATCATTAAAAACTACTTTGACCAACTATATGGCAATAAAAATGCTAATCTAGGTGATATAGATGAATATTTGCAAAAATATAAATTTTCTAGACTAATAGAAAAAGAAATAGAATTCTTAAATAATCCCATATCAGAAAAAGAAATCCAACAAGCCATCAAAGAACTCCCTAAGAAAAAATCCCCAGGGCCTGATAGATTCACAATTGAATTCTATCAAACATTCAAAGAACAGCTAACCCCAATACTATACAAACTATTTGACAAAATTAGCAAAGAGGGAGTTCTACCAAATTCCTTCTATGACACAAATATGGTACTGGTTCTAAAGCCAGGAAGGTCAAAAATGGAGAATGAAAACCATAGACCAATCTCCCAAATAAACATAGATGCAAAAATCTTAAACAAGATACTAGCAAAAAGACTCCAGCAAGTGATCAGGAAGGTCATTCACTATGATTAAGTAGGATTTTTACAAGAAATGGAAGAATGGGTCAATATTAGGAATACCATCCACATAATTGACCATATAAACATGCAAACTAAAAAAACCACATGATTATCTCAATAGATGCAGGAAAAGCCTTTGATAAAATACAACACCCATTCTTATTAAAAACACTAGAAAGCATATGAATACAATGGTCTTTCCTAAAAATAATAAACAGTATAGATCTAAAACCATCAGCAAACATCATCTGCAATGGGGATAAACTAGATACATTCCCAATAAGATCAGGAGTGAAACAAGGATGCCCATTATCACATCTATTATTTAACATTGTACTAGAAACACTAGCAGTTGTAAGTAGAGAAGGAAAAGAAATTAAAGGTATTAAAATTGGTAATGAGGATACCACACTTTCATTCTTTGTGGATGACATGATGGTCTATTTAAAGAATCCTAGAGAATAAACTAAAAAGCTAGTGGAAATAATGAACAACTTTAGCATAGCAGCAGGCAGGATACAAAATAAACCCACATAAGTCATCAGCATTTCTATTGTAATATCTGTTTCTACTTATGATTCCATGGAGGACACACACATGGTAATGCAACAGACAAGATGTACTTTATTAACCAAAGTATAGCTTGGGGCTCAGCCCTAAAAGAGGGCTGGCCCTGAGTCTGGGATTTGTAGGATTTTTATATACTTTTAGGGTAGAGGGAGTGCAGAGGAATTCCTGGGGTGGGGGGAGTGAACAGGAACTCCTGGGGCTGGGGTACTCAAACCCAGGCACCAAAAGGAAAGACACATCAATCTTAGTCTTTGGTACTGTGACCACAAAAATATGGGTTTCAAGACTTTGAATTGCCAAAACTGTAAAGATAATTGTTAGTGTCTTGAGTTAAATAAAAAATAAGTGGTCACCATGGGAAAAATTCCAAAATATGAATCCCAAGTCAGCTAGATTTTATGGATATTTTAATTAATATAAATGAAGGAATTAAGGAAAGGGAAAGAGACAGAGTAAGAGGAAATAGTAGGAAAAAGGCTAGGGCCTAGGCCAAAATGGCCTAGGCCTTACTCTTTAAGAGAGAAACTAAGTCAGTCTTTAATCACTCACCACAAGATTTTTCCAAGCAAAACTCTGGTGTTCAGAGACCCATCAGCCTCCTCTGACTCTTGACCTCCAATTCAGCTACCAAACCTGAATTAAATCAAACTACTCTGAACCGTTTCAGACAACTTCTATTAAAGAGAAATTTCTCTTGTGTCACCTCCCCTAAATTTTCACATCTACCAATGACAGTAGATGCTTTTCCCAGGACTGCCCATTCTTAGTTTTCAGTTCTCACCTTCTCTGGGTAGATTATATCTTCTGAGTACTTCACACATTTTGCTAATCTTGCCCCTGGCAAGTTGCCTGACCTTTGATTAATTTGATCTTCATAGGTACTTAGCACCCTTTTGTATTAGATCTAAAAATAGACCTAGCTTCAAGGCTTTTGCCTCACTATAAGTATGGGTTAAATACTTTTTAATTGTTCAGTAAGGAGATTACAACTTTATCTTCCCCTAAAGTATGCCTAAGTATGGGTGGAGTAATTTAAAATTCCAAATACATTCCTGATCAAGTACCTCCATTGTTTAAAATAAGGAATAAACTTAACCAAATGTTCCAAGGTAGAGTCTGAGCAATTTTAAGATTCACAGTACCCAGATGTTTAACATATGGTCATGGTGACATAGGTTAGGTCAGTGAATCCTGAGATAATATATCTTTGAGAAACCTGGGATAACATATCCTTGTGAAAACCTGGGATAACTTCTCCTTGTGAAACCACATAACTAAGGACATGTCAACCTTAATTCTGGGGACAAGGGGCCCATTAGGGTATCATCTGGAGGGAAAGTTCCCATTGTATCAGTATGTTTCTTCATTCCCCACTTCTTTTAGGACTTTGAGTAATCTTACTCATGAGTACAGTGTTCTAATAAGGGCAAGGATGTTATTTAGGGGTGGATATTGCTGCCTTAGGAACATGAGTTGAAGTGTTATAGTGTGCTCCTTTACAAAGCCACAAGTTCATGGTGATTTGTAAAAGAGCTGAATCCCTAACTAGACCTTTGTGATCTGCATAAAAACAGCATCCTTCTCCTAGAGCAGCACAGAGTCCAACCTGCTGGAGGCACACAACCATTGCGCGCCTTTGAGTGGGAGAAGGTATTTACTGTTGCTAGGAGTCATGAGGATATAAGGGAGCAGAAGAGTTTCCCTGACAATAGTTTGCCCAAGTTTCTGGAGGTACAATGCCCATGTCATCTCCCTTCTCTCGAAATATATAAAGGAAAATGGTGATGGTCTCAGTCTTGTGTAGCTTCTTCAGAGCTGAGAATGAGTTGTAGAATTGTCCTTGCCTACATTTAGGAGAGAGAGATATTGACTATAGGCAATGTCCAGGCTTCAGGGGCGTGTCCTCAGTGAATGTCTGGGTCCTAGGTAGGTGGGGACCAGCTTGGAGATCTGTAGGATGTCCCGTAACTGCTTCCACTGATTGGCAGACAGGTCAGAAGGGGGAGAGTCAGCTCCTGAGACAGAAGTGTAGTAACCAGAACTGGGGCAAAAACTAGAACACCAGATAGAAACAGAGAAAATGAGTACAATAGCAATTGGCATTACACATTTGCATTTGGGTATCTTAGCTAACAGACTTCATCTTCAGAAATCATCTTCTGACAGGAATAGAGCCCTTTAGGAAATCGGATTCCTGAGTTGTTTTATAGAGCTAGGATGTGATGTTTCTGTTAAAGAATATCCTTTTGCAAAGTACACATTAACTATAAACATCTATAAACACTTGAGTAACAATATTTTACAGATGTATTCCTTTATCCCAGATTCTGGGGGAAATTCAAGAAATCTTTGAGCTATATTTCCAAGCTCAAGATCCAAACTTCAATTTTAGTAAATTAAGGCTACAAATACAAGCCATGTATGAATAAACTTTACCTACTTTTCAAAGTATGCTCCCTAACAATTTAAGAATTTTCAAATATTAAGGTTGTTTGGGGAAATGGAAACTTTAATTTTACAATTTGCATTATGTGCTAATTATGGGTATTTATCACCAAGGAAAAGGCAGGGAAAATATATCCTCATGTCCCAAAGGACACAATGAGTGACTTCATGGACCAGCTAAGGCTGTCACTGGCTCATGCCATCATTGTTTCACTCAAGGATTAGAATTCTATATGGTCAGAAAAGGTCCATTTCCAGGTGAGCCCAGAACATACATGCCTCTGTAACCATCCCAGGAATTTCTCTCGTCCTTGGTATGCTTTGTCACCATTAGATCCCAGAAGCCTTCTTCTTTCCTTAAAAGACAAGTCTCAGGCATTTCAGCTGAAATTCTGCTTATTAGCAAATAAGAATTTCTATATACCTCAAACAAACTTTCCGACCGTTGCCCTCTCTAAGGATTCCTTAAAGCCTATGAGTCTACATTATAGCAATTATTCTTACTAATTTTGGCAATAATTTACATATCACACTTTAGTCACAAAACCTGAAATAAAAAAATATATGTGCTGAATTAAGTAGCTCCATAGTAATATAAATCAGGGCTGTATCATCTCTTGGACCTAGGCCATTTGAAAAATTAAGACAAGGCCATACAGGAATCACTTCAGGCTAACTGTGCAAAGAAATTAAATAATCATTATGTGATTTTCCCACAACACATACATCAAATCTATATATTATCCCTAAGTTAAAGATCCAATTATGACAGCAGAACAACTATCTGTTCTCTTTTACATCTGTATGTGTCTCCTCCCTCTCCATCTCTCTCTCTCTCTCTCTCTCTCTCTCTCTCTCTCTCTCTCTCTCTCTCTCTGTCTCCCTGTCTCTTCCAAACCCTCTGCTTAAAAAGCAGAGCAAGACTTCCATCCTTCTTTAACCAATGAGCTTACTATAATTTAAAATTTTGAATGTATCAAACCATTTTCATAATTATTTACTCTCAGTGGATTTCAGTTTGAGCTCCACACTTCCAAATAACTTTGATTAAGTCCTTTAACAATGTTTAAGTGTAACCAAACTGAAGAGTAAAGCATTTACCTGTACTTCTCTTAAACCTGTCTAAAGTAGAATAGAACCTCCAATTTAGTTTTCTTTTAGCTCAAAACATTGCTATAGTCCTGATTAAATCCCATCAACATTATTCCAATTATATCTATTTCATACTAGAATTCATAGTTTCAGTTTGTATCTCTATTCATTACTCTTATTGAAGTGGAACACTTCATAAAATAAATCTAGACATGCCAAAATTCAATTATTAACTTATATAGATAGGTTATAAGATATAAAGTTATTTCCTTTCACATACAAGTTCTTATTTGACAATCAAACAAACCATATCACAAACATAGTTATGTGAGGTCAGTGATGAGTGGACAATCCTCAAGTTATTCAGGGATTGGTTACTTTCACATGCACTTAATCACTTCTCCATAGTTAGCTATATGTTACCTGGCATTCCAGCCTGACCTCTTTGATATTCCTGAAGTTCCTTTTGTTTCCTGACCTTCCTAATTCTCACCCTTTGACTAATTAGAGTCCATTCCTTGGCCTGCCTAAACTGCTTGACCTCCTGAGGGGAATGGGGCTGGGTCTGTTTCCTAAAAAATGTAGGAAGGGATTGATCTGCTTTATCTATTTCAATTTTATCTTCTCTTACTGGGAATACTTCAATATTTCTTCTGACTTCTCTTTACCATTATTGTAAGTAGAGGAAAGGCACTATCCTGGATTTAATCCTCATGACAAGCCCTTCTTGATTTCAGGGCTGGTTAAATTTTTCTTGTTAAGGACATATAACTCTTTATATCATATACCCTTAATGTATTTAGGTGGAAAACTTATTTCTCTCTAAAATATAAATGCACACATAATTTGTATTCACTCCATTACTTTCCAGCATTTGATATTGTAAAAAATAGACTCGAATACAGGACTACAATCCCCATGAGCCTTTGCTCTACTTCCCCAGAATGCCTTGTAATCTCACCTGGGCCGAGATCGAGAAGGTATTTAAGCTGATTCAAAGGCTTTTGAACGCTCTCGCTCTTTTGGACTTCCGTTTTGGAGCAGGCGCGTCTCTTGCGTGATGTGAGGTTATTTTGTCTAGGCCTCTGGCCTAGGCACATGTTTCTTACTTGTATATTCTTTAATCTTTAACCTTTAATAAACCTCTAAAAAATATAATACTTCTTACAGAGAGAAACTAATTTCTACCTGCCTCAGTCTCCCCATATTCCTAAATTTTAATCTTTACAGATGGCGACCACAAAGGGATGAGAACTTCTCAAATTTTTTAGCCTAGATAATGATTTTTTTAAAGCCACTGTTCTCCAAGATGCTCTTTAGAAAACCATCTTGATCAGCTCCTGCCTGCGGCCCTCTCTGGCTCCTGCTTCTGCTCCTGGCCTCTCACCTGGTGCCTGAGCTGTGCTCCAGCTCCCGGCCCGACCCACCCCGGCGGTCTGTCTCTCACCCATCTGGCCTCCGACCCAGTGGGCTCATCACCCAGATCCTTGGAGCAGATTGCTGAGGACTCATTGCGACCAGCTGGTAACAGTATTGGCCACGTGGGCGGAGGGGAGAGACAGAGGGAAAGGAGAACCAGTAATTTTCCCTTAGGCTAAGCCTCCACGTGGATAGGGGTATTGGCCACAGGGGGATCATATCCGGGAAGAGAGAAAAGGGAGAGGAGAAGAAACAGATATTTCAAACAGAAACTTAATAGCAATGGCCTGTTTAAAAGGATACCTTTTGACTGTTCTGGTAATTTCATTGATTTCACCTGCATGCCAGAAGAAAGATTCAGCCCAAAGATTCAACTTTGAATTTGCAAATGGGTGGCTCAGGGCACTGAGAGCATGGTTCTGGGTTAAAATCTGGCCTCAGATACTTCCCAGCTATGGGGCCTGTAAACCTCAAATTTCCTTAGACTTATAATTGTTGAAAATTTCACCATTGGGATATTTCATACTTGGAAAATTTCTTACTGATAGTCTATTGGAATGGGAACCTCATTGGCATGGGAGGTTCTTTCTCTTCCCTTCTTAAGATTACTTTAGGACAGAGACCCTTTGCTGAACAATGGAAAGGACTTTGACCTATGCTTAAGCATAGAAGAGGAATTTCTTTGAGTCTTGATTGATTTTAGAATTGATACAATGGAGATACTTGGAATAAATCTCCACCCTATTCAGTCCTAATAGGATTGAGTAAGGGCTGCAGCCTAGATCAAAATTTAATTATTCCAATCTCTACCATACTCAAGTTAACAGGATTTAGAAAGGGCTGGAACAAAGGAGTAAAGACTTAATCATTTGAAAAATATGACCTTCAACAGACATGTGCAAAAGCCAGAAACCTCTGGGCGGTCCTGGGTTAAGCGAGAGCCTCCATTGACAGGGAAATTGATGAAGAGTGATTGGTAGATGTGAGGACTGAGGGGAGGCAACTTGGATGGTGTCCTTAAAGATAGGAGGGTCTGGAGACTCGGGGGAGGAGGATTGAGTTTTTGGTCGGTGGGGTTCCTGGGCTCTGAGGAAGCTTGCTCGGAAGGAAGCTGAAGGTGGGGGCCTCTGAGACTGTTTCTCCATTTTGGACACGTGAGTAATAGGGACTGATCTCTTTTCTTTGCCCCAGCTATCTAAGGGCTTGGGCCTTTTGGCCCAGCCTAAAACAGAAGGGGTATTTAAGCCCTATTCCCTTCTCTCCCCTTTCTCTCTCTATATATATCTCTAATTCCTTTCTTGCTCCTATTGTAATTAAACTCCAAAAAAGGCTGACGGCTGACTTGAGTTTTTCATTTAGGAATTACATAGCTGATTCCTTGGCGACCTTAAATTAATATATATCAGTCTTTTAAAGTGATTCCCTTGTAACATTGTGGCTGACCACACGGGAGTCTAAAGAATCCTCTCAATAAAACTTTTTCCTTGCCTTTTTACTATACTGTTTCACCACTTAGTTCTTTTTTTTTAACAAAAAAAACTTGGCTTAAAGACACAGCTGCTAGAACACGTGAGTATAAAAAACTTTTTCTCTTTTCTCCTTAAGTTAAATTGGAATCAGCAGTTGTTTCTTTTTCTTCCCTTTAATCTTAAGGGACAGCTGGGTAGCTCAGCGGATTGAGAGCCAGCCCTAGAGGCAGAAGGTCCTGGGTTCAAATCGGACCTCAGATACTTCCCAGCTGTGTGACTCTGATAGACAGAAAACAGCTGTTTTTAAATCTCAGCAACAGGACTCTAAAGTCCTGGCTGGAAGAACTGTTTCTAAATATCCTTTCCCTTAAGGAACAACTTCCTGGATTAGAAAAAAAAAAACCCTGTGGGAAGTTTGTTGCTTTGCCCTGCTCCCCACGTGTTTTGTGAAATTACAAAATATACATATAAAAATGAGTACTACATTCTTTGACAATTATATGGCAGCTGAAGAAGTAGGGGCATTGAGGAATGAAGGATACCTCCAAATTTTTATATTAATAGGTACTGTCATTTTTGTACTCCTCAATACTATATTTAGAGATGAAAAAATAAAAAATATTGAGGATAAAATAAAACAAAATGAGGATAAAATAAAACAAAATGAGGATAAAATAAAACAAAATGAGGATAAAATAAAACAAAATGAGGATAAAATAAAACAAAATGAGGATAAAATAGAAAATATTGAGGATAAAATAGAAAATGTTGAGGATAAAATAGAAAAAAATGAGGATAAAATAGAAAAAATTGAGGATAAAATAGAAAAAATTGAGGATACAATAGAAAAAATTGAGGATAAAATAGGAAATATTGAGAATAAAATAGGAAATATTGAGGATAAAATGGGAAATATGGAAGATAAAATAGGAAAAATTGAGGATAAAATGCAAGCCCAATTAGAAGATCTAAAAAGTTTCTTACAGGATCAATTGGCAAAAAACCACTCTACCAGAAACAGACCTGTTTCTGAACCTTTGAATGAGGAAATTTCCTTCCCTGAAATAGAGATGGAAAACACCTTCCCTATAGCCCAGTTAACAGACTGCTTCTCTCGTGTAGTGCAAATCTTGTCTGAATTTAATCCCCAAAACCCTTCCCCTGCAATCCCAGCTTCTCATGTTCCTTCTCCTACAGAAAACCAAATTCCAATGCAAGGGAGATCTTGTCCTCCTAGAGAAACCTGTCCTTGTCAAACTGACCCACAGGTGCAAAATTCAACTAGAGGCCTGTTTCCTCTAAGAGAAGTACCTGAAATAGGACGAAATGGGGATGTGGTGACTTTAAGACATAGGATACCGTTTACTCCCCAAGAAATAAATGAATTTACACGAAATATCCCCACATATGAACAAGATCCTTTTCTAGTAACAAAAAAGATGGGAGACATATTTTTTCAATATAATCCGTCTTACAAGGACGTTGAGAGCTTACTACAGGCTTTTTTAAGTGAACGTGAAAAAAATAAAATAATTGCTCATGTCAACAAAACCCGGGGGCGTAATGCAGCACATTGGCCATCTCAGGATCCCGAATGGGACTATAATAATCCTGAGGACTATCTACAACTATACCGTTGTAGAGAGGCCATCCTCACGGCCATGAAGGAATGTGCGGACAGTACAGATAAGTGGATGGAACTGGAAAAAATTAAGCAAAAGGAAAACGAAACACCCTCCAGATTTATGGACAGAATTATCGAGTTTGGGGACAGATACTTAGATTGGGACTTAAATAAAGAGAATAGTTTAAGACAAGTTAGAAGAATCTTTGTAAACAATTCTTGCAAAGTAATTAAAAATTATTTTAAAACACAATGCCCAAGATGGTCAGATATGGACCTTGAAGAATTGCGAAAAACAGCTATATATGTTTTTAAGGGAAACGAAGAAAAGGAGAAAGAGAATAATGATGACATGGAGGAAATGAAGAAAAAAATGAGATGTGTAATAGATAGGATAACTAAATTAGAAAGTGGGCATGATAATGAACCAACGACAATTGCCCCTCTCCAGAAATCCAATTATCAATCCATTACTTGCCACTTCTGTGAGAAGAAGGGCCACAAAATGATGGAATGTAGAACCTTTCTTAAGATGTTTGGAAGGAATACACAGTTTAATAATGGTTTTAGAAATAATAACTATAGAAATTATGATAATGGTTATAGAAACCAAAATTCTAGAAATTATAATAATGACTATGGAAATAACTATAATGAATATAGAAATAAGAGCTTTAGAAACCAGAATTATAGAAATAGGAATTGGGAATTTAATGACAATGCTCAAATTGAAGAAAATTTTAATGATAATACTCAACAATATATGAGAAATGGCGCTCGTCCAAAAATTACTCGAGGTACTAATGACCCTCAGAGAGGTGCCCTTCAGGGGGGTGCCCAAGGAATATCCCAAACACAATGATGGTGCCCGGGGGGGGCTGGGGCACAGGAATCAGAGGATACAACCTTTGATTTCCCAGACCCTGATGTCCTACTACCCGTTGTCCCTATCCACTGCCCTCCCCATACTAATGAACCCCATGTTACCTTAAAAGTGGGTAACACCTATTATGATTGTCTATTAGACACCGGAGCTTCCTGGTCTGTATTAAAGAGAACACCTGATTTACAATGTTATTCTATTGGCTCAGAGAATGTAATGGGAGTATCAGGAATAACCCAAAGAGTTAAAAGACTTCCTCCTAGAATGGTGTCTGTAGGACCCCTAGAGGTACAACACTCCTTCCTTTTGATGCCTGACTCCCCTTTAAATTTGCTGGGGAGGGACCTTCTATGCAAACTCAGAGCCACAATAACCTGCTCCCCAGATGGCTCATTATCATTAGAAGTACCAGAGGAATCTTTAAATTTACTCCCTGTACTTCTCTCGGAAAACCAGGAGGCAAAAGAACCTTCCATTTTTGAAATACCTAAAGATATACCGGAGTCTCTTTGGGCCACATCTTCTTCTGACGTAGGCTTACTCAAATCTGCTGTTCCTGTGCAGATAAAAACTAAATCTAGCCCACCTCCTTCTATCCCTCAGTATCCCCTCTCAAAGGAGGCAATTGAGGGTATTACACCAGTTATTAACTCATTAATAGAACAGGGAATAATAATCCCTTGCAAATCTGAATACAACACGCCCATCCTGCCAATTAAAAAACCAAAAAAAGGACCCGATGGCAAACACATCTATAGATTCGTACAGGATCTAAGGGCAGTGAATAATCACGTTATAAAGAGACACTCCGTAGTTTCTAACATACATA
The DNA here is from genome assembly GCF_027887165.1 of Monodelphis domestica. Lineage (NCBI taxonomy): Eukaryota > Metazoa > Chordata > Mammalia > Didelphimorphia > Didelphidae > Monodelphis > Monodelphis domestica. The sequence goes on along the minus strand of NC_077232.1, from coordinate 18,467,930 downwards.
CTATTATTTCATCTATTCCTAGCACAGCTACATACTTTACAGTAGTAGACTTGTGTTCAGCTTTCTTTTCCATACCAATACATGAAAACTCCAGGCATATTTTTGCTTTCACCTGGAAGGGCTCACAATATACCTGGTGTCGGCTGCCACAGGGTTATGTCGAAAGTCCGAGCTTATTTGAGCAAATTTTGAGCCAAGACACAGACAATATAACATTTAAAAATAGCAAATTAATCAAATATGTAGATGATCTACTCTTGGCTTCAACAGATGCAGAAACATGTCAAGAAGATAGCAAACACCTTCTTTTGGAATTGCACAAAAGAGGACATAAAATCTCTAAGGATAAAGTTCAATGGTGTCTCCAAAAAGTAGAATATTTGGGATTCATCTTGACTGCGGGTGCTCGTTATATTTCTCCAAAACGAATTGAGAACATTCAAAAATTGAGTGCTCCTACCACTAAGAAACAGCTGAGAGCAATTTTAGGAGCAACAGGGTTTTGTAGACAATGGATTCCTTGCTATGGGGAAATCACTAAACCCCTTATAGCATTAACAAAGGATTCGGTTCCTGAACCCCTCAAATTAGAGCCTGAACACTTGTCAGCTCTAACAGATCTGAAAAAGGCTATCATGTCTGCCCCTGCTCTAGGCATCCCAGATTACAACAAGCCATTTACTTTATATGTGCATGAGCGAAGAGGAGTAGCCTCTGGTGTGTTAACTCAGACCTTGGGACCTTCTCAGCGCCCAATTGCTTATTATTCTGCCCAACTAGTCCCAGTAGCAGCAGGAGCACCACCATGCCTTAGAGGAGTAGCTGCTACAGCCTTACTAGTAACAAAAACCGTTGATTTAGTATTGGGATGTCCATTAACAATAATGTGCCCACATGAGATTGAAGCATTATTGGTAAAACATAGAACACAGGCATTCTCGGATCAGAGAATTACAAGGTATGAAATAACCTTATTAAATAGTGAAAATATTACCTTGAAACGCTGTTCAACTCTTAACCCTGCCACCTTGCTTCCAGATTTACCCACTTCAGGAGAACCACTACATAACTGTGAAACATTAGTGTCCATGGCAGAAAAGCCTCGAGATAATCTCTTGGACACTCCCTTAGAAAATGCAGATCTGATTTTATTTACCGATGGTTCCTCTTTTATGAGGGATGGCATACGTTACACTGGAGCTGCCGTAGTCTCAGAATTTGCCACTGAATGGTCAGCTTCACTACCTTCTAACATTAGCGCTCAAGGAGCAGAACTCATAGCTCTAAAACAAGCTTGTATAATTGCCAAGGATAAAAAGGCAACAATTTATACAGATTCTAGATATGCTTTCGGCATTTGTCACTCAGTCGGGATGCTATGGCTCCAAAGAGGATTTTTAACCTCAGCTGGAAAATCCATAGCTAATGCAGAAATTATTAATGAAGTTCTTTCTGCTCTCAAACTGCCTAAAGCCCTAGCTGTAGTTCATTGCTCTGCCCATACAGGTGGCTCTGACCCTGTCTCTAGAGGAAATGACCGAGCAGATGCCGCTGCAAAACTAGCAGCCATAGAAGGACCTGGATTAATTTTAACATTAACAACCACTGACAATTTAAATTTATCACTCTCCTATAATGAAAAGGAAGTGGAAAAATGGAAACAAAAATTTAAAGCAAAACAAATTAATGGAGTATGGGTGTCACCTGAAGGAAAACCCCTGCTCCCTAGAAGTTTCTATAACCAAATTTGCCAATCTATTCATAAAAATGGTCATTTTGGCACCCAGGGCATCGTGGACTCTGTCAAGAGAGTATGGATAGCCCCTGGTATAACTACTGTAGCCTCTAAAGTATGTTCAGCCTGCCCTATTTGCCAGGCATATAACCAACATGCATATCGTGGAAAAGCCTTTGGGGGACGTCCTCTGGCTTACACACCTTTTGAACACCTACAGATAGATTTCATAACAATGCCAAAGGCTGGACGTTATAAATTTTGTCTAGTAATTGTAGATCAACTAACCAGATGGCCGGAAGCATTTCCTACGACCCGAGCCACAGCAGATTTTGTTGCAAAGATACTTTTAAAAGAAATTATTCCTCGTTTTGGCCTACCAGCACGTATTGACTCCGATAGAGGGAGTCATTTTACCGATTCTGTCTTAAATCAAATATATTCTTGCTTGGGGATAACTCCAAAATTCCATGTTCCATATCACCCCCAGAGCTCAGGCCAAGTGGAGAGGATGAATAAAGAACTTAAGACTATGATTGGCAAATTATGCACTGAGACCCATTTAAAATGGCCTGAAATTCTCCCTCTGGCCCTATTTTATCTTAGAAGCAGGCCTAGAGGAGACTTACATATTTCACCATTTGAGATGCTTTTTGGACATCCGCCTATACAGGCTAAGCCTTTCTCCCCGGCTTATACATCGCTATTAGGGGGAGATATTACTATTGCTTCCTATATACAGGAGTTACAGCACAAACTACGTGAACTTCATGAATCCGGAGCTGCAGTACAAGCCGGACCATTAGACTTTTCTCTGCATGACCTGAACCCAGGAGATAAAGTTTATATCAAGAATTTCAAGCGAACTGGAGCAACTGAACCTTCATGGGAAGGACCATTCCAAATATTATTAACTACTCCAACATCTATAAAGATTGGAGAAAGAGACTCTTGGATTCACTGCTCACATGTGAAGAAAGCATCTTCTGCTGAGACTGATTGACTCTATCCTATCATATGAATTGTGACTCTATCTTATCATAAGAATTGGAGATAATAATCCATAGACAAATGGATGCTGGTTTTTTTTCTTTCAAGAATATATTGAATTACTGATTTTTTTCTTATTTTTTCTTATTTCTTTTCTTTTATTTTTTATCAGAATATTTGATTTTTTCTCATTTTTTGTACTGAAGGTACACATAATTAATATTAATATTTTTTCCCTGCAGTAATACAAGTTAATATATATACTCTTGCTATAATATCAATATATGCCTAAAAGCTTTAAACTATGGGAACCTGCCATTTATTGATAAAATATTATAGGACTGTGATTAATGTTTGTGTCTGATTCCAGGAAAAGGGATAAAAACAAGGAGCACAGACTAAACCTGAATAGTGCCAATAGAGCACACAAGAAATATTAAAGTGAGACTCAAGGTTGCGACGCTTAACTTATGTTTAAGTCGTAGGACTTCCTTGTATCTACACTCCTTTCGAAGTACTCAAACAAGTACAAAGCTTTACTATCATGCTGGCTCCCTATATCTCTGAAGGAAAAAAAAATCAGACAAGGGAATGACATTTCCCCATCAAAATAGAATTCTAATTCTTTTCTTCTTATATTATGGCAACTTCCTGTAGTCTTGGCTACAAATGGCTAAGTGAAATATTACTGCATTCTGTCCTACATACTTGTGGGATAGAAATTACTTTAAACTGGACCTATACAAGGTCTATTTTGAGTTTTTCTTATGTTTTTGATTATTTTTTCTATTCTTTTGATAATTGACACATACACCCCCATAACTGAACATTGCATTCTGAGCTAAACTTGATATTTTTTTTAAATACTTACTTCAGGGGGGATTGTATTTTAATTTAAAATCTAAGAATTTTTGAATTTTTTTTGTTTGAGATTTTATTTTTATAAAAATCCAAGACTTTTGTTTAAGATTTTACTGTTATAAAAAATTTTAAAGATTTTGATTTTGTTTGAGAAAAGATCTTCAAGAAAGAAGCTTGAAACTTTTATATCCAGAGAATGAACTGTTGCAGAAAGATACCGAAAACCCACACTTCATCAAGAAGATCAAGAATGAACTTTGGATGTGATTGATTGGACTGAACTTTTGATTGAACATTTATTGTAACATTTATGCCAAAAGGGACTGCCCCTAATTTGGCTTTCTGTCAATGCGCCTAGCAAACATTGGTTTTGCTTTCTTTTCTTTTCTATTTCCTCTCTCACTATTCTAATTTCTCCTAGAAAATTGAATATTGTGTATATCTTTAGTTAGAAGTGAATTTAGAACTACAAAATGATTATGTTAAATGATCAATGGGGAGACTAGTCTCCCAATGATCATCAGGGGGGATTGTAAACCTCAAATTTCCTTAGACTTATAATTTTTGAAAATTTCACCATTGGGATATTTCATACTTGGAAAATTTCTTACTGATAGTCTATTGGAATGGGAACCTCATTGGCATGGGAGGTTCTTTCTCTTCCCTTCTTAAGATTACTTTAGGACAGAGACCCTTTGCTGAACAATGGAAAGGACTTTGACCTATGCTTAAGCATAGAAGAGGAATTTCTTTGAGTCTTGATTGATTTTAGAATTGATACAATGGAGATACTTGGAATAAATCTCCACCCTATTCAGTCCTAATAGGATTGAGTAAGGGCTGCAGCCTAGATCAAAATTTAATTATTCCAATCTCTACCATACTCAAGTTAACAGGATTTAGAAAGGGCTGGAACAAAGGAGTAAAGACTTAATCATTTGAAAAATATGACCTTCAACAGACATGTGGAAAAGCCAGAAACCTCTGGGTGGTCCTGGGTTAAGCGAGAGCCTCCATTGACAGGGAAATTGATGAAGAGTGATTGGTAGATGTGAGGACTGAGGGGAGGCAACTTGGATGGTGTCCTTAAAGATAGGAGGGTCTGGAGACTCGGGGGAGGAGGATTGAGTTTTTGGTCGGTGGGGTTCCTGGGCTCTGAGGAAGCTTGCTCGGAAGGAAGCTGAAGGTGGGGGCCTCTGAGACTGTTTCTCCATTTTGGACACGTGAGTAATAGGGACTGATCTCTTTTCTTTGCCCCAGCTATCTAAGGGCTTGGGCCTTTTGGCCCAGCCTAAAACAGAAGGGGTATTTAAGCCCTATTCCCTTCTCTCCCCTTTCTCTCTCTATATATATCTCTAATTCCTTTCTTGCTCCTATTGTAATTAAACTCCAAAAAAGGCTGACGGCTGACTTGAGTTTTTCATTTAGGAATTACATAGCTGATTCCTTGGCGACCTTAAATTAATATATATCAGTCTTTTAAAGTGATTCCCTTGTAACAGGCCCTGGATGGGTCCCTTGAAACCCATTGCCTAGCTCTTACTACTCTGCCTTTGGACAATAGACATTTAAATGGATAAACACACTTAAGGAACTTTAGAGACTAAAGGCTATATTCTAAGGCATTTCAAACTCCAGTGGTTTATAAAAACCTCTGTATTCTATTGCATTTTTTGTTATGGTTTAACTTTGTGATTTTAAGTTCATATATTACTGGATTCAATATTATTCTGCTTGAGCTGAAGGTTGATTGAATTTATTTTGAATGTACTTAGTTTTTAAAATTCTGTTGTTTTTCCCCTATAACTATTGAACAAATATTATTGTGAATAAGCCCATATATGAAAAAGCAGCCTTTTTCTATTTTGCTGAGGATAGATGGACTTCAGAACTGGTTATAATTGTATTAACAACCTTGGAAAAATTTAATGTGCTGAATACCTCAAATGATTTGATTTTAAGGGTTTTTAAAATATGATTTTTGGATTTTTTTTTAACAATCTGGTTATTTTTGCCTGCCCTACCATGAGGTAAGGCCAAGTAGCTGAAGTGAAATACATTTTATAACCCCCAACCTTCCCGCATTTCTAAATATGTGAATGGAAGTTGGGCAGTTAATCTCAGGGCATTTGTATCCCTAAAAGCCTCCAAGAAAAAGGAGCACCCCTTTATTTATACTCTTCACTACTTTACTTGCACCAGAATGATATATAGATTTTTTCATTATGTTCTTAACCCAAGATGAGTTTTACTTTGTTTAAAAAAATATGTTTGAATACCAAGGTTGAAAGATTGCTACGTTTGTAAAAATTGTGACAAATGTCCATCAATTCATAGGTTTAAAAAATGTCATACAGCAACTTATGTGAAATATGAAAGTGTGTTTGTTTGCTATTGTAATTAATTGGGCTATTGAGAATTTTGGGGATTTTGGTAACTACATATTTGCACTACTGTATTTTTAAAGATGAAAAAAATGTTAACCTTGTTCAATTCATTTGCCTTCTACTCACAGCGATCATGGCCAGATATTAAGAGAAAATGGATCTCATTTTTGGTGAGAAAGCCTTGCATTTTATATTTTCTTAGCTGACACAGAGTGTCAATGATTATAAGCTATATTTTTGAATTTTTAAAGCTCTTTTATTATTATATTTTTCTTGCATGTTATGCAATATACTTCTTCAGTTTTTTTTATTATTTTTCTCTCCTTTTTATATTTGAAGCACATGTCACCAGCATTAAGATTTTCTTTAACCTTTTGATTTTTCAGTATTACAAGTGTAAGATACATTTGTCAGAGCATGCCCCAAAAGTTTGAGACTATAAAAATGATGTCACTAATTGTTTTAAAAAATTATGGGACTTTGCTTAATGATTCTGTCTAATTCCAGGAGAAGATATACACACAAGAGCCACTGCATAGTGCCAACAGAGCATAAGGTCAACGAGACCAACCAATCCTGGTGAAATTGATGTCACTTTTAGCCTAGACAAAGAGGACTTGAACATGTTTGGGATTCGAGGTTGTGGCTGTTTAACATATGTTAAAAGCAGGAATTCCTTGTTCCACATTCAACCAAGTACCTCAAACTTGGCTCCCGGAACCTTGGCTTATATACTCTGGTCCCCTTTTCTGCCTGTTATAGTGTGGTACCTTTCTGTAGTCCTGGCTACTGATGGGTAAATGCATCATTGCTTCGATCATTTTAATTGGGCCCTGATTCAAGGACCTGTTATAGATTTATTTTTCTTTTACTTGGAATTTTTACACATAAGACTTTGATAGTCTATATTTTCATCCAGAAATTTTTCTTTTCTTTTTGATTTTTCTGATGTCTTTTTAATATCTCTTGCCAATTGATTCATATACCTCATACCTCAGTCATGAATCCCTAAGTGATCCTGTTTTTTTTTTATATCACCCTCTTAACGGGGGGAATGTAAAAAAATATCATTATTTAAATTGCAAAGTTTAAATTCCTTTTAAGAAGAATTTTAGGTAAAGAAGATGCTACCTCCCTGAATCCAGAAACTGAACTGTTGGAGAAGCCACCATGAAGAAGCCTCCAGACCACAAGTTGCACAAAATTGAACTTTGGGTGTGGTTGATTGAACATTTATTTGCATGCATACTTTCATGCCAAAGGGGACTGCCCCCTAACTGGCTTTCTGTCAATGTGTCCAGTAATTATTGGTTTTATTCTTTTCTTTCTCTTATCCTCAAATTATTGTAATCTTTAAATTGATTATGTTTTCATGATCCTTTGGAAAAAAATTAATTTTTTTTGCAAATGATCAAACGGTGGAATGTAAAAAATAGGCTCGAATACAGGACTACAATCCCCATGAGCCTTTGCTCCACTTCCCCAGAATGCCTTGTAATCTCACCTGGGCAGAGATCGAGAAGGTATTTAAGCTGATTCAAAGGCTTTTGAACTCTCTCACTCTTTTGGACTTCCATTTTGGAGCAGGCGCCTCTCTTGCTTGATGTGAGGTTATTTTGATTAGGCCTCTAGCCTAGGCACATGTTTCTTACTTGTATATTCTTTAATCTTTAACCTTTAATAAACCTCTAAAAAATATAATACTTCTTGCAGAGAGAAACTAATTTCTACCTGCCTCAGTCTCCCCATATTCCTAAATTTTAATCTTTACAGTATCTGAATACATATTCATCTGTAGATTACAAATTCCTTTCTATACATTATGCACACTTCAAAAACAATTTATATAATCTTGATCAAAGACAACACCATTTAAAAATTTCCTCTTTTGTAAAATACTCAATTATTAAATCCCATGCACAGATTAACCACTTTAAAAACATTTTGTGTGTCACATGATTTCTAGTTATGACAGCACATACATTAAAATGACATCTGATTTGAAAAATCCCAAGTTTAAATTCTAGAATAAGTTCCTTTCAACAACATAACAACTTTTTCTGGGAGACTTTTACATCTAAAAGTAGCCAGTACAATTTCTGTCCTTATAGAATAAACATTTCCTCTCTGTGTCAGGCTGGCAATTAATCACATTGAGACATTCCTCAAATTCACTGGCACCATTATGCATTGCAAGGTCTAACAAAACAAACTTCTAACCAGGAGTTTTTGTGCTCAATAAAAATCTGGCAACATTTACATTTAACTGACAGATAGCACAATACATTACAATTGTACCATATCAAAATCATTAGCAATCCTCCCAAGTTGCATGCATCAACCCTTAGAATCAATTTTAAGTGAAAATTGCTAACTGTGGAGTAAAAATCTCCCCTTTCTGTTCTGGATTTTTCTCTTTTTCTCTCCATTGGCGTCCCATCCAAAGGAAGAAATAGGAAAAATCATTGAACAGATAATTGCTTTTGTCCTCTGTTGAAAGTGGCATTTCCCCTATTTTTACATAAAGATGAGACTGTAACAGAAACATAACTTTGTGGCAAGCATGCTTTGAAAGGAAAAAAAAATTAGTGTTTCAGGATCCATTCTTAAGAAGAAATATTTTCAGGGAGAAAATCTATTACAAAACCACTATCTGCTCCTAACTGGGGTTGAAGGTGAGCTGTTCATGTTCTCTATGAAGGAACTTCTAAATCCCCTCCCATTCAGATTCTCTCTCCTGCCCGGAAGCCTGCTGCAGGAGCAGGCACAGTGTTTTTTCTTCATAGCCTGCTGCCTGAATACAGGTGGAGTGAGCAGGGGAATTGCCACTGCAAAATTAATTCCCCTTTGTGACACTGCATCCTAAATGCCTTTTGCTTCTTTGTTAAATATAGCCACAGCAAAGACTCGACAGAAGCCTATAGGACCCACTCTCTCACACATTCATACACCTTTGTACAAATATAAAAAGACACACTTGACAAACAGTAAAAGCCAGAAGACAAACAACGGAGACACAGATTTTCACTAGGTCTCAGGGAAGGCAAGAGTACACTCCCCCAATCCTAGGGCCTTATCTTAGTTATCTTATTCCTCAGCACATATGCCAGTGTGGCACACTCACTGTCCAACGGTTCTCCTTAGGAGGCATGGGGTCCTCAGAGGACTCGAACCTCTGTCATCCCAAGTCCAACTTGGGCAGAGGGTCTCTAAACACCCCAAAGTTCCTACAGAGTGCTCTTAAAACATCCTTTAGAAGGGAATTCTCTCAATAATTTGAAACAACACTTGCACTTCCTGGCCACTCTGGCCTGGTCCCTCTTGGGACTCAGAAACTGCATACTTGGAGAGTCCTCACTCAGAAACAGGTGAAAGGGGATCTTAATAGATCGAATTTCGCATTAGGCTATCTCTTATAATTCGGGAAGCACGGAATCTGCCAGCCACTTAGTCATATGTCCTGATCCAGCCTCTCCCTTCTCCATCCACATTCACACCCAAGCACCTCACACTCTACACCAAGATAAATTCAGAATGGGTGAATGACCTGAACATAAAGAAGGAAATTATAAGTAAATTAGGTGAAGAGAGAAGAGTATATTTGACAGACCTTTTTGAAGGGAATAATTTTATAACCAAGCAAGACTTAGAAAGAGTCATAAAATTTAAAATAAATAATTTTGACTACATCAAATTAAAAAGTTTCTGTACACGAAAAACCAATGTAACCAAGATCAGAAGGAAAATAACAAACTGGGAAACAATCTTCAAAACAAAAAACTCTGACAAAGGTCTAATTACCCAAATTTATGAAGTGTTAAATCAATTGTACAAAAAATTAAGCTATTTCCCAATTGATAATTGGGCAAAGGACATGAATAGATGATTTTCAGCTAAAGAAATCAAAACTACTAATAAGCACATGAAAAAGTGTTCTAAATCTCTTATAATCAGAGAGATGCAAATCAAAACAACTCTTAGGTACCAGCTCACACCTAGCAGACTGGCTAACAGGACAGCAAAGGAAAGTAATGAATGCTGGGGGGGGGGGGATATGGCAAAGTAGGGACATTAATTCATTGCTGGTTAAGTTGTGAATTGATCCACCCATTCTGGAGGGCAATCTGGAACTTTGCCCAAAGGGTGATAAAAGCGTGTCTGCCCTTCAATTCAGCCACTGCACTACTGGGTTTGTACCCCAAAGAGATAATAAGGAAAAAGACATGTACAAGAATAATCAGAGCTGCTCTCTTTGTGGTGGTAAAAACTTGGAAAATGAGAGGATGCCCTTCAATTGGGGAATGGCTGACCAAATTGTGGTATATGTTGGTGATGGAATACTATTGTGCTCAAAGGAATAATAAAGTGGAGGAATTCCATGGGGACTGGAATGACCTCCAGGAAGTGATGCAGAGCAAGAGGAGCAGAACCAGGAGAACATTGTACACAGAGACTGATACATTGTGGTACAATTGAAGGTAATGGACTCCTCCATTGGTGGTAATGCAATAACCCTGAACAACTTAGAGGGGTACAGGAGAAAAAAAACACTATCCATATCCAGAGGAAAAACTGTGGGAGTAAAAACACTAAAGAAAAAACTACTTAACAACTTAATGACATGGGTCCAAGGGGATGTGAATGGGGAAATAGACTCTAAATGGAAATCCTTTTGCAAATACCAACAACATCTAAAGAGGTTCTGATCAAGAACACTGGTGAAACCCAGTCAAACTGCACATCGGCTATGGGAGGGGTGGCAGAGGAGAGGGAGGAGTAGAAAATAATTTTTGTAATGAAGGAACAATGTTTGAAATTAAAAATTAAAAGTAAAAAAAAGTGTTACTACTTTGACAATTTGTAATTTTTCTCTTTTTTTTCATTTTAGCCAGTTTGAGTGTGAATAAGAAAAACAGACTGTAAAAGAGGTGAATGAAATCTTAGAAGTAAAAGAGGTGAATGAAATCTTAGAAAAATTAGAGTTAGTAGACATATGGAGAAAAATAAATAGGGACAAAAAGGAATACACCTTCTTTTCAGCACCACATGGCACATTCACAAAAATAGATCATACACTAGGTCATAGAAACATGGCACTCAAATGCAGAAAATCAGAAATAATAAATTCAGCCTTTTCAGATCACAAGGCAATAAAAATATTGATCAGTAAGGGTACATGGAGAGCCAAATCAAAAATTAATTGGAAATTAAATAATAGGATACTACAAAATCAGATAGAGAAGATATCATAGAAACAATTAATAATTTCATTGAGGAAAATGACAACGGTGAGACATCCTTTCAAACCTTATGGGATGCAGCCAAGGCAGTACTTAGAGGAAAATTTATATCCCTGAGTGCATATATTAACAAATTAGGAAGGACAGAGATCAAGAAATTAGAAATGCAAATCAAAAAACTTGAGGACAAACAAATTAAAAACCCCCAGAAGAAAACCAAACTAGAGATCCTAAAAATTAAGGGAGAAATTAATAAAATCGAAAGTGACAGAACTATTGAACTAATAAATAAGACTAGAAGCTGGTACTTTGAAAAAACAGACAAAATAGACAAAGTACTGGTCAATCTAATTAAAAAAAGGAAAGAAGAAAGGCAAATTAACAGCATCAAGGATGAAAAGGGGGATCTCACCTCCAATGAAGAAGAAATTAAGGCAATCATTAAAAACTACTTTGCCCAACTATTTGGCAATAAATATACCAACCTAGGTGATATGGATGAATATTTACAAAAATATAAATTGCCTAGACTAACAGAAGAAGAAATAGATTTCTTAAATAATCCCATATCAGAAAAAGAAATCCAACAGGCCATCAAAGAACTTCCTAAGAAAAAAACCCCAGGGCCTGATGGATTCACCAGTGAATTCTATCAAACATTCAAAGAACAGCTAACTCCAATACTATACAAACTATTTGACATAATAAGCAAAGAGGGAGTTCTATCAAACTCCTTTTATGACACAAACATGGTACTAATTCCAAAGCCAGGAAGGCCAAAAACAGAGAAAGAAAATTATAGACCAATCTCCCTAATGAATATAGATGCAAAAATATTAAATTAGATACTAGCAAAAAGACTCCAGCAAGTGATCAGAAGGGTCATCCACCATGTTCAAGTAGGATTCATACCAGGGATGGGCTGGTTCAATATTAGGAAAACTATCCACATAATTGACCACATCAACAAGCAAACCAACAAGAACCACATGATTATCTCAATAGATGCAGAAAAAGCCTTTGATAAAATACAACACCCATTCCTACTAAAAACACTAGAAAGCATAGAAATAGAAGGGTCGTTCCTAAAAATAATAAACAGCAATGGGAATAAACTAAATCCATTCCCATTAAGATCAGGAGTGAAACAAGGATGCCCATTATCACCTCTATTATTTGACATTGTATTAGAAACACTAGCAGTAGCAATTAGAGAAGAAAAAGAAATTGAAAGCATTAAAATAGGCAAGGAGGAGAACAAATTATCACTCTTTGCAGATGACATGATGGTCTACTTAAAGAATCCTAGAGATTCAACCAAAAAGCTAATCGAAATAATCAACAACTTTAGCAATGTTGCAGGATACAAAATAAACCCACATAACTCATCAGCATTTCTATATAATTCCAACACAGCTCAGCAGCAAGAACTAGAAAGAGAAATCCCATTCAAAATTACCTTAGACAAAAGAAAATACTTAGGAATCTACCTCTGAGACAAACACAGGAACTATATGAACACAACTACAAAACACTCTCCACACAACTAAAACTAGACTTGAGCAATTGGAAGAACATTAACTGCTCATGGATAGGACGAGCCAATATAATAAAAATGACCATCCTACCCAAACTCATCTATCTATTTAGTGCCATACCCATGGAACTTCCAAAAAAATTTTTTACTGATTTAGAAAAAAACATAACAAAGTTCTTTTAGAAGAACAAAAGATCAAGGATATCCAGGGAAATAATGAAAAAAAAATACAAAGGAGGGTTGCCTTGCAGTCCCAGATCTCAGACTATATTATAAAGCAGTGGTCGTCAAAAAAATTTGGTACTGGCTAAGAGACAGAAAGGAGGATCAGTGGAATAGACTGGGGGCAAGCGACCTCAGCAAGACAGTATATGACAAACCCAAAGATTCCAGCTTTTGGAACAAAACTCCACTATTTCATAAAAACTGCTGGGAAAATTGGAGGATAGTGTGGGAAAGATTAGGTTTAGATCAACACCTCACACCCTACACCAAGATAAATTCAAAATGGGTGAATGACTTGAACATAAAGAAGGAAACTATAAGAAAATTAGGCTAACACAGAATAGCATACATGTCAGACCTTTGGGAAGGGAAAGACTTCAAAACCAAACAAGACTTAGAAAGAGTTACAAAATGCAAAATAAATAATCTGGAATACACCAAATTAAAAAGTTTTTGTACAAACAAAACCAATGTAACCAAAATCAGAAGGGTAGCAACAAATTGGGAAACAATCTTCATAAAAACCTCTGACAAAGGATTAATTACTCAAATTTACAAAGAACTAAATCAACTGTACAAAAAATCAAGCCATTCTCCAATTGATAAATGGGCAAGGGACATGAACAGGCAGTTCTCAGCCAAAGAAATCAAAACTATTAATAAGCACATGAAAAAGTGCTCTACATCTCTTATAATCAGAGAGATGCAAATCAAAACAACTCAGAGGTATCACCTCACACCTAGCAGATTGGCTAACATGACAGCTATGGAAAGTAATGAATGCTGGGGGGGATGTGGCAAAGTAGGGATACTAATTCATTGCTGGTGGTGTTGTGAATTGATCCAGCCATTCTGGAGGGCAATTTGGAACTACGCCCAAAGGGTGATAAAAGACTGTCTGCCCTTTGATCCAGCCATGTCACTGCTGGGTTTGTACCCCAAAGAGATAATAAGGAAAAAGACTTGTACAAGAATATTCATAGCTGTGCTCTTTGTGGTAGCCAAAAATTGGAAAATGAGGGGGTGCCCCTCAATTGGAGAATGGCTGAACAAATTGTGGTATATGTTGGTGATGGAATACTATTGTGCTAAAAGGAATAACAAAATGGAGGAATTCCATGGAGACTGGAACAACCTCCTGGAAGTGATGCAGAGCGAAAGGAGCAGAACCAGGAGAACATTGTACACAGAGACTGATACAGTGTGGTACAATCGAAGGTGATGGACTTCTCCATTAGTGTCAAAGCAATGTCCCTGAACAATCTGCAGGAATCTAAAAAATACTATCCACAAGTGATTTTAAATATTTTGCTTTCTAATTCTTGCTGCTGAAATGGGTTAGAGATATATAGAAATGCTGATCATTTATGCATGTTTATTTTGTATCCTGCAACTTTGCTAAAGTTGTTGATTATTTCGAATAACTTTTTGGTTGATTCTCTAGCATTCCTTAAGTAAACCATCATATCTGCAAAGAGTGATAGCTTGTTCTCTTATTGCCAATTTTAATACCTTCAATTTCTTTTTCTTCTTTAATTGCTACTGCTACTGTTTCTAGTACAATGTTAAATAATAGAGGTGATAATGGGCATCCTTTTTTTACTCCTGATCTTATTGGAAAGGCTTCTAATTTATCGCCATTGCGGATGATGTTTGCTGATGGTTTTAGATATATACTGTTTATTATTTTTAGGAAAGGCCCTTTTATTCCTATACTTTCTAGTGTTTTCAATAGGAATGGGTCTTGTATTTTATCAAAGGCTGTTTCTGAATCTATTGAGATAATCATGTGATTTTTGCCAGTTTCTTGTTAATATGGTCAATTATGTGGATGGTTTTCCTAATATTGAACCATCCTTGCATTCCTGGTATGAATCCTGCCTGGTGATAGTGGATGACCCTTGTGATGACTTGCTGGAGTCTTTTTGCTAGTATCCTATTTAAGATTTTTGCATCTATATTTGTTAGGGAGATTGGTCTATAGTTTTCTTTCTCTGTTTTTGACCTGCCTGGCTATGGGATCAGTACCATGTTTGTGCCGTAGAATCAATTTGGTAGAACTCCTTCTTGGCTTATTCTGTCAAATAGTTTGTTTAATATTGGGATTAGTTGTTCTTTGAATGTTTGATAGAATTCATTTGTGAACCCATCTGGACCTGGGGATTTTTCTTAGGGAGTTATTTGATGGCTTGTTCAATTTCTTTTTCTGAAATGGGGTTGTTAAGGTAATTTATTTCTTCCTCTTTTAGTCTAGGCAATTTATTTTTTTATAAGTATTCATCCATATCACTTAGATTGCCTTATTTGTTGCCATATAATTGGGCATAGTAGTTTTTAATGATTGCCTTAATTTCCTCTTCATTAGAGGTGAGGTCTCGTTTTCATCTTGGATACAGTCAATTTGGTTCATTTCTTTCCTTTTTTAATTAGATTGACTAGTACTTTGTCTATTTTATTTGTTTTTTCAAAATACCAGCTTCTAGTCTTATTTATTAAATCAATAGTTCTTTGACTTCTGATTTTATTAATTTCTCCTTTGAGTTTTAGGATCTCTAATTCAGTCTTCATCTGAGAATTTTTAATTTGTTCACTTTCTAATTTTTAATTTGCATGCCCAATTCATTGACCTCTGCCTTGTTAATTTGTTAATATATGAACTCAAGGATATAAATTCCCCCCTGAGTACTGCTTTGGCTGCACCCAATGGCTTTGAAAGGATGTCTCATCATTGTCATTTTCTTCAATGCAGTTATTAATTGTTCCTATGATTTGATCTTTAACTAACTGGTTTTGGAGAATCATATTGTTTAATTTCCAATTAATTTTCAATTTACCTCTCCATGTTCCCTTACTAATTATTATTTTCATTGCATTGTGATCTGAGAAAGTTGCATTTATTATTTCTGCTCTTTTGCACTTGTTTGCAATGTTTTTATGCCCTAATACATGGTCAATTTTTGTGAATGTATCATGTGCTGCAGAAAAGAAGGTATATTCCTTTTTGTCCCTATTTATTTTTCTCCACATGTCTACTAACTCTAATTTTTCTAAGATTTCATTCACTTCTCTTACCTCTTTCTTATTTATTTTTTGGTTTGATTTATCTAGTTTGGATAGAGGAAGGTTCAGGTCTCCCACTAGTATAGTTTTTCTATCTATTTTGTCCTTGAGTTCCTCTAGTTTCTCCTTTAGAAATTTGGGTGCTATGGCATTTGGTCCACACATGTTGAGTACAGATATTTCCTCACTGTCTATACTGCCTTTTATCAGGATGTAATTACCTTCCCTATCTCTTTTAACTAGATTTATTTTTACTTTGGCTTTGTTGGATATCATGATTGTGACTCCTGCCTTCTTTTTTGTCAGTTGATGCCCAGTAGATTTGGCTCCACCCTCTTACTTTCACCCTATGTGTATCTACCCTTCTTGTATGTGTTTCTTGTAGACAGCATATGGTAGGGTTTTGGACTTTAATCCACTCTGCTATTTGCTTGCATTTTATGGGTGAGTTCATTCCATTCACATTCAGAGTTATGATTACTAGCTGTGTATTTCCCAGCATTTTGATTTCTGCTCCTTTTCCTGCCTTTTCTTCTTTCACTATTTCCTTCTATACCAATGTTTGCTTTTAAACAGTCCCCCTTGTTCTCACCCTTATTTTACTTCCCTTTCTACCCCCTCCCTTCTTATCTCCCCCTTATTTTCCCTGTAGTCTTTCTAAAATTAACCCCCACTCCCTCCCTCTCTTGTGCTGCTTCCCTCCCCACCAGACCATTTGTTACCCTTCTACTCCCCTATAGGGTACAAATCTATTCTCTGCCCCCATAGGATTGGATTGTTTTTCCCTCTTTGAGTCACTTTCAAAGCACGTAAAAGTTGAGTATTTCCTGTCTCCAACCTCTTTACCCTTTCAGTGTATTGATGTTCTCCCCCCTCCCACCATGAGCTTCTTTATGACATATAAATTTACCCCCATTTGTTTCTTTTTGCATTTCTTTTAATATGAACCTATTTTTAAGCTCTAGTTATATATATATATATATAGATAGATAGATAGATAGATAGATAGATAGATAGATAGATATAGATATAGATATAGATATATATGCTTACTCATGCCTGTGTATATTTGCATGCATATATCTATATACCTATTTTATGTCTTGTCCTTTCATCCCATACAGTTTGTTGCTATTCCCTCTAAGTATGCTTCTTTTTGCTGCCCAGGTAATAACAGTTTTTAAGAGTTACCAATGACATCTTTTCTTATAGGGATACATATCATTTTAACTTATTGAGTCTCTTAATTTTTTTTTGTTTTTCTTTTTCCTCCTCTTTTTTAATTACCTTTTGATGGTTCTCTTGAGTTCTGTGCTGTTCAGGTCTGGTCTTTTCTTTACGAATTCTTGAAATTCTTCTATTTTGTTGAACGACCATACTTTCTCCTGTAAGAATATAGTCAGTTTTGCTGGGTAGTTGATTCTTGGTTATAGACCTAGTTCCCTTGCTTTCCAGAATATCATATCCCATGCCTTTCTTTTTTTCAGTGTGGATGCAGCCAGATCCTGAGTTATCCTTACTGTGATTCCTTGGAATCTGAATGACTTTTTCTTGGCAGTTTGTAATATCTTTTTTTTGGTCTGATAGTTCTTGAATTTTGCTATAACATTCCTGGGTGTTGTCAGTTGGGTATTATGTACAGGAGGTGATCTGTGGATTCTATCAATCTCCACTTTTCCCTCTTGTTCTAGGATTTTGGGGCAGTTTTCTTTAATAATTGCCTATAATATAATGTCCAGGCTTTTTCTTTTGTCATGGTCTTCTGGTAGGCCAATGATTCTTAAATTATCTCTCCCTGAATGATTATCTAAATGCTCTGTTTTGTGAATGAGATGCTTCATCTTTTCCTCAAGTTTTTCATTATTTTGGTTTTGTTTTATAGTGTCCTGCTGCCTTGTGAGGTCACTTGATTCTAGTTGTTGTATTCTGGTTCTTAAAGACTGGATTTCATCCTTAGCTTTTTGTCCTTTTCCTTTTGGTCAGATTTTCTTTGGAGGTCATCTTTCATCTTCTTTACCTCATCTTTCATCTGCTTTGCCTCATCTTTCTTCTCCTTTGCCTCATTTTCCAGCTGGTTGATTTTGGCTTTCAAGACACTATTTTCTGTTTCCAGTTGACTTATCTTAGTTTTTAAGTTCTTTTCCTGATTGTCTTCAGACTCTCTTAATTGTGTTTTGAATTGCAATTTGAGTTCTTCCAAAGCCTGTATCCAATTCACTGGGATTTCTGATTTTTCCTTTGCTGATCCCTCCCCCTCTGTTTCATTCGCTCTTTGCTTATTACCTGTGCAGAAGGTGTGTGTTGTAATTTCTTTCTTCTTTTTCTGTTGTTTGCTCGAGTTTACCCCTTCTTTGCTCCCCGTATTTGTCTGTGTTCTTGCTCCTCTCATTTTGTTTTGGTTTTGGGGCTGTCAGTCTCCCCTCTTAGAGCTTTGTCAGATCTCTTGGTACAGTCTCTAGGGGAGGAATGGTAGCTTCCCTGTCCTCTGGAGGCTTTTGATTGGATTAAGTACAACTGGGTTAGGCTGTATGTGCTCTGAGGCCAAAGACTCCTGGCAGTCTGGAGCCTCCCAGGCACTCTCCAGTTCTCTCCAGCTGCTTCTCTGCTGTCCACAAGGGCCTTTGCCTGCCTCCCTGAGCTCTAAGGAGTTCTGATGGGATTATTTTCAACTGGATTGGTCTGGATGTGCCCCAAGGCAAAGGTGAGACTAGAACCTGATGGAGGGACCCAGCCAAGCCTCGGTTTCTCCCTGGCTTCCTCCCCAATGTCCACAGTAGGTGCTCCGAGTCCAGTGTCAACTAGAAAAAACACAGAGCTATTAAATAGTCAAAATCACTCTTTAATCAAGGGAAAAGGGGTTAGCACTACTAATACAACAACAGAGCTGCTTCCCATGACTGCACAGAGTCAAGAAGCCCTGGTCACTAGCCCCTGGGAGTGCCACCTACTCAGGATGGACTCCAGGGAACAAAAATAACTTGGGGAACCTATATACCCTTTGGAAATCCAGGGGCAGGGAAAGATGATTGACATCACTATGGCTACAAGGAAAATGGGAATATTCAAACTACACTGACAAGATACAATCAAGCTAGAAGCTAGGGTACAAGAGAAGGGGGCTGCTTTCAAAGTTAGTAAAGGATGGTTCATGCCCATGTCTGACCTTCCTGAGAGAGGTTTTAATACAATAGGGGACACTACCTAAAACAAAGAATGTCCTTAGCATATGCTTATCTCACCCAACCAGGATTATCATTTCCCTTCAGGGTAGATTCTTATGGGAACAGGGAAAAAGTACAAGCTTTTGGGGTCTCCAATATACAAGCTAAATCTAAATTTGGGGTTCATCAGATCCCACTATACCACAAGTTTGGATTCCTAAATTCCATGTTGACAATGTACACAGATACCATTCTTACCATAAAACAAAATTATTAATCACACATAAGGCCCTTCAAACATGAGGAAACTGAGGCTCAGACTTCAAATGACTGGAAAAAGGTTATTGTACTTCAGTTATTTTTTTATTTCTTATCAATACTTCAGGAATTCATGGGATGTTGGCAAAGACACTGCAGTGTTTGGTATCTACTTCTCTAACAGTTTTTTCAGAAGAAAATGCTGAGACAATTAGGATTAAGTGACTTGCTTTGGGTCACAAAAGTGGTAAGTGTCTATGGCCATATTTGAATTCAGATATTCTTGATTCCAGATCCATTGCTCTTTCCCTTGTGATGCCTAGCTTCCTTAGGTTATACAGTGTGGTCTTATGGTTATTCAATATAAAAGGGTCAGACATATATTTTAAATAATATCTTCTCTATTCCAAGTGTATGGCATGATGCTACTTCTTGGAAAATATGGATTGCATTTCTTGTGAATAAGAAAAATAGCCTTATTCGAGTATGGGTCACAGAGGAAAGAAGTTGGATGTTCATTTTTTCTCCAATTAAAAAGGATGATCAAATTGAAGTCGTGTTCTCATAGCTTTTCTGAAAGCATTCTTAACTTCTTTGTTTCTTAGACTATAGATTAGAGGATTCAACATAGGGATAACCATGGTGTAGAATACTGACACCATTTTGTCTGAGTCCATTGAATAGCTTGAGCTGGGTTGGAATGTATGTAAAGGTCCTATAAAAAATGAACAATGCTTTGAGATGGGAAGCACAGGTGGAAAAAGCTTTCTGGCACCCATCAGCAGAATGGATCTTTAGGACAGTGTTGAAGATTAATAAATAAAAGAAAAAGATAGAAAGAAATGAGAAGGATCCATTTATTGATCCTAAAATAAAGATTATTGATTCAGTGTGAATTACAGAGAAAGATAGAACCAAGAGAGGGGGAATATCACAGAAAAAGTGATGGACTATATTGGACCTGCAGAAGACAAGACTATAAAAATACTTCCTATGAAGATGGAGGAGGTCAGAACACCCCAGATATGAGCTCCACTGGTCAGATATATATACATTGTTGAAGTCATAGTCGTGTCATAATGTAGGGGTCAACACACAACTGCATGGCAATCATAGGCCATGAAGGCTAAAAGAAAACCTTCAATAGTAGCAAAGGCCACAAAGAAGAATAACTGGGTAGCACATCCATTATAGGAGATGACCTTGTTGCCTATGAGGAGCCCAGTTATCACCTTGGGAATAACAGTTGAGGAAAGACCAAAATCCACCAGAGCCAAATTTCTGAGGAAAAATTACATTGAGGTGTGGGGGCAGGAATCATGGGAGATCAGAGCTACCAACCCCAGTTTCCCTACCACAGTGATGGGATAGATGAGGGTGATTATTATGAACAGAGGACCCTGAAACACTGAGGCCTCTGTTAATCCAAAAAGGATGAATGAATTTATCTCGGATCTGTTCTCCATAATGTCATTCGAGAGTGATGTCATTCTCTTGAAAGAAAAAAAAATAACTCTATTATAAGGGCTGTCTCCACAAGAGATTCTAACCTCCATGAGAGAGTCTAATATCTGGTGGTATTGAAGATGGTGAGTATGGAGATTTGATACATCTACTATCTGCTGCCTTCTCTCCCTTCCTTAAGTGGCCTTATTTCATCATCCAGGCTAATGTCCTGTCTTAATAGTGAAAGCTAGTCATATATTTCCTTTGATGGTGAATAATAGTGATCTCATCCAAGAGGAGTTGTGCTCCTAAATATTGACTGGTCATAACCTGGGAATAATTTTTGAAAAGGGTTTCCAATTTGAGTAACTTGTTACCTTAATGGATAAGAAATTAACCCTGGAGATAGTGGGTCCTGGGTTCAAATATGGACTTAAACACAACCTTGTTTTGTAAACATTAAATTCGTTTCTAGTAAAAAATATATTTTATGAGGTTTTTTAAAGATTATTATAAATCAAGGATGCAAAATAATAAACCACATGCCTAGGGATGATTAGCCCATTCAGAGCCTACTTACTACATGTTGCAATGTCCAAGTAGAGGAAGAGCTTTGGGAGGCAGAGAGCCCATTAAAAAATAAATTGTGATCTTGTCCAAGTGGAGACTCAGGTGAGACTATAGGGAATTCTGGGAAGTATTAAGGACTTCTGGGGATTGAAGTCTGGGGTTCACATCTCCATTTTTACATACTCCCCTGTAATTGTATTGGGAAACCAGTTTCTCCAAAAGGATCATAAAACATAATCAACTTAGATTACAATAATTTGAGGATAAGAGGGAAAACAAAACAAAAGCAATGATTATTAGGTGCATTGACAAAAGGCCAGTTAGGGGGCAATCCTCTTTGACATAAGTCTATACATACAAAACAAATGCATTCAAACCCCACGCCCAAAGTTCATTCTTGATCCTTCTCATGCAGCTTGTGTTCTGTGGAGGCATCTTCATGGTGTCTTCTCCAAAAAGTTCAGTTTATGGATTTGGAGAGGTATCATGTTTCTTTTACTAAAATTTCTCTCTCAAGGTATTTAAACTTTGCAATTTAAAATGATAATAAATTTTACATTTTACATGCCACCCCTGAAGAGGGTGATTGAAAAACACAGGGATCATTATGGATGCATGGTTGAGTTATGAGGTGTATGAATCAATTGGCAAGAGAAATTTTTAAAAAATCAGAAAAATCCAAATAAAAACGATAATTCCTGGATGAAATGTAGACTATCAAAGTCTTATGTGTAAAAATTCTAAGTAAGGAAAAATAAATCTAAAACAGGTCCTTGAATCAGGGCCCAATTAAGATGATATAAACAATTAAGCATTTACCCAATCAGTAGCCAGGACTACAGAAAGTTGCCACATTATGAAAGACAGAAAAGGGACTACATTATAGGAGCCAGTAGGAGACAAATTTGAGATACTCGTCTGTAAGTATTTTCACAAAGAGTGTAGATACAAGGAAGGCCTACATCCTAAAGGAGGTTAAGCGTCACAACCTCAAGTTTTCACACTAGGTTCAAGTTCTTGGTATTGACTTAGAAGTGCATCAATCCTTCCTGTATTAGTTTCTTTTTTTTTGACCTGTGTGCTCTTTTGGCACAATTGAGGTTTACCTTTGTGCTTCTTTGGCCCTGTGCAATAGCTCTTTTGTATATTTTGTCCTGGAATCAGACAGAATCACTAAGCAAAGACCCATAATTTTTAAAACAATCAATGACATCATTTTTATAGTCTCAAGCTTTTGGGGCAAGCATTGACATTATAGAAAATGTATTTTAAACT
Source organism: Monodelphis domestica (assembly GCF_027887165.1). Lineage (NCBI taxonomy): Eukaryota > Metazoa > Chordata > Mammalia > Didelphimorphia > Didelphidae > Monodelphis > Monodelphis domestica. The sequence goes on along the minus strand of NC_077232.1, from coordinate 18,445,185 downwards.
TACATTATTGCTAAATCAAAAATTGTGAAGAAAATATTAATACTGGTGACATGTGCTACAAATATAAAGAAGAGAGAAAAAATAAAAAACTGAAATAGCATATTGCGCATGCAAGAAAAATATAATAATAAAAGAGTTTTAAAAATTCTTAAATATAGATTATAATCATTGACACACTGTGTCAGCTATGGAAATATAGAATACAAAGCTTTCTCACCAAATATGAGATCCATTTCCTCTGCATACCTGGCCATGATCCACTGTGAGTATGAGCAAATGAATTTTAGAAGGTAACAGTTTTTTATAAAGAACAGTAGTTCAAAATCCCCAAAATTCTCAGTAGCCCAATTAATTACATTACTAAACAAACCCACTATCATATATAATATGAGTCTGTTCTATGATATTTAAAGATACTATGAACTGATGCATATTTGTCACAATTTTTACAAACAAAGCAAATCTTTCAACCTTAGCAAATATATTTTTAAACAAAGTAAAACTTATTTGGGTCTAGAACATCGTCAAGAAATCTAGAGATCATTAAAACATGTGGCGGAGGAGTCTAGGGGGGAAAAAACTCTGTACTCTTGATGTTGGGTAAAGTGAGCTGAAGAGTTATAAATGAGAGATGTTCCCCTTTTGAGAGTCATTGAGCAGTTCCAATGCCCTGGGATTTACTTCCCAGATTCTTTGTTATCAGACTGTGATGTCCCATCTGTTCACATTTTTATAAATGTAGGAAGTGGGAATTAAATTGTATTTCACTTCAGCTACTAAAATGGACCTTATCTCATGTTAGAAACAGGCAAAATGACCAGAAAATGTTGGAAAAATATATAAAAATCATGTCTAAAGGACCCCTTAAAATCAATTTGAGATATTTAGGTAAAACTTATTAAACTTTCCAAATGTCGTTATACAATTGTAACAAGTTCTGATGAAATTCATCTATCCTCCATGTGACAATTTACAAAGTCAAAAGAGAAAAAGGGCTGTTTTTATATAGGCTTATTCAATAATATTTGTTCAGTATAGTTATAGGGGGAAAGCAACAGAAAATAACAGTAATTAAAACACAGTATATTAAAATGATTCAGTGTAAAAGAATATTATTGAATGAGTTAATATATGAACTTAAAAATATAAAATTAAATCTTAAACAAAACAATAGCAAAATGCAATGAAATACAGAGATTTTTATAAAACACTGGAGTCCAAACAGCCTTAAAAATATAACCTTCAGTCTCTTTAAAGTTCCTTGGTGTTTTGGATTTTTTATCCATTTAGATGCCTATTGTCAGAAGGCAGAAGATTGGTAAGGTGTAGGCAATGGGGTTGAAGTGACTTGCCCTGGGTCACATAGCCAGGAAGTGTCCAAGGCCAGATTAGAACCCAGGACCTCCTATCTGTAGGCCTTGATCTTAATTTACTGAGCCTCCCAGTTGCCCCTCCATAGTGAGGTCGATGAGTGATTGGGCTCTGAGGCTAGAGTTTCTGGGGCTGGCACTGGAGATGGGTGGGTCAGGACTGAGAGAATGAGATGGCTGGAGGCCAGGAGCAGGAGCAGAACCAGAGCTGGGCAGGCAGGACCAGAAGCAAGTGAGCCATTTCATGTTACAATGTCCCAGTAGAGGAAGAGCTCTTGGGAGGTAGAGAGCCTGTTAAATACTAAACTGTAATCTGTAGCATTTAAAAGAGTGGATGCCATAAACTGTAAGAGTTAAAATGGTTGAGGTTGTAAACTGTAGTGAGGACAATAGTGGAAGATATAATTTGTAGTAGATATAAGAGTGGGTGAGTAAATTGTGACCTCAGAAAATATATTTTCACTACAGTGTCTTGTTTTAAATCAAATATAAGGTGGTCGCCAGGGAAATATTCCCAATTATCAATATACCCAAGTCAACTGGGTTTTATAGAGAATTTAATTAATAATACAATGAGGAATCAAAGAGAGAGAGAGAGAGAAAGGAAATAAATGTGAAAAGAATAGGCAGGCCCAGGCAGCCCTGGCCAACCCAGGTCTAAGCCCTAAAAGAAAAGATACGTCAGTCCTTAATCACTCACCATAAGATCTGTTCAAGAGAGGATTCAGGGGGACAGAGTCTCACCAGAGGGAATTCCAGCCAGAGTCAGCCTCCCTTGAGAGACCTCCTTAGAGATTGTCCTTCTCTCAACAACCTCCTTAGAGGCTGTCTCTCAAGAGACTCTATATTTCTTTCAACAGCCTGTCCTTTTCTTATATAGGGGGTTTTCTCCTATGTCACCTCCCCTAAGTTCTTCCATCTACCAATCACAGTAGACGTTTTCCAAAGGACAGCCCATTCTGAATTCACACCTGAGTAGACTAATCCTTTTAGTAATCCACACCTGAGTAGGCTAGAATCTCTGAGTAAGATTTTTCCTCTTTGCTCCTTGTAAGTTCACAAGTTGCCTAACCTTTATAGGTACTTAGCACCCCTTTGTATTAATTCTAAAAATAGGCATGGCTTAAGTATGGGTTTAAGTATTTTTCATTGTTCAGCAAGGAGTTTTTCTCCCCTAAAGCAGTCTTAAGTACTGGTGGAGTAGAGGTCTTCCCATTTCTGATCTATGTAGAGTTCTCACTGTCCAAATGGGGAGTGGTCCCAATAGGGAATTGTCCCAATGGATAATTACCCAATGGTGAATTTTTTTAACATTCACAAGTCTGAGAAATTTCAAGATTCACAAATCTCACCCAGGTGGAGAATCAGGTGAAATTATAGAGAATTCTGGGAAGTACCAAGTACTTTTGGGGATTAAAGTCTGTGGTTCAAATATCCATTTTTACAGTTTTGTGACTTTGAACAACTCGTTAATCCTAGTTGCCTAACTCTTGCCACTCTTCTTATTCTATGATTTATTTTTATTAAATCCAAGATTTAACATTTTGTTCAAGAAATATTTTCAAGGAAAAGAACCTTCCTCACTCCTAAAATCCAGAGAATGAACTGTTTAAAAAAGATGCCTGAAAAACCATTACCACATCAGGTAGATTCAGAATGAACTTGGGGTGTGGTTGATTGAACTGAAGGTTGATTGAACATTTTTTTGAATATACATTCTTATGCCAAAAGGGACTGCCCCATAATTGGTTTTTGTCAATGTGTTTTGCGGTCTCTCTCCCTTCTATTTCCCTCTTATCTCTAACTATTGTAGTTTCCTCTTAGGAGGTGAAATTATGTATGCACCTGTAGTTAGAAGATTTTAGAGGAACAAGATGATTATATTGAGTGATCAATTGGGGAAACTAGTCACGCAATCATCATCAGGGGGTATTGAGAACTTTAGTTTTACTTTACCCTGCATAGTCTTTAGAATTCTAGCAATCAGGAATTTATACATCCCCACTTAAGGATTAAGTGTGGGGGAGGAATGCCCATGACCCACATGTGCTAGCAAGTGACAAATCAACAAAAAACTTATTGACCTCTGGGCCATTTAAGTCAAGTTTAAGCTACCATTGGTACATGTAAGACACAGGAAGTTACCTAAAGCAAAGTCTTTATATTTCATGTCACTTACTGTGAGAGGGACTTGGCTGTGGAACTTGACCCTGGAGGAGCTCAAGCGTGAGAACGCAGACTGCTTCTCTTACATGATCATGTGGTAAGAGATAAGGCTGTCTCCCCTTTCCTTGGCTTTCCTGGAAGCATCAGCATCTGGAAGGCACATCACTTAGGACTCCCCTTTCCTTGACTTTTCTGGAAAGTCCCCTTGTCTGAGGTCTCTGAACTCCTGACTAGCTCAGACCAGGCCAGAGCAGATCTTCTTCCTTTTCCTTTTCTCTCTCTCTCTGTCTCTCTGTCTCTCTCTCTCTCTCTCTGTCTCTCTCTCTCTCTCTCTCTCTCTCTCTCTCTCTCTCTCTCTCTCTCTCTCGCTCTCTCTCTCTGTCTCTCTGTCTCTCTCTATCTGTCTCTCTCTGTCTCTGTCTCTCTGTCTCTCTGTCTCTCTCTATCTGTCTCTCTCTGTCTCTGTCTCTCTGTCTCTCTGTCTCTCTCTGTCTCTGTCTCTTTCTGTCTCTTTGCCTCTCTCTCTCTCTCTCTCTCATTCTTATATTGTAAATAGACCACCATAAAATCCCATTCTGACTTCAGTATTTCATTGGGATTTAGAATTTAAATCCCTGGGGACCAGCTAAAAATATATATTTAGTCCAACCATAAAATTTACCCCTTACAATGACAGACAGTAAAAGGTTTTTTTTTGTTTTATTTTTCCAAAAATTAGCCAGTACATTGGTTATGGTTATCCATTTATTTTAGTCATGTCCAAATTTACTTGATACTATTTGGAAATTTTTGGCAAGGATATTGGAAAGGCTTGCCATTTCTTACTCAGATCATTTTAATAAAGAGAAACTGGGGCAGATAGAGTTAAGTGACTTGCCCATCTTTACACAACTAAAATATGTCTGAAACCATATTTGAAGTCATAAATATCAGTTGTTATGATTCCGCCTCACTGCTCTATCCAATGTTCCACTCCAACAAATGAATTCTATAACTCCTAAAAAGGAGATTTTATGAGAGAAACATGACAAAATGTTATAAAATAAGATGTGGATGTGATTATATTTATTTTTATAGGTCATATTTTCTATAACATTATCAAATTAATGCTTTAAGGAACAAAACAATCCCATAAAAAAAGGTGACATAGAAAAGAACTTTTCTATAAATATCAATGAAATCATTTTCATCCTGGACTGTTGCTAAAGAGCATCAGTGTCAAAGCCCACAAACTAGGGCAGAATAAAAGTATATCAGGTCATGTCATGATTGTTAGGTGGTAAATGGCAAACATGAGCAAGAAATTTCATCCTCTTTACCCCCTCCTATTGGCGAACTAAACTCTGATTTAGAAAAAAGTTAGCAATGGAAAATAATAATGATGACAGTTATTTGCACACATACTTCTTGGCAGACTTGTGTTATAGTGCTTAAAGTATTGGTCTGAGAGAAAGGAGACCCAGATATAAGTCCCAGCTCAGTCATGCATAAACTGTGTGATATGTAAAAGTCATTTAGCTCCACTGGAGTAGAAATCTTGTGCAAGTATATATAGATGAAGATATTGAGGATAGGATAAGTTAAGTGACTTAGGAGAAGTTAAGTGACTTAGTCAATGTTATAGAACTAGTCAATGGTTATGGCAGAATTCAAATTCAGGACTTATTGACTTCAATTCCATATTTCCAACCTCTCTATGACCAACCTGCTTATAAAATAATAAACTTCTAGAAATTAGGAGTATCATGATTTTGAATTCCTTTTCTTATTGCTAAACATAGTGCATGATACAAAATAATTATTTAATAAATTTGTTCTTCATTCATCTTCTATTAAGCAAACAGGTTAAGGGCTAGGAAATCAAAGACCAAAAATCATAGATCCTGCCCTTCATTAACATTATAAATAAAAAATTCTAATACATAAGTTGTCTTCACAATTTAATAAAGAAGGATAATGATATTTTAAAAATATAACTGAATATCTGTATCATTTCCTATTTGTTTTCAAACATGTTGTGAGACTGATAGACTATTGTAATTTTTTTATGTTTTACAATCCATATTCTTAATGGCATATAAAGTTATACATAGATGAAAACAAAAGGTCCAAGTTTGATATACTCTAATAGGACTCCAGGGATCTGGACACAGTGGTATTATGTATATATCAGGTCAGGTCCCAGAGGTCTGGGGGAAAATCTTGAGTTGAATAGAGGAGTACATCACACAGTCTTAGAATCCGAGTGGACCCAGAAATCATCAAATCTTATCTATTCCTGAAAAGGGATATTTTCTATAACACATTCAGTAAGTGGATATCCCACTTGAAGGATACGGTGAAGAAGAATTCTTCAGGGGACATTACCAATTTGGATATGCTCCATTTTTTAAGAATATGTTTCCTTGGAAGAATCCAAATTCCCCTCAAAATTCTAGCCATTATTGCACAGAATGTCTGTATTCCCTCTTCCTTGGAACATAGAATCCAATTCTGTACCCACCCACACCAACATTTTCCTTCTCCTGGATGAATATATGCTCTTATTAATCCTTATAAGGAATAGTCTACCGTAGATTTTCTCTGTGGATTTTCTAAGTGTTATTCTTCCCCCCAAGATGTGACATCCTGGACTGAATAAAATTTTCAGATGTACTCTATGATGATCAGAGAATATAAATAGCATCACCTCTCTCAGTAAGGGCAAAAATTTCTTCAATATGGTCATGTATGGCATTAGCATTTAAGCTTCCAAACCCTACACTTGGCAGATTATTTTCTTGTAGCCCACTAAAACTCAGAGAACTTTTGCAGACTTATAATGCCTTCTTTAGAGTGACCTAGTTCCAGCTGTCTTGAGTCCAAAGAAAGTGTCAAGTTCAATTTTGGGAAGAAACCACAAAGACCTACCAGAGACCCTCATGCCTGACCATGACTTCTAGGCTCTCATAGAACATGTTTACTCCTAGGAAAAGTCCTGCAAAAAGAGATTTCTTTCTTTCTCTCTTCTTGGTGTCTTACTGTCACAATAAAAATCTGTGATAATGAGAAAATGAGGTACAAAGATCTGAACATAATAAATTGGAAAGAATGTCCAACAATGACCAACAAAATGGATCTAAGGCTCCTCAGTAGCCTTACTCACATTACTTTGGATAGTCAGACCAGCTCTTTTAAACAGTTGGTTTCATAAGATACCCAAAATAATATTATGGAAAGTAAACTAAGGTTGTGTTGATCTTACAAAAATAAAAGTTAGAGTTTGCTTCTTTTGACTCAGAGAGGGGAGATTTCCATAACCGAAGGCAATAAGGAAAACACAGTAATTAATAACATTCTCTGGAAGTCTAATGGTGAGCAAAAATCTTTTTTTTAACTTTTTTTCAGTCATATCGTTCCAATTACAAGTAAATATGCTTTATAACAATCATTTGTTGATGTTTTGCAACCCATGTCTCTTGCTGCTGAGGTGGCAGGCAATATTTTAGTATAAGAAGATCCTTTCCTTCCTCTATTTGATTTATTTAGAATATAGACCCAGTAGTGGTACTGCTGTGTCAAACATTTGCAAATATCTTTAACCTTAATGACTCACATCCCCTTAAATGTCTTGGGGTGAGCATACATCCAATACCCAAATTGACTCATATCTCACCATGGTGAGGAAAACTTTCCAAATGTGGCTTTTTGTGATTCTACTTTAGCCCACATAAATAGGGAGTTTAAACTCTCATGAATTATACCATTGAGGTCCACAAGACTAGATTTGAAATAGAAATATTGATACTAGTGAAAAGATACAATTTTCAATCAAAACTAAATAAAACAAAAAGTGGGATATAAAAATTAATTTTACAACATTCTTTGAATAGAGATGTTCTAAACTATCTATATATACCACAGTGGTTTCTGTTTTTATATTGGGGTTTGGGATTTATATAAGTGTTCTTTTACAACTGTGACCAATATTGAAGAACATTTTGCAGGATAATACCCGTATAATACAGATCAAATTGTTTACCATCTTTAGAAGGGTGGAAGAAAGGGTAGGAGGGAGACAATTTGGATTTTATGATCTCAGAAAATTTATGTTGAAAATTATTATTACCTGTAATTGGGTAAATATAATATTTTTTTAAAAATCAATTACATGCAAATATGTTCTCATGTTTCTCACAATATGGGCAGTATGGATCCTAGCTCATATAAAATGATTCAGGTTACCTAATAATAGAAAGCCTTAATTATATCCCACAGAAAAATCAAATTATGTTAATAGAAATTCACAAAAATCCCTATTCTAACCCAGAAACATTTTAAGCACCTAAAGAACCTAATAGTTAAAATGGGATTTCTATTGAAGTTGGCATCAGGATACTACACTGACAGTATAATGAAAGGCCTCTCTCCCTCCGAATCTCTCAAAGATCTTTCCACCCATTAGAGAGCACCTTCTGATTTATATTCCTTCCTCCAGCAAGACTTACTGTAGGAGGGTGTTGCATCCAATTTTCAGTGGCTCAAAAAGAAATAATTATCTATAACTGTAAGGGTAAAAGAGCATAGAAATCAGAAAATGCTAAAAGTCAAGACACAATTGTTCATATAATATAAACATCACATAGCATTAGAAAAAATAATAAGGCTTAATTTTTAAACTGTCTTATACAATTTTGGTAGAGCTTAAATTCCTAAGTATTTATTAACCAGCCTCTGACAGAGGAGTTATTGACAAGCAATGCGATTACCTTAAACAGGACACTATACTCTGCCTCTAGTATACCATTAACATTAGGTAGCTGCTCTTCCTCCTCTAAAAGAATAATAGCTAGAATTTATTTATTATGGTTATGTGTATACATGTCTATAGGGGTGTCTAGGTGTGTCTGTGTATGTGATCCTGTGTACACAAATACCCTTCATTCCACAAAACAATATTACAAGTCTAACTCTAAAGGCTCTATAAACATAAGGAAACTGAGGCTCAGACTTTAAGTGATGTAGATAAGGTTATTGTTTTTCAGTCAGTTTTTGGTTCTATTCAAAACTTCAGAATCCCCTGAGAACCTTTCTTGGCAAAGATATTGAAGTGGTTGCTTTTTCCTTCTCTAACTCATTTTTCAGATGAGGAAACTGAGGCAAACAGAATTAAGTGACTTGTTCTGGGCCACAAAAGTAGTAAGTCTGTGGCCATATATTAACTCAGGTCTTCCCGACTCCAGATTCATTGCTCTATCCCCTGTGCTGTCAAGTTTCCTTAGGTTGCCCAGTATGGGCCTAATGTTACCCAACATGAAAGTCTCAGATACAGAATTTAAATTCAAGACTTTTAAATTCTGAATATGACACCTGCTGCTATGTGGTGTTACTCTTGGAAAACTGTGGATCACACTTCTAGGTGAATAAGAAAAATAATCTTAAATAGGGGATAGATCAAAGAGGGAGGAAGGTTGAAATTTATTTTTTCTCGAATTAAAAAGGATGATCAAATCGAAGTTGTTGTCCCCTCAAAGCCTTTCTGAAAGAATTCTTAACTTCTTTGTTTCTCAGACTATAGATGAGAGGATTCAACATAGGGATAACCATGGTGTAGAATACTGACACCATTTTGTCTGAGTCCATTGAATGGCTTGAGCTGGGTCGGAAGTACATAAAGATGATTGTCCCATAAAATATGAACACTGCTGTGAGATGGGAAGCACAGGTGGAGAAAGCTTTCTGGCGCCCATCATTAGAACGGATCTTCAGGACAGTGAGGAAGATGAACAAGTAAGAGAAAAATATGACAAGAAATGGGAAGAATACATTTAATGAACCTAAGATGAAGTTTATTGATTCAGTGATGTGAATTTCAGAGCAAGAGAGAACCAAGAGAGGGGGGATATCACAGAAAAAGTGATGGACTACATTGGATCTGCAGAAGGAAAGACTAAATATACTTCCTGTGAAGATGGAGGAGGACAGAAATCCCCAGAAGTGACCCCCACTGACCATATATGCATACATTTTGGAAGTCATGATAGTGGTATAATGTAGGGGTCTACACACAGCGGCATGACGATCATAGGCCATGAAGGCTAATACGTAAAATTCAATAGCAGCAAATCCCGCAAAAAAGAACAACTGAGTAGCACATCCATTATAAGAGATGACCATGTCCCCTGTGAGGAGCCCAGTCATCACCTTGGGAATAATGGTTGAGGAAAGACCAAAATCTACCAGAGAAAGATTTCTGAGGAAAAAGTACATAGGAGTATGGAGGCAGGAATCCCAGGAGATAAGAGTTACTATCCCCAGATTCCCTACCAAGGTGATGAGATAGATGAGGGTGAACATTATGAAAAGAGGAATACAAAGCCCTGGGTCATCTGTTAATCCTGTAAGGATGAATGCATTCACTTCAGAGGTGTTCTCCATGAATGTCATTTGAGAGTGATGTAATTATCCTGAAACAAAAAAAGTAACCATCACAAAAGATCAACCATTTATGATAAATTACTCCAAGACATAAATCATAGTCATAGACATAGCTTATTTGGATAGTAGAAATAGATAATTAAGTGTTATAGAACATCTAGATAGCTGTTATAGCAATTACACTAGGTACCTCAAATTAATTCATCAAGTTTCATAGAGAGAATAATGTATTAATCTTTACCTTTTTATTCAAATGTATTTTATTTTCCCAATTACATGTAATAAAAAGTTCAATGTAACTTACTGATATTAAAAGCTTCAATTTGTCTTCCTGCTCTCCATTGCCTTCCTGAAATTAGATCTGGGTTATGCATATGTTATCATGTGATACATACTTCTATATTGGTCTTTGATGTGAGGGAATACTCATATAAAACTAACACCCTCAAAAAAAAAAACAACAATATACTAATTTGAAAAATAGTATGCTTTGATCTGAATCCAACTGTTAACATTTACTTCTCCAGATGCAGACAGCATTCTTTTTCACACATCCCTCAGAATTTTCCCAGATAATTCATTATATTACTGTGTAGCAACGTTTTTCACAGTTGATCATCCCACAAGATTAATGTTACTGCATATAATGTCCTGCTGGTTCTGCTGATTTAGCTCTGCATCAGGTGATGTAAGTCTTTATAGCTTTTTCTGAAATTCTCCTGATCATCATTTCTTAAAACTCAATAATTGCCAACATTTAATCCAACTTATTCAGCCACTCCCCAAATGATCAAAATTCCCTCAATTTCAAAACATTTGCCTGAAAAAAGAGAACTGTTGAATGTGTTTTTCTATAAGTATGTCCTTTCCCCTTTTTCATGCTATTTTTGTTATACAGGCCCAGTAGTGATCAAAGGATATGAACAGTTTTATATCCCTTTAGACACACTTAAAAATTGTCCTCTAGAATGGTTGGATCAGTTCACAACTACAATAACAATGCACTAGTGTCCCAATTTTGCCATATCACCTTTCCTTTAATATTGGCTAATTTGGTAAGGGTATGGCAGTATCTCTGAGGTATTTTAATTTGCATTTCCTAATCAAGAAAAGGGGGCATCTGGATAATTTATTTCATTGAGAGTCAGACTTACAGACAGGAGGTCCAAGGTTCAAATCTGGCCTCAGACACTTCCTAGCTATTGTTGTAATGAGGAGGAGATTTTAACACAAGAGATAGGTCTGTAGGAAGATGCAGATGCAGAGAAACAATTCTAGAATGTGGGGGGGGAAAGAATACTGCGTCTTTCTCTGGTTTGACAGTAGGGACTGGCTGCTTTCCTTTGGTGGTTGTTTCTATCTTTTCTTTCCCATCTTACCTGCTTACCTCCTGGCTTGTTGTCATCTACTGAGCTTCCTGGTGTGATCCTGAACTACTCTGGGTCATCAGTCTGTAAGATTGGATCTGGTGGCCCTTATGGATCTGGAATCTCTACTGGGTCTTGTCTTGCCTAACTGCCAAAACCCACTACCTCCATTACCATCAAAAGGGAGGGATTTGGGTTAGTGTAGGTTTATTTATATTAGGGTCTGATGTCTTTAGGAAGATATATAAAGATCAGTGTAGCTTAAATGTTTGAAGACTCTTGGTGACAGGACATTTAGATCTGGGGGGTTTAGGTAACTGACATTAGCTTAGAATTATACAAATCCCCTTTTCACCTTCCCTAGTTTAATGAATCCAACATCTGTCCCTGTTATATTGTGTTCTGTGTTTGTTACCTCAGGACAGGCTATGCCTGGACTGGACCTGTTAACCTGTCAGCCCATTGTTTGTCTTCCCAAAACAGTTAACTTTGTGATACTGGCCTATAATTAAATATAAAATCCATCCCCCAAACCACCCTCCATTACACTGTGACACTGGTCAAGACACTGAACCTCCATTGGCTAGTCTTTACCATTCTTCTGCCTTAGAACAATTATACATCATTGATTCTAAGATAGGAGGTAAAGGCTTATAAAAAAAGTGGTTTAGAATAATTTTATATGATTATTTTTTATTACTTCATCCGAAAACTGTCTATTCATTTGCTTGGACTGTCATTTGTGGAATGGTTTGTATTCTAGAAATTTGACTTAATTAAATTTCCTCCAGAGATCTTTTTGTACTAACTTTTCTAAAATTTCTTCACTTCTTTCTTGTTTATATTTTGATTAGAATTATCTTTGTCTGAGAGGGGGATAAGGTGGTACCCCACAAATATAGTTTTCCATATATTTCTTTCTTAAGCTCATTTGACTTCAATAAAAATTTGTAGGCTATAATATTGGCTTATATATATTTTAGCAAGTTATACTTTCCTTACTTTTCTCTTTTAATTAGACTTATTTTTTTTTCCTTTAGTTTTTTCTTAGAACATTATTGCTATTCTTGTTTTTCTAACTTCAGATGAAGCACAATAGGTCCTGTTCTAGTCTCTTACCCTAATTCTTTATGTGTCTTCCGGCTTCAAATATGATTCTTGTAAAGAGTATATTGTAAGATTCTAATATTCAATCCACTTTTTTATGCTTCTGTTTGACGGTTGATTTCATCCTTTTCACATTTACAGTTATGATTATCAATTGAGTATTCCCCTCAGTTCTATTTTCCCCCTTTTATCCTTTCTCTCTCCTTTCACCCTATGTCTACACACAAGTGTTTTACTTTTAAACACAACTCCATACTTTCTGTCCCTTCTTTCATACCCCCTTTTCTTCTTCCCCACCTAATTCTTTGTAGGATGAGGCAGGATTCTACACCAGAATGAGTGTGGTTGTTATTGCCTCTGAGACAATTATAATGAGAATAATGGTTAAACAATGCCTGTCACCACCCCCATTTTGCCCTCCAATTTAATAGTTTTTTGGACCTCTTTAGGGGAGATAATTTACTTCATTCCTCCAGTCCCTTCACTTTTCTCTTACCGTAAGCCTCTTTTTCACTTTCTAGATTTTTTTTTTACACTCAAGATTTCAGCCAGGGCTCTGAACCTCCCCCTTTGGTTTGAACCAGTTAGATGCCCTGTCAACTACCTTGTGCAGGAGTTTGGGCCTTCAGTTTCAGATTGGACTGGGGCTCAGTATTATCTAGGCCTGAATCAGCCAGGTGTACCATTCACTGCCCTGTGCTAAGGCTTGGATTCTCACTGCAGGCTTGATCTGGGCTTTGGATCTTTAAGGGATGTGGGTGGAGTTTCACTCTCTTAGGTTAGACAGGGTTTCATGTTCTCAAGGTTGAATTGGACCCACTTGAAGAACCTTGGAATAAGTATATGAGGGTTGAGGGATGGGACTGGTATTGGCTTGGGCCAGTATTCCTGGGAGGAGCCTTGCTAAAAGGTGTGTGGCCTTTCTGGGAGCTTTGCTCCCCTCCCAACCCAGTGAGCCAGGAACACCCTGCCAAATTTCTACAAGAAAGTTGCTTCACTCTGATTTCTTGTGGGTTCTGTCAATACAGCTTTCATTTTGAAGTGTTATTTTAAGTTTGGGTGTAGGGGATCCCCAGGGTGGTTCAAGCTTTCTCTGTTCAGACTCTTTTATCTTGACTCTGTAGCCTCACTTTACTGTTTTCAATCTACAGTGCAAAGAGATCAGGGCCACAACTTTTCTTTGTATTCTCCAGGTTTGGCACAATGACTGGGATACAGTAGTAGACACTAAATATCATTCACTGATTAGCCAGTCCAGTGGTAGCCTTCCCTCTCTTAACTAAGCTAAGGTAGCCTTTGTGCAACAGACAAATCCAGAGTCATTCCCAGCCCAGAGTACAAACCATTAGAGCTCATAAGGTGCTGCCACAGTTATTCATCAGTCACTTACACTTAGAGTACCTAATTGAACTTTGCCACCATGAGACACCAGAAGAAGTTTCCATGGTAGCTCTGAGAAGGGCTGCCACATGCTCTCTAGAACAAGTTTCATCTTTAAAATATTACAGAAAGACAAATCAGAGAATATCAAGCCAAAATGGTCAGAGCTGGTTAATTAAGAAGAATGAAAGTTAGAAAATACAACTTCATTGTAGAGTATACAGGTCTTTCTAAAGGAGGATGAATTAAAATCTTTGACACACAAATAGAAATCTAGCTTCCATGGTAATTGTTAAAATTAATTGTGGTTAATTCAATTTTGGATTTAAATATAAAAATAGATTGTAACTTACAATTCTAGCTTCACTATAAAGGAAGAGCTAAGTATCTTCATTGTTACAATCAGGAGATAGCTCAATCAAATCTTCATATAACATGTAGACTTGAGGCAGGGAACTCAAAGAGAATATGGTTTCAGAAAGGTCACTTCCTTATTCCAATGACATAGAATTTGTAATAGCAGTCTGTTGTAATTTTTTTATACTTAGAAAACAAAAAAGGTAATCTGGGAACCAGAGTATAGGAACATTATGGAAGTAACTTATACAGTTATCAGAATTTTGATGAGAGACTTCAATTATCTGGACATATGCCAGAATGTTTTCACTTTTTTCTTTCTCCCTCATTCTAGCTCTGTTTTTTGTTTCTTTTTCTATATTTCACTGTAACTCTTCATCACTGTCACTCCTTTCTGACTACCTCTTATTCATTTGGACTTTGCTGGTTTCTCTCTTTGCTCTTTCTTTATATTTATTTGTCATCATCTGTATATCAATCTATGTATCTGGGTATCACCTCAAATAATGGTTGTGGATTTCATGATGATGAAGATACTATAATCAGGAGTTCAAAAGTGAAGGAATAATATCAGGAAATTCCATTTTGCACTGGACTCTCACAAGGGATAAGGAATTGTTGGGTAGGATCAAAGTAAATAGGAATGTTGGAGGAGTGAGGAGAAACTCATCAAATCATCCTAAAGTCTGTGATACATGAAGATGGAAAATCTAGCAATTGTCAGACATACACCTAAGGTTTGCATACAATCAATTCCCCACATGCCAAAGGTAAAATAAAATATGATTTTGTGGCCTAATTCTATGGAGAGTTGTAATCAGAATGGACGGAATGAACTCAACAATGAAATGTTGGGGATAAAAAAGAAAAATTTTCAATTAGATAGACTTAGATATGAAAAAAAGTCTGCAGCACCAAAGAAAAATGCATATGACAGAGGATGAATGGAATAGGATATCTTACCTTCTAGTAATATAATCAGAGGAGTCGTAGGGCTGAATATGAGTTGAGGGAAGCAAAGAAAACTAAAGGTGACAAAGGAAGGGATTATTTTATCTGTCCATTTGAGGAAACAATAGATAATACAGTAAGGAAATGATCTGATTCTTAAGATTGTTGAGCTAAGTGCAAAGAATCATAGAGAAAAGAGAGCCACTGACTTTGGATTTTGCTTCTGTTTTCTGACAAGGAGAATAATCTTTGGAATTACAATGAAAGAATAGCAGTTAATAGGGAGGTGATACCAAAGTTAATGAAAACTATTCTTCATATCAAAAATCTCTGACAAATCTTTAATTTTGCAAATTTATAAAGAGCTAAATCAATTGGACAAAAAATTAAGCCATTTTCCATTTGATAAATAGACAAGGGACATGAATAGGCAATTTCAGCTGAAGACATCACAGAAATCACACAAAATGTGGTCTATACTATTCAGCACTTGGACCAATGTGTTCAGTTGGATGTTCTCCACATTGAAAAGGACATTGATTGGCTAGAGAATTTCAAAATGGTGAAAGGCCTTAAAATCTCACTTTTTTTTTTAAAATTGGTGGAAGAAACTGAGGGTGTTTAGCCTAGAAAAGTGAAAATATGGGTGTCAGGGCCGGGGTTGAGTTTAAAGTTATTTTCAAATATCTGAGGGATTGTTCTGTGGTGGAAGGCTATGAATTGTCCTACTTGTACTCAAAGGTAAGAACCGGGGCAAAAGGCAGACATTAAGAAGAAACCAATTTAGGTTTGATAAAAGGAAAACATTTCAAAAATAGCAATATTCAGAAGTACTAGGAAGTTCCTGTATTAAAATTCTACCTCAGACACTGATAAATAATATCTATCTATCTATCTATCTGTCTGTCTATCTATATACATATATATAGAAAAGTCATTTAAGTCAATCAACCTCAAAATATTCATCTATAAAAATGAGGATAAAAATAATAGTATTCATCTCACATAGTTCTCAGAAGATTCAGATGAGAAGAGTGATGGAAAGCTTTTGCAAATATTTAAGTCCTATATAAATGTGAGTTGTTAGCATTGATAACAAGGACTATGTCTCACATAATCTTGATTATTAACCCCCTCTGTCACAAATTTAATTCAGTTCTGTGAACAAAATATATCCATCACTGATATTATTTAATTAAGTCTTCATTAGGGCTGCAAAGTAAGCCATTAATGAAAATATTCCTTCAGTTACTGAAGGATGCTGAACTTGAAAAGGCTCAGGTGTTGTTTCTAGAACTTTTAGATGTTGGAAAACAATTTTCAGACATGATTTTATTGGACCCCTAAAAGAGCCCTATGAGATGTGTGCCACAAATATCATTATGCATATTTTAAAGGAAATGGAGGGAGTCAATTGACTTACCAGTGCAGAAATGGTGGGTGGATTAGATAGAGGGTTTTTTCCCAATTCTTTCTGTGTCCAGGTCGAGAAATATTTTTTTACTATGTCACATTCCTATCTATGTAAGCACTGCAGTTTAGACTGGGTATCCTAGAACCTACCTGGCTCAATATGCATAAAGGTGGGTAGGACTCCAAAGAGGAGAGTTAGCCCAGAACTTTATATTTAGGGTTTGAACCTGACATTCCAACCTGAGGAAGCATGTGATTCCATTAGAGAAACATCTCCTTGGTCACTGTAACAAAGAGGTCAAAAACTTCTAGTGGCTAAGTGGACACTCCTGGTCATTGCTGTGGCATGGATGACAATCTAGTTAAGGATGTCCATCCCTATCCTCCATTCAACTCAGTCACGGGAATCACAAAAGTTACCAAATGAATGAATAAATCACTAACTGAATTGGATACACAATCTGGTAGCACTGAATGGAACACTAAAGAGGAATATTTTCAATGTCAAGAGATGAAGTTAAGTCTGAAACAGGAATTTTATCCAGATCTGGTAGACCTGAATCTCTGAGGAAATATGGGTCCCTTGGAGATACAAGGGCTGCCAACTCAAGAACAAAACAAGCCATTAAATTCTTCTCTGACCAATGAGGGGAAAGTATGAGTACACAGAGAAAATTTTCTCATGGGTATTTTGTCATTCTAAGTTTGTCGTGAGGTGGCTATTCACTAAAAGTTGATTCTATTCCTCCTAGGTATATGACATGCACAAAGTCTTTGAATATCTCCAAGTCTCAGTTAATTTTTGAAATGTATATTATCATCTCAGATCTGAATACAATCAGATTTTGGGTAACATGGAATGTGATACTGATAATGAAAAAAAGGTGAAGTAGTGCATAGATATACACAAGGAAGGCTCGGGAAAAGATCACTGAATTTGGTGGTGGAAGGTGACTGCATGTGTGTGTTCTCTTAAGAAATATAATGATAATTTTTGCTGAAAATACTCATTAGAAAATTCATCTCATTCAATATGATGTATAAAATACAAAATTTTAATTTATTCTATAATTTTTAATGTCCTAAATATTATATTATAAAACTCCAATTAATTATTGCATATATTTTATGTGGAACATCATGAAAGAGTTAAAAGAAGTAATCCATCAAGAACATAAAATTTTCCCATTATCTATCAAATTTTATAATAATTTTTTTCTGTTCTAAACATTTTATTGAATAGAATGATTTAATAAAGTCAGCCAAAAGCTAAAATATATATTTAAGTGACATATACATTTTTATTATATAATATATATTTATATTTATACATATATATATATATATACAGATTTACAAGGAAATTTTAATGCTAGATTTTAAAATGTATTTGGCTGAACACTATCTTAAACATTTGGGCTTTAATTTGATTAAAAACAAGAATAAAATGAAATTTTGCTCACATAGTAGTCCTTGATAATAGAAAAGGACCAACATGATGTTGTCGTGATGTCCATTAATTGTGCATAAATTGGGTTTTAGTGAGGCACAATTCTATAGTTTTCTTCATTATTCTCTCTTCCAAAGTTAGGAAAATCTAAAGTAGGAGAGCAGCTCTGAAAAGGGCTTGGCAAGCTCACAAAGCATAGGTACTTGTCTTCCATGAACATCCATATATTCTCTTTTCTTATAAATATATAAGACATAAAATGGTAGGACAATCTTATAATTTAATTGTGGAAAAGAGAAATTATTCTTTTGTAAATTTAGCTTCCTAACTAATCACTGAAAATAAATGAAATATTTGATTTTTCTGCTGGGTAATGATCATTAAGTCAACAATATTTAATAAGCTCTTACTATGTGCCAAACACTGTTCTATGTGCTAAGACTACAAAAATATGAAAAAAAGAGTCCTCACCTAGAAGATGGGGAAAAAGAATAAAAATGTACTCAAAGTTGAGTTGCAGATGTTTCCTTCCTTTTACCAATATTTAGATATAGCCTAATCTTGATAGGGAAAAAATTTCTTGATAGGGAAAAAATAGGGGAAAAAAGCATTACTATTTTCTTGAAGGCAGAATCTGGACATACTGAAGAGTGCATTTAGCCTGGAGTGAGTAATATATCATTTCAAATCCATTCTCAGACACTATATGTGTAACCTTGGGCAAGTCATTTCACTCCTGTTTGCTTCAGTGCTCTCAAGTTTAAAATGATTGTAATTTATACCAAAATGCCTTTTTTTAATATGGCAGATGGTGGTCATCTTCTCACTTATCAACCCTTTAATAATATACAAATTGATTTTCTCAGTATTTCTAAAGTGGGAAATTTAAATCATTTCCTTGTAAAAGTTGACCAATTAATTAGATGGATGGAGTCTTTTTTTCAAATTCAAAAGGACATGCATCCTCTATGAAATTAAGATAAATTGTTCCAAATTTTGGACCCTCTGTTCAGATAGATTCTGATTGTGGCTCACATTTTATAGATGCTCTGCTGGCTAGAGTTTATGCTACTTTTTCAATGAATCCAAAGTTTCATATTCCTTACTATCCTCAGTCTTCAGGAAAGAAAGAGAGTATGAATAAAGAGTTAAAGAGATTGATTGGAAAACTGTGAAAGAAAACTCTATGTCTTGCCTTTGGCTTTTATCTATTTGAGGAACAGACCTAATGGAGGTGGTCATACATCCCCTTATGAAATGTCGTTTGGTTATCTTCCTTTATTATTATTTTTATTAATTTTTATAACCCTTACCTTCCATCTTGGAGTCAATATTGTGTATTGGCTACATGGCAGAATAGTGGAAAATGCAAGGCAATGGGGTTTAAGTGACTTGCCTATGGTCACACAGCTCAGAAGTGTCTGAGGCCAGATTTGAATCTCGACCCCCCCATCTCTAGGCCTGACTCTTAATACACTGATTCACCAGCTGCTCTCAATCGCTTTCCTTTAATATCAAAAAACCTTTTCACCAGCATATATCTCCATTTGGAAGTGGATTTGGCTATGTCCATATACATAAGAGAATTAGAAAACAGGATTAAAGAATTATAATGAATCAGAGCAATGTTACAGACTAGACCTATAGATTTCTCATTGCATAATTTCAAACCAGGTGATTACTTGTACATTAAGAATTTTCAACATCGCAGTACATTGCAGCCTGTTTGGGAAAGCCATTTCCAAAATCTCTTAAGTTTAGTCCAACAAATTGCTGGATCCATTATTCTCACATGAAACCTGTATCTTTGTCCACTCATAATGATTTCCTATAATGTTACTGAAGATCCGTGGTACTCTGGCTATCTTTATCCTATTTAGTTTCCCCTCTGCCTGTATAGGACAACAGAAAAGACCTTCCATTAGTGGATTCATCTTCCCATTACTGAGTCATATAGTATACAAGATTTCTTTCTGGCTGATACTCACCTTCCCAGTGGTGAGTAACATAGTACAGAGGCCCTTTGACTGAATAAGACAACACCCTATTGCAAAACGAAGGCTTAGTAGATTATAATAATTTATAGGAATGACCACTAAAAAGTGGCTACAGATAAAATACCTAAATATGTTATATTCAGGTTGCTCAATAAACTTATATATATAGTTAAGAAATTTTTTATTTCTTTCTAATCAATAATCATCCTTAATTAATTACTTCCTTGCCTAAATGTTGGTTGTTTCCAATATCTGGAGTCTTATTTTTAAAGGGGAATTAAGAATACATCAATAAACCACTATGGATTATTGAAACCTCTTCCTTAATGAAGATTTTAATCAAATTATCTCAGAGCTCATGTATCTAACCACTGAGGTATCAGTTTCTGAATGCCTCACTATATTTTCTGAATCTTTTATAGGGACCATATGCCAGAGTCCTAATTATAAACAGATTTCTTATCCTTATTTTCTTTTAGGAAATGTGAATTCTTGCATGACTTTTTGGCTTCTCCTCACTCATCTAGTAATAACTGCAGTGATCTTCTGCTTTCTGAGGTATTCATATTTGTCTCTGTGGAATAAAAATATACATAACTCCCAAGAGAGCAAAGTAGTTCATGGGATAGTTCTACCTGAATCTATTGAGCTTAATGATTATGATAGAAAGTGTTCCTACATTGAACATTTGTAATTTTTCTCTTTTTTCATTTTAGTAAATTTGGGTGTGATACTGACACAAAAATATTTTGGTCTATATTTCTCTAATGAAATTATTTAGACCACTTTTAAACTAATTCTATATATGACTGATTTCTTCATCCATGAATTGTTTATTTACATTGTTTGTAATTTATCAATTGGAAGATGGCTATCTTTCTGTTGGTAATGAATTGGAAATTGAAGGGATATCCATCAATTGTTTTGCAAAATTTGTTTTGCAAAAACTTGCAAAAATTCAAATTGTTCAAAACTTTCTATTCACTCTTGGCAATAATAATTGTAACTTTACTGTACGATGAAGCCTATTGTGTTTAGTGAGGAGAATCATGTGACTACCTTCCATGTTGTATTGATGATAAAAAGTAATAATAAATAAGTGAATGATAAAAAAGCATTTATTCTGTCCCTACTATGTGCGAAGTGCTGTGACAAATTCAGAGGTTACACATTGAAAAAAAGAAAACCATTCTGCCTCCCCCTCCTGAGAAGCTTGACCTGTATGCCAGGTTTCCATCCATGTACATGTTGTAAGTCAATAAAAGTCAAGGTTTGGGGCTTGAGGGGAGGGAGAAGTAAAAAGAGAATGAAGAAGAAAGAAGTTGGAACAGAGAAGGCACATGAAGGGAAAAGAGGAAAAGACTGGCAGGCCAAGCAACACATGGTCAGGTTACTTAGAAGAATGTTTGGCTATGCTTTCTAATAAACTTTATATAATATACATCTGGGTAGAAATATTATTTCAATGCTTACAAAGGGTCAGGAAGGATTCTATATCAAAATAAGTATTGTTGTTATTTGCACTTAGCCAATTACAATGAGAGTAAAGTTTAACCATTGCCTGACATCACCCTCATATTGCCTTCCATTGTAATATTTTCCCACCTTTTTAAAGAAGATAAATTACCCCCATTCCACCACTTCCTTTTCCTCTCAGTTTAATATTCTAGTTCACCCATAGTATTTTTGCATATTGTGTCATCATATTCAGCTTACTTCCATATCCTTTGTCTATGAATATTCTTTCTAACTGCCCTAATACTGCTAGAAAAATTAAAGGTTACAGATATCATCTTTCCACTTCTATAGTCTTCTACCTTATTCTCCCTTCCAAAGTTATCCAAGCCTAAAGGAGGAGAGCAGGCCTGAAAAGGGCTTGGCAAGCCCACCAAGCAGAGTTAATAGTCTTCTGTGAACATACATATGCTCTATTTGCTCATAAAAATATGAGATAGAAAATAGTAGGACAATCTCATAATTTATTTGTGGAAAAGAGGAATTATTTATTTTTAATTTAGCTTCCTAACCAATCACTGAAAATAAATGAACAATTTGCTTTGTCTACTGTAAACCTTAAAATTTCTTAGACTTATGAATGTTGGAAATTTCTCCCATTGGGAAATTTCATACTTGAAAAATTTCCTACTGATAGTAAGAACTCTATTGGAATATGAAACTCCTTGGCATGGGAGGATCCTTCTCCTCCCTACTTAAGACTACTTTAGTACAGAAACCTTTTGCTAAACAATGGAAAGGGCTTTGACCTACGCTTAAGCATAGAACAGGAAGTTCTTTGAGTCATGAATTTTTAGAATTGATACAATAGAGATACTTGGAATGGCAGAATCAGGTCTTGGAAACTACAATCTCCACCCTACTCAGAGTAACAGGATTTAGGAAGGGCTGCAGCAAAGATCAAGATTTAATTATTTGAGAATATGACCTTCAACAGACATGTGCAAAGGGGGCAGACCTCTGGGCGGTCCTGGGTTAAGCTAGAGCCACCATTGGCACAGGGGAGACATCGACAGTGCTTGGTAGATGTGAGAACTGAGGGGAGGGAACTTAGATTGTTTCCTTAAAGATAGCGGGGTCTGAGGACTGAGGAGGTTGCTCTGAAGGAGGACTGAGGAGTTGATGCTCTGAAGGAGGTCTGAGAGGAGAGAGGTCCTGGAGGGAGAGCTCCTGGAGAGGTCTTGAAGGAGGCTGTGGAAGGAGAACTCAGGAGGAGTCAGGAGGAGAACTCTCTGGAAACATTTCTTGAAAGGAGGCTCTCTTGAAGGTCGAGCCTGAGGTTGGCATGAGAAGCCTTACCTAGAGAGATCTTGGGTGAGTGAGAAAAACAACTGACTGATTTATCTCTTAGGACTGAGGTCTAGGCCTTATTGGCTTGAGACCCTTCATTCTTATTCCTTTCTTATTTTCTCTCTTTTTCTATTGATTAATCAGTGTATTATAAATTAAAATTCTCTACAAAACCCAGTTGGCTTGGGCATATTCATAAATTGGGAATATATTCCCTGGGGACCATCTTATATTTATATAAAACCAAGACACAGTAGAAAACATATTTCAGTGGTCATAATTGTTATATATTTCCCTTGCTCCCAAACATTTTAATTATCACAGTTTATGGCTCCCACTCTCTTATCTACAACTATTTAAAGCTCAAAACTATTTTAAATCTAACACTACTGTGTAATGATTATGAAGTCAACAATATTTAATAAGCTCTTATTATGTGCAAAGCACTGTTCTATGTGCTGAGAATACAAAAAGACGAAAAACATAGCCTTCATCTAGAAGGTAGGGGATAAAGAATAAGAAATGTCCTTAAAGTTCAATCTCAAATATTGCTTTCTTTTACCAATATTTAAATATAACCTAAGTTTGATAGGGAAAAAATGTCTTTAGGTATTACTATTTTCTTAAAGGCAGAGTCTGGACACACTGCAAAGGGCATTTAGCCTGGAGTCAGCAATATCTCATTTCAAAACCATTCTCAGACACTAGCTGTGTAGCCTTGGGCTAATCATTTCACTTCTGTGTGCTTCAGTGCTCTCAACTTTAAAATGGTATTAATAAAAGTTCCAGTCTCCTCTGGATGTTGTGAGGATCAAATGCCCTTGTTTTTGTAACACACTTAACGCAGTGCCTGGCATATACTAGGTGCTATATAACTGGTTATAGTCTCAATGAAATTCTATGGAATGACTGATCAGTGTTCCTCAATAGATCATTTAAACATTTGCTAATGGAGGAACAATAACATTTAAAGATGATTGTTGTAGATAGGAAATTTACAACTTTGGGAAGTTTCAAAATTATAAAAATACCGAAGTGAGAGGCAATATGAAGTTTCTCTCAGTGGAAAATTTGAAATGGTCTAATGATGGTTTCAAGAAGGCTTGTAATGAGAATGTCCCATGAATCTGCTTCCCAAACCACCTGATATTTGGACTGAATGAACAACAGGAAACTTCACACTCTCTCCATAATATGTCACAAGATTTCTTGGATTATTAAGTATGATTCCATGGTGATAGAAGGAACCAAGGGAGCTATTCTAGAATACTCTTTAGAATAAAGAGATGAGAATGCTTCTGGTTGTGACCTACATAAGGGAATCAGTTTGCATTCAAATGCAGAATCCTTGGGGCAATTTGGGAACATGAAAAGCTGAAAAACTGAAAGTACCCAACAATTTTATCATGAACAGTGAAATATTTTGATGTAATATTTTCATAAACCTTCAAATTGATATTAACATGATTATAACAATTTCTAACTACTGCAGAAAAAAGACTAAATTGCTTCAATCATGTGCATGCTTGTCACAGAAGAAAAGATTTTTAATTTAATTGATATATTGCTTACTGATTATGGAAAGAAAAACATTTGGTTAACCCAAATGCCTTGGACTATCCTTGTAAAGTCCTAAAGAGTTTGTGAAGCACTAAATGGGAAACACTGCACTAATTCATTCTAACTCTCAAATTTGTAACTATTCTGGCTCCATCAAAAAATAGGTGCTTAGTTGTTATTTTAACCAAAATGCTTCTAAAAATATGGCATATCTGGCCTCAGACACTTCCCAGCTGTGTGACCCTGGGCAAGTCACTTGACCCCCATTGCCTAGCCCTTACCACTCTTCTGCCTTGGAGTCAATACTGTGTATTGGCTCCAAGAGGGAAGGTAAGGGTTATAAAAAAATATGGCATAGGCTAGTCATCCTCTCACTTATCAACCCTTTAATAATATGCAAATTGATTTCCTCAGTATTTCTAAAGTGGGAAATTTAAAGCATTGCCTTGTTAAAGTTGACCAATTAATTAGATGTATGGAGTCTTTTTTCAAATTCAAAAGGAGAGACAACCTCTATGAAATTAAGAGAAATTTTTCAAAGTGTGGACCCTCTGTTCAGATAGATTCTGATTGTGGTTCACATATTACAGATACTATCCTGGCTAGAGTTTATGCTACTTTTGCAATTAATCCAAGGTTTCATATTCCTTACTCTCCTCAGTCTTCAGGAAAGAAATAGAGTATGAATAAAGAGTTAAAGAGATTGATTGAAAAACTGTGAAAGAAAACTCTATGGGTTGCCTTTGGCTTTTTTCTATTTGAGGAGAAGACCTAATGGAGACTGTCATATATTCCCTCATGAAATGTTGTTTAGTCATATTGCTTTATTATTATTATTATTAATTTTTTTAAAAAACCTTACCTTCCATCTTGGAGTCAATACTGTGTATTGGCTCCAAGGCCAAAGAGAGGAAAGGGCTAGGCAATGTGGGTTAAGTGACTTGCCTGGGGTCACATAGCTCAGAAGTGTCTGAGGCCAGATTTGAATCTAGGAACTCCTATCTCTAGGCCTGACTCTCAACCCACTGAGTCACCAGCTGCTCCCAGTCATCTTCCTTTAAAAAAAAATACTTTTTCACCAGCTTATACCTCCATTTGGAAGTTGATTTGGCTATATCAATATACATAATAGAATTAGAAAACAGGCTTAAAGAATTATAATGAATAAGAGCAATGGTATAGACTAGGCCTATAGATTTCTCATTACATAATTTCAAACCACGTCATTACATTTAGAATAAGAATTTTCAACATCCCAGTAGATTTCAGCCTGTTTTGGAATACCCATTCCAAGTTCTCCATTAATTAATTTATTCCAAAAAATTGCTGGATCCATGATTTTCAAGTGAAATCTGTATCTTTGTCCACTCATAATGATTTCCTACAATGTTACTGAAGATCTTTTGTGCTCCAACACACCCTAAGCACTCCACAGTGCTTTGTTGCTTTCCCATCTCAGCCATTGAATCTTCTTATTGGTTTCTTCCGTCTGTTCCGCCGAAGCAGTCTTCACATGCTGGGTAAGAAAATCCCTGGTTCACCAGGGGTCGAGGACCTGATGGCTACCCTCACAAGGTTTAGCCGGCCTGTCGAAGCCATTGCCCGGGGTGTGGCTGCTGCCGCATGCTAGCAGCTACTGGAAGCCACCAGTGAGAGCTGGGTGTCAGGTGGGGGGTCAGAGGCTGGAGAGCTTCCCTAGGAGGGCACGACAAGTCCTCCATACCAGAGATACCAGAGATACTACCCCTTCCTGAACACCCCATACACTCCACACGGAACAACGCGGCAGGTGGGAGCACTTCTCCCCTAGAAGGCCAGGGGAGCATGGAAAACCGTTGACTCGGCCTCCACGTGGAGTATGACTCAGTGAGAGTGGGTGGGCGGTCCCCCACGACCAGGACCCGAACCCAGAACCACACTGGAGAATGGGAGAAGTCCGAGCCAGGCAGCTCCTCTTCCCACTGGTCCATCCAGCAAACCCAGAGGGTGGTCACCCCAAGACTCCCCAGACCCACCCTTCCCATCTTGGGGGCACCAAACCCCAACCTCTAGCCACAAGACCGGTGGACAGGGCACGCGGCAAGAGGAGGGGCCCGAGACCGGAAGAGGGCGGAGACGGAACCGACCCCGCTGGGGAGTGGAGGGCAACCCCCGAATCTTTAAACCTCCCTGCCAAAACTAGCTAGGTACCCTGGACAGGATGGGGGCAGAAAGGCCTCCCATACCCCAAAAGCAGGCTAGTACCGCACAGAGGGGAAGAGCGTGGGAGTTTTCACCCCAACCCCTTGGGGCATTAGGGACGAGCTGACCAAGGCACACCCGGCCAGCCACGCCAACCCCAATTCCCAGTCTCAGAGGGAAGACGCTCACTCAAGAGAGTGGACCAACACCGACGGGGTCCTGCTGGCCCACACGGTGAGGGGACCCCTCTCGAGCCACCAGGGCAGGGGCCTCGTCACCACTGCCCCAGCCCCACCAGTGGGGGTGAGGCGGTTCAGCCTTGAGTAGAACCTGAATATCTACATTGTCTTCATAGACCTGACAAAGGCGTTCGACACAGTGAACAGGGACGCATTGTGGGTGATCCTTAGCAAGCTCGGTTGCCCAGCAAAATTCATCAAACTGATCCAGCTCTTTCATGTCGACATGACAGGGGAAGTCCTATCTGGTGGAGAGACTTCCAATGGCTTCAACATCTCCAATGACGTGAAACAAGGCTGTGTCCTTGCTCCGGTACTATTCAATCTATACTTCACCCAAGAATTACAACATACTGTGATGGATCTAGATCTGGGTGTCTACATCAAATACCAACTGGATGGCTCACTATTCAACTTTTGCCACCTGACTGCAAAAACAAAGACAACAGAAAGACTCATCCTGAAAGCTCTCTTTGCAGATGACTGTGCTCTCATGGCCCACCAAAAAAATCATCTTCAAACCATTGTGGACAGGTTCTCCACCGCAACAAAACTGTTTGGCCTGACCTAGACCATGAGATTAATGCCAGGATCCAAAAGGCCAGCCAGGCACTCGGGTGGCTGCGCTGCAAAGTCCCCCAACACAGAGGTGTAAGCACTGCAACGAAGCTCAAAGTGTATAACGCAGTGGTCCTCAGCTCACTCCTGTATGGTTGCGAGACATGGACACTGTACGGAAGCACGTGAAACAGCTGGAGCAATTCCACCAACGCTCCCTCCGGTCAATCATGAGGATCCGATGGCAGGACCGAATCACCAACCAGGAAGTTCTCGACAGAGCCAACTCCACCAGCATCGAAGTCCTGGTCCTCAAAGCCCAGCTACGATGGTCTGGACACGTCATCCGCATGGACCCACAGCGAATACCAAGACAGGTATTCTATGGTGAACTGTCAGTTGGAGTCAGGAAACAAGGCCGACCAAAGAAAAGATTCAAGGATCAGCTAAAGTCAAACTTGAAGTGGGCTGGCATTACACCAAAGCAACTAGAACTAGAATGATAATGCACAAAGACAATTGTCATTCTCGGTCAGAGAGAGACTACCACTAAACCAAACTAAAACTGAAGATCAGAGGTAGTCTGACAATCTTTATTCTATTTAGTCTGCCCTCTACCTGAATAAGACAACAGAATAGAATTAGAGGATTCATCTTCCCATTACAGTCATATGGTATACAAGATTTCTTTTTGAAGGACACTCACCTTCCCAGTGGTGAGTTGAATGGTACAGAGGCCCTTTGCCTGAAAAGGACAACACTGTAATGGAAAATGAAGGCTTAATAGTTCATAAGAATTTATAGGAATACAGTTAAATTGAGGCTACAGGGGAAATAGCTAAATACATTACATTCAGGTTGCTTAATAAACTTATAAATATAGTTACCATATTTTTTATTTCTTTCTAGTGAATTATTAACCTTAATTAATCCCTTCCTTGGTTAAACATTGGTAGATTTCAATAGCTGGAGTCTTGTTTTTTAAAGAGGAAAAAAGAATACATCAATAAAACTGCAGATAATTAAAACCTCTCCCTTAATGAAGGTTTTAGTTAAATTATTTCAGAGTTCATGAATCTAACCAGTGATACAGAAGTTTCTGAATGCCTCACTATATTTCCTGGATCTTTTATGGGGTCCACATCCCACAGTCCTAATTATAAACAAATTTCTCTTCCTTATGTTCTGTTAGGAAATGAGAATGCTTGTGCGTCTTTTTGGCTTCTCATTACTCATCTAGTAATAACTATAGTCATGTTCTGTCATCTGAAGTGTTCATATTTCTCTCTGTGGAATAAAAATATACATAGCCCCCAAGACAGCAAATAAGTTCATGGGATAGTCCTCCCTGAATCTATTGACCTTAATGATTATGTTAGAAAATGTTCCTACATTGAACATTTGTAATTTTTCTCTGTTTTCATTTTAATCAATTTGGGTGTGATACTGTATCAGAATTGTTTTGGTCTATATTTCTCTAATGAAATGATTTAGACAATTTTTAAATAATTCTATATATTACTTTGATTTCTTCATCCAAAAATTGTTTGTTTATATCTTTTGTACTTTTATCAATTGAAAGATGGCTATTTTTCTGGTGGAAATGAATTGGAAATTAAGGGGATATTCTTCAATTGTTTTGAAAAATTTGATTTGCAAAAATTTGAAAATTGCACATTTGAAAAACTTTCAGATTCACTCTTGGCAATAGTAATTGTAACTTTCCTGTACAGTAAAGCCTATTATGTTTTTCAATAGAATCATGGGACTACATTCTGTGTTGTATTAACAAATAAAAAGTAATATTAAATAATTGAATGATAAAAAAAGCATTTATTAAGTGCCTACTATGTGGAAACAACTGTGACAAATTCTGAGGTTACACATTGAGAAAAAAAAACTGTCCCCTACACTCAAGTGCTAAGATTGAATCAAGAAAATGACATTGGACTTTTCAGATGCAAATGTCATATAATGGACTAGACTGCTTTAATTGAGCACATGATGACACATATTCCTTAGTGTTATTTCCATTTATATTAATAATTTTTTATTTCATTAATAAAATACATATATATTTCTAATGGTCAACCATTTTAAGTGGTCAATATTTTGGTGGCAAGAATATTTTTTAATCAGGTCTTCAGTAGAACTGGTTACAGAAAAGGTAGTGAGTACAGAATCTGGATAAAGAGTTACCAGATTACATCTCCAGAAGAGCTACTCCCCCTGGATAATGGCTTCAAGGAATGTGTTGAAAGCAGGGTAGATAGCCTCAGAGTTTCCACTATTCCCATGTTCCTTAGTGCCTTTGAGTAGTAATTAATTAGTGATTGGTCCTTGTAGCGAGGGAAATAGTTTCTCATTCTCCCAGATAGTACTCATTTCCCAGGGATGTTGTGAGAATCAAATGAGTTAATGTTTATAAAGAACACAGCACAGTGCCTGGCACAAAGTAGGTGCCATGTAAATATAAGTTGTTCTTCTTATTATTTTTTAATAATAGTTGGTAGTTCTTTTTTCCACATGAGTTTCTTTCTGCAATTATGGATGGCAAATAATAGCCATCTCCAAGAGTTTCTTAGATTTTATGCTATTGAAGATGGTGATGATGGTGGTTTGATCCATCTGCTATCTACTGCTTTCTCTATCTTCATTAAGTGGCCTTATTGCTTCAGCTAGGCTAACATCCTGTCTTAATAGTGGCAAATGGTCAGGGAATTTGTTTTGATGGTGGATAATATGTATCTTAACTTCAAGAATTTGCTCACAAATATTGACTGCAGAACCTAAGGTCATAATGTGGGAATAATTCTTATGTTCCTCCAAATATGGGTCTCCAGCTCATATAAAATAATTGAAATTGACAAATAGTGGAAATCCTTTATTTCTTCCCATAGAAAAAAATCAAAATATATTAAAGAAAAATTCACAGTAATCCCTATTCAGACATGGAAACCTGTGAAGCACCTAAAGAACCTATTAGTTAAAATTGAATTTCCATAGAGGTTGGCATCAGGATGCTACACTGATATTACAATGAAAGACCTCTCTCTCCCTTATTATCTTTCAAATTTCTTTCCAGGCATAAAGGATGAATTTGTAATTCGTATTCATTACTAAATGTTAGCCTTACTGTAGGAGTGTTCTGGATCCAGCTTTTACTGGCTCACAAAGAGATGATTAGATTTTGTATGAGTATAAAAAAGTGTAGAAATCAGTAAATGCTACAAGTCAAGAAATAATTGTTTTGTTGATAAAACTTTGCATAGCATTAGAAAACATATTAATGAGGCCTAATTTTTAAACTGTTGTCATATACTTTTTTCTGAAGAGCTTGTTATTAAGCATTTAGAATCAAACCCTGTAGTTGAGGGGGGTAATATTACACTTTCCAAACAACTTAGTGACTTTGCTCTGCAAGTACTATACCATTCAAAAGTTAAGTAGCTTCTCATCCTCCTTTAAAAGGATAATGGCTACAATTTCTATATCATGACTATGTGTATCCTTGTTTAGTGGCATCTAGGTGTATAAATCTGGGTGTGTGAACACATATACCATTCATTCCATAAAACAATATTATGAATCACACTTAGGGCCCTTTAAACATATGGAAACTGAGGCTTAGATTTTAAGTGATTTGATTAAAGTTATTGTACTTCAGTCATTTTTTGTTTCTAATCAATACTTCAGGAACTCATGAGAAATTTTCTTGGCAAAGATAATGGAGTGGTTTGGTATCTCCTTCTCTAACTGTATCTTGTGACAAGGAAATCACTTTAAAAGACTGATATATATTAATTTAAGGTCGCCAAGGAATTCAGCTATGTAATTCCTTAATGAAAACTCAAGTCAGCAGTCAACCTTTTATGGAGTTTAATTACAAACAGGAGGAAGAAAAGTATTAGAGAGAGAGAGAGAGAGAGAGAGAGAAAGGGAGAGAAGGGAATAGGGCTTGAATACCCCCTCTGTTTAGGCTGGGCCAAAAGGCCCAAGCCCTTAGATAGCTGAGGCAAAGGAAAGAGATCAGTCCCTATCACTCACATGACCAAAATGGAGAAACAGTCTCAGGGGCCTCCACCTCCAGCTTCCTTCAGAGCAAGCTTCTCAGAGCACAACTTCTCAGAGCAAAAACTCTCCAACCACCCCTCAGTCCTGAGACCCCGCTATCTTTAAGGAAACCATCCAAGTTCCCTCCCCTCAGCTCTCACATCTACCAATCACTGTCCATGTCTTCCCTGTGCCCTTGGTGGCTCTAGCTTAACCCAGGACTGCCCAGAGGTCTGTGGCTTTGCACATGTCTGTTGAAGGTCATATTCTCAAATAATTAAATCTTGATCCCTTGCTGCAGCCCTTCCTAAATCTTGTTACCTGAGCAGGGTGGAGATTGGAAGTTCCAAGACCTGGTTCTGTCATTCTAAGTATCTCTATTGTATCAATTCTAAAATCAATCATGACTCAAAGAACTTCCTGTTCTATGCTTAAGCATAGGTCAAAGCCCTTTCCATTGTTCAGCAAAAGGTTTCTGTCCTAAAGTAATCTTAAGTAGGGAGGAGAAGGAACCTCCCATGCCAGTGGGGTTCACATTCCAATAGACTATCAGTAAGAAATTTTCCAAATATGAAATTTCCCAATGGTGAAATTTCCAACATTTATAAGTCTAAGAAATTTTAAGGTTTACAATCTTCAGAAGAAGATGCTGATGAAATTAGGATTAAGTGGCTACCTTTGGGTCATAAAACTAGTAAGTGTCTGTGGCCAGATTTGAATTCAGATATTCCTGATTCTAGATCCATTGCTGTATCCCTTGTGATGCCTTGCTTCCTTAGGTTATACAGTGTGTTCTTATGGTTACTCAATATAAATGGGTCAAACACAGAATTTAAATAATATGTTCTCTATTCGAAGTGTATGACATTTGTTGCTACATGATGCTACTTCCTGGAAAATATGAATTGCATTTCTTTGTGAATAAGAAAAATGGACTTATTGGAAAATGGATCACAGAGGAAAGAAGTTGTACGTTCATTTTTTCTCCAATTAAAAAGGATGATCAAATTGAAGACGTTGTCTTCTCATAGCTTTTCTGAAAGCATTCTTAACTTCTTTGTTTCTCAGACTATAGATGAGAGGATTCAACATAGGAATAACCATGGTGTAGAATACTGATGCCATTTTGTCTGAGTCCATTGAATGGCTTGAGCTGGGTCGGAAGTATATAAAGATGATTGTCCCATAAAATATGAATACTGCTGTGAGATGGGAAGCACAGGTGGAGAAAGCTTTCTGGCGCCCATCAGCAGAACGGATCTTAAGGACAGTGATGAAGATAAACAAGTAAGAAACAAAGATAACAAGAAATGTAAAGGATGCATTTAATGATCCTAAAATAAAGATGATTGATTCAGTGATGTGAATTTCAGAGCAAGAGAGAACCAAGAGAGGGGGAATATCACAGAAAAAGTGATGGACTATATTGGACCTGCAGAAGGAAAGACTAAAAATACTTCCTATGATGATGGAGGAATACAGAAATCCCCAGATATGAGATCCACAGGCCAGATTCACATACATTTTTGGTGTCATGATAGTGGCATAATGTAGGGGTTGACACACAGCTGCATGACGATCATAGGCCATGAACGCTAAAAGAAAACCTTCAATAGCAACAAAGGCCACAAAGAAGAACAACTGGGTAGCACATCCATTATAAGAGATGACCTTGTTGCCTGTGAGGAATCCAGTCATCACCTTGGGAATAACAGTTGAGGAAAGACCAAAATCCACCAGAGACAGATTTCTGAGGAAAAAGTACATTGGGGTGTGGAGACAGGAATCATGGGAGATCAGAGCTACCATCCCCAGGTTCCCTACCAGGGTGATGAGATAGATGAGGGTGACCATTATGAACAGAGGACCCTGAAACCCTGGGGCCTCTGTTAATCCTAAAAGGATGAATGAATTCACCTCAGATCTGTTCTCCATAATGTCATTTGAGAGTGATGTCATTCTCCTGAAAGGAAAAAGAGTAACCATCAGAACTATTAACACTTCATATTGAATTACTCCAAGTCATGAAACATAGTCATAAAAATATCTTATGGTAAAGGTAAAAAGAGGGAATAAAGAGACTGAGAGCATTTAGGTAGTCATCAATGCGATTAATTCAGTTATTCCAAATTAACTCATCAAGTTTCTTATAGTGAGCACTTCATGTATTGCTCTTCACCTTTTTCTCAGAGATATTTTATTTTCCCAATTACAGGTAGTAATAATTTTCAATGTACATTTACTAAAATAAAAAGATCCAAATTGTCTTCCTCCCTTCCCCATTCTCAGAGATGGTAACCAATTTGATTTGGGATATATATATATATATATATATATATATATATATATATATATATACACATACATATGTATATATATATATTATCATGCAAAACAGATTTTGATATTATTTATTGTTTTAAAAGAAATCTCATATTAAACCCAAACTCCAAAATAAAAC
The DNA here is from genome assembly GCF_027887165.1 of Monodelphis domestica. NCBI lineage: Eukaryota > Metazoa > Chordata > Mammalia > Didelphimorphia > Didelphidae > Monodelphis > Monodelphis domestica. Next base: position 18,411,353 of record NC_077232.1, on the reverse strand, counting down.
ATTAATGTGAGTGAAAAATAGTATGTTTTGATCTATATGAACCTCTAACAGTTCTTTTTCTGGAGGTGGATAGTATTCTTTGTCATTATTACTCAGAATTTTCCCAGCTCATTATATTGCTGAGCATAGCAAAGTCTTTCAAAATTGACCATTGCACAAAATTGCTGTTACTAAATACAATAATCTGGTTGTGATAATTTTCCTCAGCCTCAGTTCATGTAGGACATTCTTGTCTTTCATGAAATCATCCTGATCACTGTTTCTTACAACTCCATAGTACCACATTGTCAACATATAACACAATTTGTTCAGCCATTCCCCAAATGATGGACAACCCTTTAATTTCCAATTCGTTGCCACCAAAAACAGAGCTGCTTTAAATATACTTTTACAAGTAGCTCCTTTCCCTTTTTGTGATATTATTTTTATACAGACCCAGTAGTCATCAAAGGGAATGTACAGTTTTATAGACCTTTGGACATAGTTACAAATTGCCCTCCTAAATGGTTGGATCAGTTCACCACTCCTCTACCAATGCATTAGAATCCCAGTTTTGCCACATCCTTTTCAACATTTATCACTTTTTCACTCTTTTGCTAATTGACACTCATTTTAAAAATTTGATTACTTTATTTTCCAATTAATTTTTATTAGTCTTATATAGGCTCTTCTTGATTATAATTTTATTGATTTATTATATGAAAAGGACACATTTATTATTTTTGCTTTTTTTGCATTTTTAGGCTCTAATATATGGTTTTCCTCCTACTTCTTTGATGGTGTGTCAAGGAAATTCATTCCCTCCCCCCTCCTGAGTAACTTGACCTGTATGCCTGGTTTGCATCCATGTACATATTGTACCTCAATAAAAGTCAAGGCCTTGGGCTTGGGGAGAGGGAGAAGTGAGAAGAGAATGAAGAAGGAAGAAGTTGGAACAGAGCAGGCAGGTGAAGGGAAAAGAGGAAAGGACTGGCAGGCCAGGCAACACATGATCAGGTTATTTAGAGGAAGGATTGTCTACCCTGTCTAATAAACTTTTTATAATATACATCTGGATAGAAATATTATTTCACTTCTTACAAAGGGTCAGGTAGGATTCTATATCAAAATAAGTATGGTTGTTACTTGCACTGAGTGAATTACAATAAGAGTAAAGTTTAAACATTGTCTGTCCTCACCCTCATATTGCCCTCCATTGTAATATCTTTGCACCTCTTTAAAGAAGATGATTTACCCCATTCCTTCACTCCCTTTTCCTCTCTTTTTGGTACTCTTTTTCACCCCTAGAATTTATGCATATCATGTCATCCTAGTCAGCTTACTTCTATATCCTTTGTCTAGGCATATTCTTTCTAACTGCTCTAGTACTGATAGAAAAAATTAAGGGTTACCGATGTATTTCCACTTAGGACTATAAACATTTTGACCTGATTGAATCTCTTAATTTGTTTCCTTTCTTGTGTTTGGGCAGGGGCTCTGATACTACTCTTGGTTTCTATTTGTTAGGAGTGCTTCAGACTACCTTGCACTGGTTCCAGGTTCCCAGCCAAGTGCCTTGTGCTAGGAATTGAGGCCTTGGCTTGGGGTTGGAAGGGGGCTCAGAGTCTTATCTGGGCCTCCACCACTCAGGCTCACAATTCACTGTCCTTTACTATGGTTTAGAGATTCATGGCAGACTTGAGCTGGGGTTTGGAACTTTAAGGGATGTGTGTGGAGTTGCACTGCTCTTAGCTTAGACAGGATTTCATGAACTCAAAGGTGACTTGGGCCCACTTTTAGAATCTTGGAACAATATATGTGTGTTGGGGGAGATTTGCTGTTGGCTTGTCACTATTCATTGGGGTAGCCTGTCTATAGGCTGTACAGCCTTTCTGTGGTCTTTGCTCCTCTCACAAGCCTGTGGCCCTGACCCTCTCTGACTACTTTTCAAGTTGTTTTCTACTGGGAAATTGCTTCACTCCATTTAGTATTGGTTTTTTTCTATTCAGTATTCATTTTGGAGTATTACATTAATATTTTTGAGAAAAGATCATGAGTTTCTCTGTTTGGATTCTTTTATCTAGGTTCTGTCCCTCAAACTACCCCCACTTTACTTTTCTTTCATTCTAGTCCCCCTTATAATACCCAAAGAGGAATTAGTCACTTCAGGAAAGGAAATTCCTTTCTCCAGTGAAAAATCATCACAACAAAGAGTTTCATGTAGGTCAGAGTTAAAGAGATAGACCTTTTCCTATGAACATACTTCACTTGTATGAAAAATAAATAAAAAAATAAAGGAGAAAATGGAAGATGAAAATGAGAAGAAAATAAACAGACTGAGTGAACTGAAGAGAGAATCACAGAAAGTTGGACAAGATTTCATTGGGAACCTGTTTAGTTCTAGAATTATTATAGCTATAAAATGTGTTCAGTGAACTGAAGTCACTAGATCTGGAGGAAGAACAGCTGCTAGTGGATAATAGTTACATAACTGTGGGAACTTTTCCCCCAAAAGACCACTAGTAGATCACTTAATAAATGTAGGATTTCTAAATTTATTTTCCTCACACAGCCTGTTCCTATTTCAATATTCTATCTAGCCAGTGTGCAAGCAGAAGGCAGTCTGAGCAAAGGAAAATTTTGTCCTTTCATTCAGTATAAGTTATTCTGGGTCCCTGGGAATTTATCATTGTGTCTTTTCACCTCCTTTAAGCTAAGACCCCAGCTCCAGAAAGGGTTTCTTGCTCTGTCTCAATTTCAGTAACTTCCCTCTTTTGATTATCTCAAATTTAACCCAGAGAGAGTTTGTTCATACATTTATTTGCATTTTTCTTAAGATTTTGATTTCCTATAGAGCAGGGGCTCTATTTTATTTTATTTTTTGTATTCTCCAGGCTTGGCATACTGCCAGGCATACAGTGGACAATTAGAAAATGTCACTCACCAATTGTCCAGTGGTAGTGGTAACTAAGTTAAGGTGGCCTTTGTGGCATCAGACAAATCCATAGTCCATCCCACACCCAAGTATAAGCCATTACAGTTTGGAAGGTCCTCCCACAATTATTCATCAGTTACTTCCACTTAGAATATTTATTTTAAATTCTCCACAATGAAACATTAGAAAAAGTTTTCCTAATAGTTCTAAGTAGGACTGTCACATGATATCTAGAACTAGTTATATTTTGAAAATATCATAGAAAATTATATCAGAGAATCTCAAGTCAGGATGGTTTCTCAAAAGTTGTCTACCTCAAATCAGACTTTACCAGGAGTCACCTTTTATTATTTTTTTGTTAATTTCCTTATGATGATGGAATTTTTATCCATCAGAATTTCAAAAGTGAAGGAATAATATATGGAAATTCCATTTTGCATTTGATTATTACAAGGGATGATGAATTGTCGAGTAGGATCAAAATAAATCGGAATTAAGGATAAGGTAACCCTAACCCTAACCTTCAACCAACTCTAGTAATGTTGGAGGAGTGAGAGGAAATTCATTAAGTTATTCCAAATTTTGAGAGAGATGATGAAAGAAAAACTAGCAATTGTTAGACATACACAATTGGTTTGGGTACAGTCAATTCTCCCCATACTAGAGGTGAAATAAAATATGATTCTATTGGATATTCAAAGCCTAAATGACAAAATGACGTCAAGAATGAAATTTTGGAGATAAAGAAAAAAAAAATTTCAATTAGGAAGACTTAGATATGAAACAAAATCTGCAGTATCCCAAAATAGCATGAGACAAAAGATGAGTGCAAAAGGAGATCTTGCCTTCTAGGTGTGATAGAAGTCAAGATCAAGTGAGGGAACCAGAGAAAGCTAAAGCTAATGAAGGAGGGGAGTGACTAACTTGTCTTTTAAGGAAACAAAAGATACTCTAATAAGGAAAAAATCTGAATCTCAAAGTTGGTGAGAAAAGTGAAAAGAATGACAAAAAAATAGGATCACTGACTGGATGTTGCTCCTGTTTTTTGAAAAAGAGAATGGTCTTTGCCTTTACAATGAAACAATGACAGTTAATAGGAAGTTGATGCCAAAGGTAATGAAAACTAGAATCTATATTGGTGAAGAGAAGTAAAGGAACATTTCTGTAGTATCAATTATGTGTCAAGTATCATACAAGGCACTTTATTAATGTGATCTTACTTGATTCTCACAATGACCCTGAGATATAACAGCTTTTATTAAATACATTTTAAAGTTGAGGAAGGCAAATGAAGTTAAATAACTTTCTGAGGATCAACTCATAAATGTCTGAGGATAAGTTTCAACTTGGGACTTCTTAATTCTATGCACCCAGCTCTATCCAATATACAAGAGCAGCCTCTTTAAATTTCACAAACTACTTTAAATACATGGGATCCTCACCACTACTTGTGACCTATATGGCTAAACAGAAAAGGAATTTGACCTTATTTTGAACAAAGAACCTTAAGCAGGAACATTGGTGTGGTCTTTGGTACTCAACACTTGGACCAATGTGTTCATTTATATGTCGTTGTAAGGATTGTAATGTGATGGAAGGATATGACTTGTTCTACTTGTTTTCAAAGGTAAGTACCAGGTGCAAAAGGTAAATATGAGAAGAAACAAATTTAAGTTTGATGTATGGAAATCATTTAAGAAATAATAATATTCCACATCCAGAGAACGAACTGTGGGAACAGAAATGCAGAAGAAAAATATAGGATCGATTATGTAGCTCATTATGGATATGATTAGGGTTTTTATGATGAAAGATCACTCTACTGCCAATATGCATGAAACTGAAATAGGCTTGTATAACCCAATGGAACTGCTTGTCACCTCCAGCAGTGGGGAGGGAAGGGGAGTAGAGAAATCATGAATCATATAACCATGAAAAATTTTCTAAAGAAATAGAAGAATCTTCCTGGATTTCAATCCCACCTAAGATCCTAATTAATAATATATCTGTGGAAAAGTCACTTAAATCAATCAACCTCAAGCTGTTTATCTATAAAAGGGAAGATCATCATCATCATCATCTTATATAGTTCTCAGGACATTCAAATGAGAAGAGTGATAGAAAACTTTTGGAAATGCTTAAGCCCTATATAAATGTGAGTTATTAGCATTGATGGCAACAACAGTGTTTCACCTAAACTTGATTATCAAACCCCTTTGCTCACAAATTTAATGCAGTGCTTTGCACACAATATATTAATCACCAACATTATTTAATTAAGTCTTCATTAGGATTGCACCATAAACCATTGCTCAAAGGGCTCCTTTAGTTACTGAAGGATGAGGAACTTGAAAATATTCAGGAGATATTTTTTGAGCATCTGTATGTGGGAAAACAACTCATACATATAATTTTATTGGAGCTGTAAAACTACACTATGAGATGTGTAGCACAAATACTTGCATTTTTCAAGACAAGAAATGGAAGAAGTCAATTGACTTACCAGTGGGGAAGTGGTGGATTAGATAGAGAAGTTTTTTTTTCCTTTTGTTTTCCAATTCTTCCTGCCTCCAGTTCTAGGAATGTTTCCACTGCGCTTTGTTTTTCTCTACATAAGCCCTATAGTCTAAAATTGGATATCCCTAGAAACTACCTGGCTTTATATGAAGAAAGTTGGCTAGAACACCAAAGAAGAGGGTTAACCATGAGTTTTATATTCAAGGATTGACCCTGAAATTCCATGCTAAAGAACTATGTGACTCCATTATAGAAACATCTCCATAGTCACTTGGACAAAGTGGTCAAAAGCTCCGAGTTGCAAAATTGTCACTCCTGGCTAGCCATGGCATGAATGACGATGTGGTTAGGGACGTCCACTCCTATCATCCATTCAACTTAGCCTCAGTAACACAAAGGAAACTAGATGAATGAATAAATGAATTAGACGCACAAGCTGGAACCACAGCAGGGAACCCTAGAGTGAAATGTTTCAATGTCAAGAGCTAAAGAGACTTTGTCCAGATCTTGAAGACTTGCATCTCTGAGGGACTGGTGGTTCCTTAGAGAAACATAACAGCTCTGCTGATAACTCATGAACAAAACAAACTATTAAATTCTTCTCTGATCATGGGAGGAAAATATGAGTACACAGAGATCATTTTCTCATGGGTATATTCCTAGCATGTTATTAGAATAATGAGGTAGAAAGGTTCCTGGACAAGGTCATTAAATAAAGTTTGGATTCTATTCCTCCTAGGTATGTGACATTGACAAAGTCATTGAACTTCCCCAAGTCCAAGTTAATTCATTTTTTTAATGAAGAAAATAATCTCAGACCTGATTAAAGTCAAAAGCTGATGTTTAACATAAAATGTGATACTGACCATAAAAGAAAGGCCAGGTAGTGCAAAGATTTCCTCATGGTCCCCTGGGAAAAGATGACTAAATTTGGTGGTAAAAGGTTTGGGATGGAATTAGAAATTACTGTGAAACTTTAGGCAAGGAATGTATCCTGGATGAAGTCTGATTTCCTCAGTCATAAAATACTAACATGTATATATTCATGCATGTGTTAAATCCCAGAACCATTATGAGGATAGTAATTTGTAAATTAGAAATTATCCCAGTTAAGTATTTTCCCAAATCTGTGTCTAATACTACAAACTCTAGCCTTCAAGGACACTTCCCCTCAAAGTTCTAGTTTATTGGTAATGAAGGGGAACACTAGAGAAATCATTCGGTAAGATTTATGTAGAACCTTTGACAAGTATCCTACAACTGCTTTTGAGTACAAGATGCAAAGAATGACAGATTCAGAATTTGTTGAATACTTGAACCCAAGAAGGATTCTATAATGGCTCACTGCCACCTTGGGAAATACTCCATACTAATCAATGCTTCAGACTGAAGCTATAGATTTATCATGGCATAATAACTAGTGAGGAGTTTATGTTTATGTCAATAACTTTCAACATCCCAGTAGATTGCAACCTAATTGGGAAAGCACATTTCAAGTTTTTCTGAACATTCCAAGTGGAATTAATATTGGTCAAATATACTCCTGGATTCTTTGATATCAAGGGAACCCTACACCTTTTCTTCACTCTTAATGGTGCCCTAAAATGTTTCTGAAGACCAATGGCACTCTGGCCGTCTTTCTAAATGCCTCTGACCTATTATATCATGTATAGGAATTCTATTCAATCTTAGGTTAGCCCTAGTTATAATCTGGCTTAAAGAAGTAGTTTATTTGTTCCCAAGATTGCCTGATCCAAGCTTATTTAGACAACAGGTTTTATGAATGGTCCATTTTCTGTTAATATGTCCATTTCTTTTTGGAACTTCAAATATAATAACACCATATCATCTTTGCCTACTATCAAGTGTAGTCTGATGCTTAATGAGACATATAAATGCTCTCCCCCTCTTTTTTTGTCCCCGGAGAAACTTGTTACTGTCCTTCCTCCTTGGAATATTGGTGAGATGAAGTAGGCTTTTTTCATTATATCAGAAAGACCAACACCTTTCTACAAAAATATATTGTTCCTACTCAACAAAAGATGAGTTGTTTCACAAATGCTGCAGCTATTATGTGTCTCCTGAAAATTCAAGTTTTGGAGTCTCATACAAATATAGAGGGTAGGGAACTGATTTTGATTTAAAAAAAGGAAATATTACATTAAATCACTAGTCTCATTGGGATAAAGTTACACTTACCAACAGAAAAAAGGGTTTGTTTTCTGTCTGGTCTAAAATAGAATCCCTGAACTGACTGAGCTTACCAAATTCTACAGTACCCTCTCAGTACAGTCTAGAGATTGAGACCACCAGACTAAAGGAGTCTATTTTATATACTAAATCCACTGTATTCATGAAGACAATCAAAATCGGGTCTGATAGTAGCCCTATCACAAGTCTTTTGGAGGAAAATATCTATACACAGTACCTGACCAAAAACAATTTTACTCTTGAGGAGATCATGCAGGAAATTACTAATGTAACCATTTTCTTTAAGACTGTTAACTAGAATTAATGTATCACAGATGAAGAGTCTGGTAAATACACCAATAAAAATCTATAGAATCTATAGTATATATCATTGAAACCTCTTCCTTAATGAAGGTTTTAATCAAATTATCTCAGAGCTCATGATTCTAATCACTGACACATCAGTTTCTGAATGCCCCACTATGTTTCCTGGATCTTTTATGGGGACCATAGCTCACAATCTTAATTATAAACAAGTTTCCTATTCTTATTTTCCATTAAGAAATAAGAATGTTGCAATTCTATTTGGCTTCTCATTATTCATTTAGTAAGAAGTGTAATTACTTTTGGTTAAGGTGCTCATATTTGATTCTGTGGAATTAACTAACTCCAAAGAAAGCAAAACATTTTATGGGATAGTCCTCACCGAATCTATTGACCATATTAATTATGTTCGAAAGTGTTCCTATATTTAAGTTTAAGTCCTTATTCTGAGATTGAAAAGATTCATGTCTATACATAGATTATACCATTCCAAAAAGTCTAACAAACATTCTCATAAAAAACCATAATTCTATATAAGCAATTCCAGTGAGAGTGACAGTTTTTGAGAATATTCTAGAAACAAATGTGCATAATGAAAATCAAGCAGAATATGTTATTTGATCACTGTTATGGGACCTCCACATTATTGAGTTTGCTTTCTTATATTTTAACTCTGCTTTATGTAAATATTTGTTTTTGTTATTAAATTTCTATTTAAATCAAATAACTATAATAAATTCCCTATAAATCATATCCATTCTTTTAGTCTTAGAGAAATAATTGTACAGATGAGTCTCATTACGAGAATGCCCCCTCTGTATTGTGCATTGATCCTTACTGGAATATCCTCTGTGAGGACTGTTTGAAACATCTTACACTGTCCATAGATTATGATGATCCTCAGGACCAGAGGAGGGACTGAACAGAATGAGAATCCCTTGTTTAACTTAAAAAAATAAGATTTGAGATATTAGAATTGTCCAGTATTTAGCCAAAAAAGTGATTAACTAAAGATAATGACTGATTACTAATTAGTAAAATTATAGTAACTACATAAAGCAACCAGAATGTAATGTATTTAGCTATTTTCTATATAACTTCTTATTAGCTTATTCCTGTAACTGCAGTACAAGTCAGACCACTAGACTTTTCACTTCATGATATGAACCCAGGAGACAAGGTGTATATAAAGAATTTCCAGAGCACTGGAGCAACTCAGCCTTCCTGGGAAGGGCCATTCCAAATATTGTTAAATACTCCAACATCTATAAATATTGGAGAGAAGGACTCTTGGATTCATTGCTCACATATAAAGAGAGCATCTTCTGTTGAGATTGATTGACTGTATCATATCACATGCATTGGAGATAATAATCCATTGACAAGTGGATGCTGTTTTTCGAGAACACATTGAATTCCTGATTTCCCCCCTTATTTTTATTATTGCTTTTCTTTTATTTTGATTAGAAAATTTGATTTTTCCTTTTTCTCATTTCTTGTACTAAAGGTAAATGTAATTAATATGATTTTTCTGCATTAATATAACTTTATATATGCATATATATAGAGTTGCTATAATAATATCAATGAATACCCAAAGCTTTAAACTGTGGGAACCTGCTATTTATTGATAAAAGATTATGGGACTGTGATTAATGTTTGTTTCTGATTCTAGGAAATGGGATAAAAACAAGGAGCACAGAGTTAACCTGAACAGTGCCAAAAAGAGCACACAGGAAAATTTAGTGTGAGACCCGAAGTTGTGACGCTTGACATATTTTAAGTCATAGGACTTCCTTGTATCTATACTCTTTGTGAAGTACTCAAACAAGTACCAAAGTTTGACTATCATCCTGGCTCCCATATCCCATGACAAAAAAATCAGACCAGGGAATGACACTAATCTATCAAAAAAAAATTCTAGTTCTTTTTCTTCTCATATTATGGCACCTTCCTGTAGCCTTGACTGCAAATGGGTGAGTGAAATATTACTGCATTCTGTCCTGCAGACTTGTAGGATATAAATTATTTTAAATTGGACCTATAAAAGGGCCTGTTAGAATTTATTAAGCCCAAATAAAGGCCTATTTTAAATTTTTCCCCTTTCTCCCAAAATTTAACTTTCTTCCATTTTTTCTCTTCATATTTTTTTATTTTTCTCTTCATTTTATAATTGAGTCAAAAACCCATAACTCAACACTGCATCCTGAGATGAAGTGGATGTTTCTTAACACCCACTTCAGGGGAGAATTGTATTTTAATAAAAATCCAAGATTTTGAATTTTGATCAAGAAAGATCTTCAAGGAAAGAAGCTTGCTAACTCCTAAATACAAGGAATGGATCATTGCAGACGATGCCAGAAAACCTACACTATATCAAGAAGATCCAGAATGAACTTTGGGTGTGGTTGATTGAACTGAAATTTGATTAAATATTTATTTGAATGTATACTTCTATGCCAAAAGGGAACTGTCCCTGGTTGGACCCATTCATACCAACATTTTCCTTCTCCTAGATGAATATATGCTCTTATTGACCCTTATATGGAATAGTCTATTGTAGATTTTCTCTATGGATTTTCCAAGTCTTATTCTTCTTCCCAAAATGTCACATACTGGACTGAATAAAATTTTCAGATGTACTCTAAGATGATCAGAGAATATAAATAGCATCACCTCTCTCAGTAAGGGCAAAAATTTCTTCAATATGGTCATGAATGGCATTAGCATTTAAGCTTCCAAATCCTACAATTGGCTGATACTTTTCTTGAAGCCCACTAACACACAGAGAACTTATGCAGATGAATAATGGCTTTTTTTAGATTGACCTAGTACAAGTTGTCTTGAGTCCAAAGAAAGTGTGAAGTTCCATTGGGGGAAGAAACACCAAAGACCTAGCATAGACCTGATGAACCCAGGTATGAACCTGACCATGAAATCTAGGCTCTCATAGAATATATTTACTCCTGGGAAAAGACCTGCCAATAAAGATTTCTTCCTTTCTCTTTTCTTGGTGTGTTACTTTTACAATAAAATCTGTGATAAAGAAAAAATGAGGTACAAAGATCTGAACATAATAAATTGGAAAGAATGTCCAACAATGACCAACAAAAGGGATCTAAGGCTCCTCAGTAGCCAAAGAAGTATTGGATAGTAAAAGCAGCTATTTTAAATAGTTGGTTTCATAAGATACCCAAAGTAATGTGATGGAAAGTAAACTAAGGTTGTGCTGATCACAATGATAAACATTAGAGTTTGCTTCTTTTGATTCAGAGAGGGGGGATTTCCATAACCAAAGACAATAGGGAAAACACAGAAATTAATAACATCCTCTGGAAGTCTAGTGGTGAGCAAATATCTTTTATTTTTTACATTTTTAGTTATATTATTCCAATTACAAGTAAATATACTTTATAGTAATCATTTGCTGATGTTTTGCAACCCATGTCTCTCCCTCCTCCCTGCTGAGATGGCAAGCAATATTTTTGTATAAGAAGTTCCATTCCCCCCCAATCTTTGATTTATTTAGAATATAGTCCCAATAGTGATATTGATGTGTCAAACATTAGCACATATCTTTAACCTTACTGACTCAGATCCCCTTCAATGTCTTGGGGTGAGCATACATCCAAAATCCAAATTGACTCATACCTCACTATAGTGAGGAAAACTTTCCAAATTTGGCTTTTTGGGATTCTACGTTAGCCCACAGAAATAGGGAGTTTAAACTCTCATGAATTATACCATTGAGGTCCACAAGACTAGATTTGAAATAGAAATATTGACACTAGTGAAAAGATACAATTTTCAATAAAAAATAAATAAAACAAAAAGTGAGATATAAATATTAATTTCATATTACTCTTTTAATAGAGATGTCATAACACATCAATTTAACTCAGTGGTTAATGTTTTTATTTGGGAATTTGGGATTTATATTGTTGTTCTTTTACAATAGTGACCGATATGGATGAACATTGTGCATGATAATACCTATATAATACAGATCAAATTGTTTATCATCTTTAGAAGGTTGGAAGAAAGGGAAGGAGGGAGAAAATTTGGACCTCATAATCTCAGAAAATTTATGTTGAAAATTATTATTACCTGTAATTGGGTAAATAAAATATCTTTAAAAAAATCAATTTACATGCAAATAGTAGAGCATGTTCTTATGTTTCTCCCAATATGGGCAATATGGGTCTCTAACTCCTATAAAATAATTCAGGTTAGACAATAATAGAAAGCCTTGATTACATCCCACAGAAAAATCAAATTATGTTAACAGAAATTCACAGGAATTCCAATTCAGACCCAGAAACATTTTAAGCACCTAAAGAACCTAATAGTTAAAATGGAATTTCTACTGAAGTTGGCATACTACCCTGACAGTGTAATGAAAGGCCTCTCTCCCTCCTAATCTCTCAAAGATCTTTCCACCCATTAGGGAGCACCTTTAATTTATGTTCCTTCCTCAAGCTAGTCTTGCTGTAGGAGTGTGTTGGAACCAATTTTAAGTGGCTCACAAAGAGATAATTAACTGACTGTAAGTGTAAAAGAGCGTAGAAATCAGCAAATGCTAAAAGTCAAGACAGTTTTTTTTTTATAATTTAAACTTTTTATAGTGTTAGAAAATATAATAACAAGGATTAACTTTTAAACTGCCTTATACATTTTTGGTAGAGCTTAAATTCTTAAGTATTTAGTAACCAACCTCTGACAAAGGAGTTATTGAATAAGCAAAATGATTACATTAAACAGGACACTTTCCAAGCATCTTAGTGGCTTTACTCAGCTAGTACTATACCATTTAATTTAAATAGCTGCTCTTCCTCCTCTAAAAAGATAATATCTAGAATTTCTATATAATGGTTATGTGTATACATATTTATAGGGATGTCTAGATGCATCTGTATATGTGAGCTTCTGTACACAAATACCCTTGATTCCACAAAACAATATTATAAATCTCACTCTTAAGGCTCTTTAAACATAAAGAAACCGAGGCTCAGACTTTAAGTGATGTAGATGAGGTTGTTATCTCTCAGACATTTTTTGGTTATATTGAAAAGGTCAGAACCCCATGAGAAGTTTTCTTGGCAAAGATATTAAAGTGGTTTTTCTTTCCTTCTCTAACTCATTTTTCAGATGAGGAAACTGAGGTAAAAAGTATTAAGTGATTTATTCTGGGTCACAAAAATAGTAAGTCTGTGGCCAGATTTTAACTCAGATATTCCCAACACCAGATCCATTGCTCTATCCCCCTGTGCAGCCTAGTTTCCCTAGGTTATACAATATGGGCCTAATGTTACACAACATGAAAGTGTCAGACACAGAATTTAAATTCAAGACTTTCTTAAATTCTGAATCTGACATCTGCTACTATGTGGTGTTACACTTGGAAAAGTGTGGATCACACTTCTGGGTGAATAAGAAAAATAGACTTAATGGGGGATGGATCAAAGAGGAAGGTACAAATTGATTTATTCTTTAATTAAAAGGATGATCAAATTGAAGGTGTTGTCCCCTCACAGCTTTTCTGAAAGCATTTTTAACTTCTTTGTTTCTCAAACTATAGATGATTGGATTCAACATAGGGATAACTGTAGTATAAAATAATGACACTATTTTGTCTGAGTCCATTGAATGGCTTGAGCTGGGTCGAAAGTACATGAAGATGATTGTCCCATAAAATATGAACACTGCTGTGAGATGGGAAGCACAGGTGGAGAAAGCTTTCTGGCGCCCATCAGCAGAACGGATCTTCAGGACAGTGATGAAGATGAACAAGTAAGAGAAAAAGATGACAAGAAATGGGAAGGATCCATTTAATGACCCAAAGATGAAGATTATTGACTCAGTGATGTGAATTTCAGAGCAAGAGAGAACCAAGAGAGGGGGAATATCACAGAAAAAGTGATGGACTACATTGGACCTGCAGAAAGAAAGACTAAAAATACTTCCTATGAAAATGGAGGAGGAGAGAAACCCCCAGATGTGACCCCCACTAAGCATATATGCACACATTTTTGAAGTCATGATAGTGGTATAATGTAGGGGTCTACACACAGCAGCATGACGATCATAGGCCATAAAGGCTAATATGTAACTTTCAGTAGCAGCAAAGCCCCCAAAAAAGAACAACTGAGTAGCACATCCATTATAAGAGATGACCATGTCCCCTGTGAGTAGCCCAGTCATCACCTTGGGAATAATGGTTGAGGAAAGACCAAAATCTACCAGAGATAGATTTCTGAGGAAAAAGTACATAGGAGTATGGAGGCAGGAATCATGGGAAATCAGAGCTACCATCCCCAGGTTCCCTACCAGGGTGATGAGATAGATGAGGGTGACCATTATGAAAATAGGAATATGAAGCTCTGGGTCATCTGTTAATCCTGTAAGGATGAACTTATTCACTTCAGATATATTCTCCATAAATGTCATTTGAGTGTGATGTCATTATCCTGAAACAAAGCAGAATAACTCTCACAAAAAATCAACAATTCATGATAAATTACTCCAAGATATAAATCATAGTCATAGACATATCTTATTTGGATGGTAGAAATAGAGAATTAAGTGTCTAAAAACATCTAGATAGCTGTTATAGCAATTATTCGAGGTACCTCAAATTCATTCATCAAGTTTCATAGAGAGAATAATGTATTAATCTTTACCTTTTTATTCAAATGTATTTTATTTTCCTAATTATGTGTAATAACAAATTTCAATGTGCATTTTCTGAAATTAAAAGATTCAAATTGTCTTCCTGCCCTCCATCCCCTTCCTGTAATTAGATCTGGGTTATGCATATGCTATCATTAGAAACATAATTCCATATTAGTCATTGACTTGAGGGAAGATTCATATAAAACCAACCCCCTCAAAAAACTCCAATATACTAATGTGAAAAATAGTATGCTTTGATCTGCATCCAACTCTTAACATTTATTTCTCTGGCAGCAGTATTATTTATTTTACATTCCTCTGAATTGTCCCAGACCACTCATTATATTACAGTGTAGCAGTCTTTCACAGTTGATCATCCTACAATATTACTGTTTCTGCATATAAAGTTCTCCTGGTTCTGCTTATTTTGCTATGCATCAGTTGATGTAAGTCTTTCCAGCTTTTTCTGAGATTCTCCTGATCATCATTTCTTATAACTCAATAATACTATATCATCAATATTTAATCCAATTTATTCAGCCATTCCCCAAATGATTGAAATTCCCTCAATTTCTAAATCATTTTATAAAAAAAACTGTTAAATATATTTTTCTTTAAATAAGTCCTTTCCCCCTCTTCATGCTATTTGTGTTATAGAGACCCAGTAGTGATCAAAGGATATGCACAGTTTCTTAGCCCTTTGGACACACTTAAAAATTGCCCTCCGGAATGTTTGGACCAGTTCACAACTACAATAACACTGCACTGGTGTCCCAGTTTTACAATATCACCTTCAAATTTATCACTTTACTTAATATTGGCTAATTTGATAAGAGTATGGCAGTCCCTCTGGGTTGTTTTAATTTGCATTTCCTAATCAAGAAAAGGAGGCATCTGGATAATTTAGTTCATTGAGAGTCAGGCTTAGAGAGAGGAGGTCCTAGGTTCAAATCTGTTCTTAGACTCTTCCTTTTTATTGTTGTAAGGAAGAGAGGATTTGAGCATATCATGTGGGTCTGCAGGGAGATGCAGGTGCTGAGAAATAATTCTAGAATGGGGGGGGGGGGGAGAGTGTGCTGGGTTTTTCTCTGGTTTGACTAGGAGGGACTGGCTGCTTTCCCTTGGTGGCTGTTTATACCTTGTCTTTCCCATCCTACCTGCTTACCTGCTGGTTCATTGTCATCTACTGAGATTCCTGGTGTGATCCTGAACCACTCTGAGTCATCTGTCTATAAGATTAGGTCTGGGGGCCCGTCTGTATCCAGGATCTCTACTGGGTCCTGTCTTGCCTAACTGCCAAAAAAACATTAACTTTATTACCATCAAAAGGTGGGCCACTGTAGTTTTATTTATATTATGGTCTGCATTCTTTAGACAGATAGATAAGGATCAGTGTAGTTTCAATCTGTGAAGACTCTTGGTGACAGGACATTTAGGTCCAAGGGGTTTATGTAGCTGACATTAGCTTAGATTTATCCAAATCCCCTTTTCACCTTCCCTAGTTTAATGAATCCAACATCTGTCCCTGTTATTCAGTGGTCTGTTACCTCAGGACAGGCTCTGCATGGACTGGATCTGTTAACCGGTCAGCCAACAGTTGCCCTTCCCAAAACAGTTATCTTTCTGATACTGGCCTATAATTAAGCATCTAATCCTTCCCCCAAACCACCATCCATTACACTGTGACCTGGCCAAGACACTGAACCTCCATTGGCTAGTCTTTACCATTCTTCTGCCTTAGAATAATTACACATTATTCATTCTAATATTGGAGGTAAAGGTTTAAAAAAAAGAGTGGTTTAGTACATTTTTTCATGTGATTATTAATAGCTTTGATTTCTTCATCTGAAAACTGTCTATTCATATGCTTTGACTGTCATTTTGGAAATGGTTTTTATTCTTAGAAATTTGACTTAAATCAATTTCCTCCAGAGATCTTTTAGTTCTAACTTTTCTAAAATTTCATTCACTCTATATTTTTCTTGTCCATATTTTGAGTAAATTTATCTAGGTATGAGAGAGGGATAAGGTGATCCCCCACAAATATAGTTTTACCATATATTTCTTTCTAAAGCTCTTTGACTTCAATAAAAATTTGTAGGCTATAATATTTGCTGCATATATTTTAGTATGTCTATTACTTCATTGTCTATGGTACTTTTTAGCAAGTTATAATTTCCTTCCTTTTCTCTTTTAATTAGATATATTTTTTGCTTTAGCTTTTTCTTAGAGCATGATTGCTACTCCTGCTTTTTTTAACTTCAGATGAGGCACAATAGATTCTGTTCTAGTCTCTTACCCTAATTCTTTATTTGCCTTCCTGCTTCAAATATGTTTCTTGTAGAGAATATAGTGTAAGACTCTGATTTTCAATCCAATCTATTTTATGCTTCTGTTTTATGGTGACTTCATTCTTTTCACATTTACAGTTAAGATTATTATTTGTGTATTCCCCTAGTCCAATTTCCCCCTTCACCCTGTGTCTACACACAAGTGTTTACTTTTAAACACAACTCCAAACTTCCCGTCCCTTTTTTTATACCCCTCTTCTTATACCAGAGAGAGTGTGGTTGTTATTGCCTCTGAGACAATGATAATGAGAATAATGGTTAAACAATGTCTGTTATGACCCTCATTTTGCCCTCCAATTTAATAGCTTTTTGGACCTCTTTAGGTAAGATAGTTTGCTTCATTCCTCCTGTCCCTTAACTTTTCTCTCACTGTAAACCTCTGTTTCACCCACTAGATTTTGTTTTCTTTTTCACTTAAGATTTCAGCAAGGGCTCTTGACCTCCCTCTTTGGTTTGAACCAGCTGGGTGCCCTGCCAACTACCTTGTGCTGGAGTTTGGGGCTTCAGTTTGGGAGTGGGCTGGGGTTCAGTATTATCTAGGCCTGAACCAGCCAGGTGCACCATTCACTGCCCTGAGCTAAGGCTTGGATTCTCATTGCAGGCTTGATCTGAGCTTTGGATCTTTAAGGGACGTGTGTGGAGTTTCAGTCTCTTAGGTTAGACAGGGTTTCATGTTCTCAAGGTTGAATTGGACCCACTTGAAGAACCCTGAGATAGTATATGTGGGTTGAGGGATGGGACTGGCTGTTGGCTTGTGCCAGTATTCCTTGAAGTAGTCTTGCTACAAGCTGTGTGGCCTTTCTGGGAGCTTTGTTCCCCTCACACCCCAGTGAGCCAGGCACTCCCTGCCTAATTTTCAAAATGTTTTCTGCAAGAAAGTTGCTTGACTCTGACTTCTTGTTTGTTCTGACAATCTAGCATTCATTTTGAAGTGTTATTTTAAGTTTGGGTGTAGGGATCCCCAGGGTGGTTCAAGCTTTCTCCATTCAGACTCTTCCATCTTGACTCTGTAATTCTACTTTACTGTTTTCAATCTACAGTGAAAAGAGAACACGGGTTCTACCTTTTCTCTGTATTCTCCAGGTTTGGCACAATGCCTGGGATACAGTAGTAGACACTAAATATCACTCACTGATTGACCAGTGGTAGCCTTCCCTCTCTTAACTAAGCTAAGGTAGCCTTTGTGCAACAGACAAATCCAGAATCATTCCCTACCCAGAGTATAAGCCATCAGAGCTAGGAAAGCCCTGCCACAGTTCCTCATCAGTCACTTATACTTTGAGTACTTAATTGAACTTTGCCACCATGAGAGGCTAGAACAAGTTTTTATGGTAGTTCTAAGAAGGGCTGCCACATGCTCTCTAGAACAAGTTTCATCTTGAAAATATTATAGAAAACCAAATCAGAGAATCTCAAGTCAAGATGATCACAGCTAGTTAATTAGGGAGAATGAAACTTAGAAAATAAAACATCCTTGTAGCATATCCAGGTCCCTCTCAAGGAAAATGAATTAAAATCTTTGACACACAAATAGAAATCTAGCTTCCATGGTAACTGTTAAAATTAATTGTGGTGAATTTACCTTTTGTAGTTAAATCAAAAAATAGATTGTGGATTATAATTCTAGCTTCACTATGAAGGAAGAGCTAAGTATCTTCATTTTAATAATCAGGATATAGCTAAATCCTATCTTTACATAACATGTAGGCTTGAGGCCGGGAACTCAAAGAGAATATGGTTCTGGAAAGGTTACTCCCTTATGCCAATGAAATAGAATAGGTAATAACAAACTGTTGTAATTTTTTTTCCTACTTAGAAAACAAAAAAGGTAATCTGGGAACCAGAGTAGAGGAAAATTATGGAAATAACTTAAACAGTTATCAGAATTTTGATGAGAGACTTCATTTATCTGGACTTATGCCAGAAGGTTTTCTCGTTTTCTGTCTCCCTCATTCTAGATCTACTTCTGTTTTTTTTCTATATTTCACTGTATCTCTTCATCATTGTCACTCCTTTTTGACTGCCTCTTTTTCATTTTAACTTTGCTGGTTTCTCTCTTTGTCTCTTTCTAACTGTCTATTTATTTGTCATCATCTGTATATCAATTTATGTATCTGGGCATCTCCTCAAATAATGGTTGTAGATTTCTTTATGATGAAGATACTATAATTCATCAGAAGTTGAAAAGTGAAGGAATAATATCAGGAAATTCAATTTTGCACTGGATTCTCTCAAAGGATAAGGAATTGTTGGGTAGGATCAAAATAAATAGGGATGGGATGTTGGAGTAGTGAGTAGAAATTCATCAGATCATCCTAAAGTCTGTGATACATGAAGAAGGAAAAACTATGAATTGTCAGACATGCATATTAGGTTTGCATACAGTCAGTTCCCCACATTCAAAATGTAAAATCAATTAGGATTTTATGGTTAATTCTATGGAGAGTTGCAATCAGAAGCACAGAATGATCTCAACAATGAAATTTTGAGGATAAAAAAGAAAAATTACAATTAGACAGACTTAGATATGCAAAAAAAGTCTGCAGCACCAAAGAAAAATCCATGTGACAGAGGATGAATGTAAAAGGAGATCTTACCTTCTAGTTATATAATCAGAGCAGTGGTAGGGCTGAAGATGAGGTGAGGGAAACAATGAAGGCTAAAGGTGACAAAGGAGCAGATTATTTTATCTTTCCATTTGAGGAAACAAAAGGTAATCCAGTAAGGAAATTATCTGATTCTCAAGGTTGTTGAGCTAAGTACAAAGAAGCATTTCAAAAATAGAGCCAGGGACTTTGCATTTTGCTTCTGTTTTCTGACAAGGAGAATGATCTTTGGAATTACAATGAAACAATGACAGTTAATAGGAAGTTGATACCAAAGATAATGAAAACTAGTCTGCATAACAAAAACCTCTGACAAAGGTCTAATTATTCAAATTTACAAAGGGCGAAACCATTTATACAAAAAATCAAGTCATTCTCCAATTGATAAATGGACAAGGGACATGAGTAGGCAATTTTCAGTTAAAGAAATCAAAACTATTAATAAACACACGGAAAAAGTGCTCTAAATCTCTTATAATCACAGAGATGCAAATCAAAACAACTCTGAGGTATCACATCACACCGAGCAGATTGGCTAATATGACAGCACAGGAAATAATGAATGCTGGATTTTGTGTGGCAAAGTCTCGACAGTAATGCATTGCTGGTGGGGTTGTGAATTGATCCAACCATTCTGGAGGACAATTTGGAATTATACGCAAAGGTCACTAAAAGACTTGTCTGCCATTTGATCCAACCATATTACTGCTGGGTTTGTACCCTAAAGGGATAATAAGGAAAAAGACTTGTACAAGAATATTAATAGCCACACTTTGTTGTGGTCAAAAATTGGAAAATGAAGGAATGGCCTCTGATTTGGGAATGACTGAACAAATCGCGTGTCTTTTGGTGATGGAATACTTTTGTGCTCAAAGGAATAATAAAGTGGAGGAATTCCATGGGATCTGGAATGACCTCCAGAACTGATGCAGAATGAGAGGAACAGAACCAAAAGAACATTGTACACAGAGGTCCAGAGACACATCACATACACTGTGGTCCAATGGAATATAATGGACTTCTCCATTAGTGGCAATGCAGTGATCCTGAATTATTTGGAGGGATTTACAAGAAAAAACACACTATCCACGTTCAGAGGAAAACTGTGGTAGCAGAAATACAAAAGAAAAACAACTGCTTGATCACATGGGTTGAGGGCATATGACTGGGGATGTAGACTCTAAATGATCATCCTAGTGCAAACATCAACAACATGGAAATAGATTTTGATCAAGGACACATGTAAAACCCAGTGGAATTGAGTGTCAGCTACAGGAAGGGTAAGGGGAGGGAAGAGAGGGAAGGAATATGATGTTTGTAACCAATAAATAATGTTCTAAATTAACTAAATAAATTAATTAGTTAAAAAATAAAAATAATAAGTTAAAAATGTTTCTATTTGTAATTGAAAAAATAAAATTTAATTTAAAAAGATAATGTAAACTAGAAGCTCTATTGGTGAAGCGAAGTGAAGTAACATTTCTATAGCATAAATTATGAATCAAGTACCATACCAGACACTTTAACATATTACTTGATTCTCATGATGATCCTGAGATAAAAGGACTATTATTAAACAAATACATTTTAAATTTGAGGAAACTAAAGAAAACAAATATTAATGGAATTTCCCAGGATTGCATCATGTCTGAGGATGAGTTTCAATGTGGGGCTTCTTAATTCTATTCGCACAGCTCTATCCAATGTACCAGAGGAGCCTCTTTAAATTTCACAAAGTATTTTAAACACATTGGATCATTTGTTCTCCAACACAACTTTGGGACCTATGTGACTAGAAAGAAAAGGAATTTGACTTTATGTTGAACTGAGATGAACAATAACCAGACACAAAATGTGATCTTTAGTACTCAGCACTTGGACCAATGTGTTCAGTTGGATGTTCTCCACAATGAAAAGGAAATTGATTGGCTAGAGAATTTCAAAATGGTGAAAGGTTTGAAATCTCACTTTTTGGAATTGGTAGAAGAAACTGAGGGTGTTTAGCCTAGAAAAGATAAAATATGGGACAGGGATTGAGATGAAATTTATTTCCATATATTTGAAGGATTCCTATATAGTGGAATGCTATGACTTGTCCTACTTGAACTCAAAGGTAAAAACAGGGGCAAAAGGTAGATACTAAGAAGAAATAAATTTAGGTTTGATATAAGGAAAACATTCCAAAAATAGCAATATTCAGAAGAAGGAGGAATTAACTGGATTAAAATTCTACCTCAGACCCTGATAAATATTATATATAAATATATGGAAAAGTCATTTAAGTCAATAAACCTTAAGCTCTCTATAAAAATGAGGATAATAATAATACTATTCTCACATAGTTCTCAGGAGATTCAAATGAGAAGAGTGATAGAAAGATTTTGCAAATATTTAAGTCCTACATAAATGTGAGTTTTAGCATTGATGGCAAGGATTTTGTCTCCCCTAAACTTGGTTATCAACCCCTTATCTCACAAATTTAATGCAGTACTGTGAATACTATATATCCATTACTGACATTATTTAATAAACTCTTCATTAGGACTGAGGGGTAAGCCATTACTGAAATTATCCCTTCAGTTACTAAAGGATGCTGAACTTGAAAAACCTCAGGTGTTGTTTCTAGAGCTTTTAGGTGTTGGAAAACAATTTACAGACATGATTTTATTGGAGCCCTAAAATAGCCCCACGAGATGTGTACCACAAATATCATTTTGCATATTTTAAAGGAAATGGAAGAAGTCAATTGACTTACCAGTGTGGAAATGGTGGATTAGTTAGAGATATTGTTTTTTTTCCCAATTCTTCCTTTCTCCAGTTCGAGAAATATTTTTACTATGCCATGTTACTATCTATATAAACACAGCAGTCTTAGACTGGATATTCTAGAACCTGGTTCAATATGGAGTAAGGTGGCTAGGACTCCAAAGAGGAGAGTTAGCCAAGAACTTTATATTTAGGTTTGGACCCTGAAATTCCAACCTGAGGAAGCATGTGATTCCTTTAGAGAAATATCTCCTTGGTCACAGGGACAAAGAGGTCAAAAATTTCTAGTGGGAAAGTAGTCACTCCTGGCCATTGCTGTGGCATGGATGACAATCCAGTTAAGGATGTCCACTCCTATCCTCCATTCAACTCAGCCTCAGGAAACACAAAATAAACCAGAGGAATGAATAAATGTCTAACTGAATTGGACCCACAATCTGGTAGCACTAAATGGAACACTAAAGTAGAATATTTCAATGTCAAGAGCTGAAGTTAGGACTGCAACAGGAATTTTATCCAGATTTTGGAGACCTGAATCTCTGAGGAACTATGGGTCCCTTGGAGATACAAGGCAGCTCAGCTGCCAACTCATGAACAAAACAAGCCATTAAATTCTTCTCTGACCAATGAGGGGAAAGTATGAGTACACAAAGAAAATTTTCTCATGGGTATTTTGTTATTCTAAGTTTGTTGTGACTAAAAGTTGATTCTATTACACCTAGGTATGTGACATGGACAAAGTTATTGAAAATCTCCAAGTCTCAGTTAATTTTTGAAATGGGTATGATCATCTCAGATCTGAATACAATCAGATTTTGGGTAACATGAAATGTGATACTGACAATGAAACTAAGGTGAAGTAGTGCAAAGATATCCATAAGGAAGGCTCGGGAAAAGATCACTGAATTTGGTGGTAGAAGATTTGGGGTAGAATGAGAGGTTACTGTGACACTTTAGGCAATTAATTTATCCTGAATAAAGCTTGATTTCCTCATTTCTGAAATATAAATAAGTATATTTGCAAACATGCACTAATTCTCAGGACTGTTATGAGGATATTCATTTCCAAATTGCAAATTATATTCTCATTATTATTGATATTAAGACTATTCCTTTTTATAATCTACTCAGATTTGCCAGTTTACCTGTTTGCCATGGTCTCCATCTAACCATGCAGATTCTGGGGTTCAAGGGCACTTGCCCTCAAAGTTCTATTTGATTAGTAATGGAGGAGAACACTGGCTAGATTTAAGTAGAGCCTTTGACATATTTCCTACTCCTGATCTTGAGGACAAAATGTGAAGGAAGACAGGGAAAAGCAGATTCAGAATTTTCAGAATTTGTTGAAGACTTAAACCGACGAAGGAGTAAACCACGGCTCACTGTCATGTTGCAAATGTCTTTCCTACACTCCTACCTGTTAGTATGTCCTACTCGCTTCAAAATTCCCTTGTATTTATTGTTCATATATAATTATGTTGTATGTTATGTGTAGTTATATGTATAACACAGTGGTCCTCAGCTCGCTCCTGTACAGATTACGAGACATGGACACTATACCAGAAGCACATGAAGCAGTTGGAGCAATTCCACCAACGCTCTCTCCAGTCAATCATGAGGATCCGATGGCAGGATCAAATCACCAACCAGGAAGTCCTCGACAGAGCCAACTCCACCAGCATCGAAGTCATGGTCCTCAAAACCCAGCTACGATGGTCTGGACACGTCATCCACATGGACCCACAGCAAATACCAAGACAGGTATTCTATGGTGAACTTTCTGCTGGACTCAGGAAACAAGGCCACCCAAAGAAAAGGTACAAGGATCATCTAAAGTCAAACTTGAAGTGGGCTGGTATTACACCAAAGCAACTAGAACTTGCTGCCTCTGACAAGAGCAGCTGGCACCCACATTAACCATGCTGCCACCACCTTTGAAGATAAGCGACGTCGACGTCTTGCTACTGTGCATGAACGCCGACACCAGGCCACAACTGCACCTCCCGTCACAACTGGCGTCCCATGCCCCATGTGCCACAAACTCTGCGCCTCAGTCTTTGGACTTCAAAGCCATATGAGGGTAAACCATAGATGAAAACTCACAAAGATAATTGTCATTCTCGGTCACTGAGAGACTACTACTACTACTACTACTAATATATTTATGTTGAAATATTTATATATAATATTCATTATAAAATTTTATTTTTAATTTCACCAAATAGAATTTGATTCCTCATGGATTGACAAAATATTTATTTGTCTTATCACACTTAGAACTGGGCATTACTTAAGAGAGTGGCTTTGTAAATTATGGTGGAATTGAATTAATTAATCATTTACTTGGACGAACAAATATTTTCACACTAATCAAATTATGACATTAAAAAAAGCTGGGAGGGATGGCTAACACTGTCTGGTCCATTCAAGATTCAAAAATATCTCAGTAGGCTAGAATTGTCAGTTAAATCCCAGATGAAATTTAGAAAGAAAACTTACATACTTTTCTAATTGGGTTACCTGAAACATGATGTATACTGCCTCAAAAATTGTTCATAATCTGGAATCACACAGACCCAGTTCATGGTATGTGTATGTGTTTGTGTATATTTCTGCAGGTGATTGCATGTATGTTCTCTTAAGAAATATAATGATAACTTTTGCCAGAAATACTCATTAGAAAATTCAGGCTATTCAATTAGAAGTATAAAATACAAGATTTTAATTCATTCTATAATTTTCAATACCCTAAATGTTGTTATAAAACTTCAATTAATTATTATGAATAATTTATGTGGGACATCATGAAAGAGTTAAGAGAAGTAATCCAGCAAGAACTTAAATTTTTTCCATTATCTATCAAACTGCATAATAATTTTTTGTTCTACACATTTTATTGAATAGAATTATTTTAATAAATTCAGCTATAAGCTAAAATATTTATTTAAATGATATATACATGTTTATTTTATATATATATATACATACCTATATGTAAGAAAAATTTAATACTATATTTTAAAATGTGTTTGGCTGAACACAATCTTAAGCAAAGCAAAATATCAAGTTTGGGCCTGCATTTTGATTTAAAACAAGAATAAAATGAAATTTTGCTCACATAGTTGTCCTTGATAATATGAATGGACCAACATGATATTGTTGTGATATCCTTTGGCTTGTGCATGAATAAGGTCTTAGTGAGGCACAATTCTATAGTCTTCTACCTTATTCTGGCTTCCAAAGTTATCCAAGTCAAAAGGAGGAGAGCAGCCCTGAAAAGGGCTTGGTAAGCTCACAAAGAAGAGGTACTAGTCTTCCATGAACATCCATATACTCTCTTTGCTCATAAAAATATGACATAGAAAATGGTAGGACAATATTATAATTTATTTGTGGAAAAGAGGAATTATTTATTTGTAAATTTAGCTTCCTAACCAATCACTAAAAATAAATGAATGATTTGCTTTTCTACTGAGTAATGATCATTAAGTCAACAATATTTAGTGAGCTCTTACTATGTGTCAAGCACTGTTCTATGTGCTGAGAATACAAAAAGATGAAAAAGAGAGTCCTCACCTAGAAGATGGGGAAAAAGAATAAGAAATGTTCTCAAAGTTGAGTTGCAGGTGTTTCCTTCCTTTTACCAATATTTAGATAAAGCCTAAGCTTGATAGGGAAAATTTTTCTTCAGGTATTACTATTTTCTTGAAGGCAGAGTCTGGACACACAGCAAAGTGCATTTAGCCTGTAGTTAGGAATATCTCATTTCAAATCCATTCTCAGACACTAGCTGTGTAGCCTTGGACAAATCATTTCACTTCTGTTTGCTTCAGTGCTCTCAACTTTAAAATGGTGTTAATAATAGCACCTGTCTCCTCTGGATGTTGTGCGGATCAAATGCCCTAGTTTTTTTTACATACTTAGCCCAGTGCCTGGCATATACTAGTTGCTATATAACTGGCTATACTCTCAAAGAAATTCTATGGAATGACTGACCAGCTTCAATAGATCATTTGAAAATTTGCCAGTGGAGGAATAATAATATTTGAAGATGATGGTTATAGATAGGAAATTTACAACTTTGGGAAGTTTCAAAATTTGAAAAATACTGAAATGAGAGGCAATATGAAGTTTCTCTCAATGGAAAATCTGAAATGGTCTAATGATGGTTTCAAGATAGCTTGTAATGAGAATGCTCCATGAGTCTGATTCCCAAGCCACCTGATATTTAGGCAGAATGAACAACAGGAAACTTCACACCATCTCCATAATATAATGTGAAAAGATTTCTCAAATTATTAAGTCTGATTACGTGGTGATAGAGGGAAACAAGGAAGCTATTCTAGAGTACTGTTTAGATTGCATTCAAATATAGAATCCTTGGGGCAATTTGAGAACAATTTGAGAACCTGAAAAACTGAAAGAACCCCTCAATCTTATCATGGGCAGTGCAATATTTTGATATTATATTTGCACAAACCCTCAAATTGCTATTGACATGATTATGACAATTTCCACTTTCTGCAGAAAAAAAAAGCTAAATGGCTTCAATCGTATGCATGGTTGTTTTCACAGAAGAAACAAATTGTAATTTAATTGATATATTATTTACTGCTTATGGAAAGAATTACGTTTGGTTTGCTTTAATTCCTTTGACTAGCATTGTAAACTCCCAATGAATTTGTGAACCACTAAATGGGAAACATTACACTAATCCATTCAAACTCTAAAATTTGTAACTATTCTACCACTTTCACAAAATAGGTGCTTAGTTGTTAGTTTAATGGAAAAACTTAAAAAATGTCATATGGTAGTCATCCTCTCACTTATCAACACTTCAATGATATGCAAATTGATTTTCTCATTATTTCTAAGGTGGGAAATTTAAATCATTGCTTGTTAAAGTTGACCAATTAATTGGAAGCATTGAGGCTTTTTCAAATTCAAAAGGAGATGTAGCCTCTCTGTCAAATTAAGAGAAAGTGTTCCAAAGTGTTGACCTTCTCTTCAGATAGATTCTGATTGTGGCTCTCATTTTACAGATACTATCCTGCCTAGACTTTATGCCAATTAATCGAAGAATTAATCCAAGGTTTCATATTCCTTACTATCCTCAGTCTTAAGGAAAGAGAATATGAATAAAGAGTTAAAGAGATTGATTGGAAAATTGTGCAAGAATATTCAATATTTTGCCTTTGGCTTTTTTCTATTTGAGGAGAAGACCTAATGGAGACTGTCCCCTTATGAAATGTTGTTTGGTCACCTTCCTTTGAAATTTAAAAAAAAAACAAAAACACATTTTTCACCAGAATATACCTCCATTTGGAAGTGGATTTGGTTATATCCACATAAGTAAGAGAATTTAAAAAAAGGCTTAAAGATTTATAATGAATCAGAGCAATGGTACAGACTAGGCCTATAGATTTTTCATTCCTTTCATTCATTCATTGCATAATTTCAAAACAGGTCATTACATTTACATTAAGAATTTTCAACTTCCCAGTAGATTGCAGACTGCTTGGGAAAGTGCTTTATAAGTTCTCCTGAACACTCCATTAATTAATTTTAGTCAAAAAGATTGCTGAATTCATTATTCTCAAGTGAAACCTGTATTTTTCTCCACTCATAATGACATCCTACAATGTTACTGAAGATCAGTGATACTCTGACAATCTTCAATCTATTTAGTCTCTCCCCTGCTTGAATAGGACAACAGAATAGATCTTCTATTAGAGTATTCATCTTCCCATTACTGAGTCCTATGGTATACAAAATTTCTTTGTGGAGAACATTCACCTTCCCAGTGGTGGGTTACATGGTACAGAGGTCCTTTGCTGAATAGGAAAACACCCTATTGCAAAATGAAGGCTTACTTGGTTATAAAAAGTTATAGGAATAACATTTAAAATGAGGCTACAGAGAAAACAGCTAAATACTTTACATTCAGGTTGCTTAGTAAACTTATAACTACAGTTACTACATTTTTATTTCTTTCTAGTCAAGCATTACCCTTAATTAATCACTTACTTGGCTAAATATTGATTGATTCCAATATATGAAATCTTAATTTTTAAAAGGGAAAAAAAGAATACATCTATAAAACCACTGCAGATTATTGAAACCTCTTCCTTAATGAAGGTTTTAATTAAATTATCTCAGACCTCATGAAACAAAACAGTGATCCATCAGTTTCTGATTAGCTCACTATATTTCCTGGATCTTTTATAGGGACCACATGCCACAGTCCTAATTATAAACACATTTTCACCCTTATTTTCTGTTAAGAAATGAGAATGCTTGTATGTTATTTTGACTTCTCATCACTCATCTAGTAATAACTGTAGTCATCTTCGGTTATCTTAGGTGTTCATATTTGTATCTGTGGAATAAAAATATACATAACCCTCAAGACAGCAAAGAAGTTTATGGGATAGTCCTCACTGAATTTATTGAGCTGAATGACTATGTTAGAAAGTGTTTCTATATTGATCATTTGTTATTTTGCTCTTTTTTTCATTTTAGCTAATTTGGGTGTGATACTGTCTCAGAATTGTTTTGGTCTATATTTCTCTAATGAAATGATTTAGACCACTTTTTAAATAATTCTATATATGGCTTTGATTTCTTCATCCAAAAATTGTTTGTTTATGTCTTTTATATACTCATCAATTGGAAGATGGCTATCTTTCTGGTGGTAATGAATAAGAAATTAAAGGGATATCCATCAGTATTTTTGCAAAATTTGTTTTGCAAAAACTTGCAAAAATGCACATTTTTCAAAACTTTCAGATTCTCTCTTGGCAATAGTAATTGTAACTTTCCTGCATAGCAAAGTCTATTGTGTTGATTGAAGAGAATCATGTGACTACCTTCTGTGTTGTATTTACAACAATAAAAAGTAATAATAAATAAATGAACGATAAAAAAGCATTTATTAGGTCCCTACTATGTACAAAGTACTGTGACAAATTCTGGAGTACACATTGAAAAAAAAATCCCCTACTAACAAGGGCTAAGATTGAATCAAGAAAAAGACATTTAAATTTTCAGATGCAAATGTCATATAATGGACTAGACTGCTATAATGGAGCACATGGCGATACATATTACATACTCCTTAGTGTCATTTCCATTTATATTAATCATCTTTTTTCATTTAATTATTAAAATACATATCGATTTCTAATGGTCAACCATTTGAAAGTGGTCAATATCTTTGGTGGCAAGAATATTTTTTTCATCAGGTCTTTAATAGCACTGGTTACAGAGAAGGTAAGGAGTACAGAATCTGAATAAACAGTTACCAGATTACATCTCCACAAGAGCTATTCCCCTTAGATAATGTCTTCAAGGAATGTGTTGAAAGCAGGGTAGATAGCCTCAGGGTTTCCATTATTCCCATACCCCTTAGTGCCTTTGAGTGGTAATTCCAAACTGGAAAAGTTAAATTAGTTTCTACTGATAAAAATATTATATTTTATGAGGTTTGTTAAAGATTATTAGAAATCAAGGAGAAAGAAATTCAAAATAGTAAAATTATGTACCTAGGGCTGATTAGCCCATTCACATTTCACTTACTATATCTTACATGCCGAGTAGAGAGACACATGTGCTTAGAAGCGGAAGAAGAGAGCTCTTGGGAGGCAGAGGGCCCTTTAAACATTAAATTGCGTTCTCACCCAGGTGGAGACTCAGGTGAGATGATAGAGAATTCTGGGAAGTACCAAGGACTTCTGGGGATTGAAGTCTGGGGTGCAAATGTCCATTTTTACAACACCCAGCATGCTACCACCAGCCATGTCTCTGCCAATGGACACCCAGAGAGAGGAAGTGATGTAAATATATATAGACAGTTTTTTACATCACTTCTTGAGTCTCACATTTACCAATGGTAGCTTAAGCTTCACTTAAGACAGACCAAGGAGTCTGTCAATTTTTTTTCTTATTTGTCATTTGCTAGCACATGTCTCTCAAAAGCCAACTTTCTCAACACTTAATCCATAAGTAGGGATGTAGACAGTCCTGTTTTTGTTCAACTAAGAAGGGTGGAGTAAATCTGAAATTCACAATGTGGGAATAATTCTTATGTTTCTCCCAATATGGGTCTCCAGCTCATAGAAAATAATTGAACTTGACAAATAGTGGAAAGTCTTTATTTCTTTCCATAGAAAAAGAAAATATGTTAAAGAAAATTTCACAGGAATTCCTATTCAGACACGGAAACATTTGAAGCACCTAAAGAACTTATTAGTTAAAATTGAATTTCTGTTGAGGTTGGCATCAGGATGCTACACTGATATTACAATGAAAGACCTCTCTCTCCCTCGTTATCTTTCAAATTTCTTTCCAGCCATTAAGGATGAGTTTGTAATTTATATTCATTCTTAAATGTTAGCCTTACTGTAGGAGTGTTTTGGATCCAGCTTTAACTGGCTCAATAAGAGATAATTAGATTTTGTATGCGTGTAAAAAGTGTAGAAATCAGTAAATTCTACAAGTCAAGAAGTAATTGTTTTGCTGAAAAAGCTTTGCATAGCATTAGAAAATATAGTAATGAGATCTAATTTTTAAATTGTGTCATATACTTTTTTCTAAAGAGCTTAAGTTAGTATGCATTTAGAAGCACCACTGTGGTTGAAGGGGTAACATTACACTTTCCAAGAAACTTAGTGACTTTGCTCTACAAGTATTATGCCATCCAAAACTTAAGTAGCTTCTCGTCCAACTTAAAAGGATAATGGCTAGAATTTCTATATCATGAGTATATGTATACTTGTTTAGTGGCATATAGGTGCATATGTCTGTGTGTGGGTATATGTGTGTGTACACAGATACTATTCATGCCGTAAAACAATATTATGAATCACAATTAAATCCCTTTAAACATAAGGAAACTGAGGCTCAGACTTTAAGTGATGAATAAGGTTATTGTACTTCAGTCATCTTTATTTCTTTTTAACACTTCAGGAACTCATGAGAAGTTTTCTTGGCAAAGATACTGAAGTGGTTTGGTATATCCTCCTTTAATTGTTTTTTTTTTGTTTGTTTGTTTGTTTGTTTGTTTAGATGAAGTTGTTGAGAAAAATAGCATTAAGTCACTTGCTTTGGGTCACAACAGTAATAATTGCCTGTGGTCAGATTTGAATTCAGATATTCCTGATTTCAGATGCATTTCTCTACCCCTTGTGATACTTCGCTTCCTTAGGTTGCACAGCTTGGCTCTATAGTTACTCAATATAAAAGGTTGTGACATTGAATTTAAATTATATGTTCTCAAGTCCAAGTGTATGGCATTTTCTGCTACACGATGTTACTTCTGGGAAAATATGGATTACACTACTGTGTGAATAAGAAAAATAGACTTATTGGAGAATGGATCACAGAGGAAAGAAGTTGTACATTCATTTTTTTCTCCAATTAAAAAGGATGATCAAATTGAAGGCGTTGTCTTCTCATAGTTTTTCTGAAAGCATTCTTAACTTCTTTGTTTCTTAGACTATAGATGAGAGGATTCAACATAGGTATAACCATGGTGTAGAATACTGACACCATTTTGTCTGAGTCCATTGAATGACTTGAGCTGGGTCGAAAGTACATGAAGGTGCATGTCCCATAAAATATGAACACTGCTGTGAGATGGGAAGCACAGGTAGAGAAGGCTTTCTGACGCCCATCAGCAGAACGGATCTTTAGAACAGTATTGAAGATTAATAAATAAGAGAAAAAGATGACGAGAAATGACAAGGATCCATTTAATGATCCTAAAATAAAGACTATCGATTCAGTGATGTGAATTTCAGAGCAAGAGAGAACCAAGAGAGGGGGAATATCACAGAAAAAGTGATGGACTACATTGGACCTGCAGAAAGAAAGACTAAAAATACTTCCTATGACAATGGAGGAGGAGAGAAATCCCCAGATGTGACCCCCACTAAGCATATATGCACACATTTTTGAAGTCATGATAGTGGTATAATGTAGGGGTCTACACACAGCAGCATGACGATCATAGGCCATGAAGGCTAAAAGAAAACTTTCAATAGCAGCAAAGGCCACAAAGAAGAACATCTGAGTAGCACAAGCATTATAAGAGATGACCATGTCCCCTGTGAGGAGCCCAGTCATCACTTTGGGAATAATGGTTGAAGAAAGACCAAAATCTACCAGAGACAGATTCCTGAGGAAAAAGTACATAGGAGTATGGAGGCAGGAATCCCTGGAGATCAGAGCCACTATCCCCAGGTTCCCTACCAAGATGATGAGATAAATGAGGGTGACCATTATGAAGAATAGAACCTGAAGCCCTGGGGCATCTGTTAATCCTACAAGGATGAACTCATTCACTTCAGATCTGTTCTCCATAATGTCATTTGAGACTGATGTCATTCTCCTGAAAGGAAAAAGAGTAACGATCAGAACTATTAACACTTCATGTTCAGTTACTCCAAGACATAAAACATAGTCATAAAAATATCTTATGTTAAAGGTAGAAATAGAGATTAAAGTGACTGAGAGCATTTAGTTAGTTGTTAAAGCAATTACTCCAGTTATTTCAAATTAACTCATCAAGTTTCATATAGAAACTACTTCATGTATTGCTCTTCACCTTTTTTTTCTCAAAGATATTTTATTTTCCCAATTACAGGTAGTAATAATTTTCAATGTACATTTACTAAAATAAAAAGATCCAAATTGGCTTCCTCCCTTCCCCACTCTCAGAGATGGTAAGCAATTTGATTTGGGTTATGTACATGGTATCATGCAAAACGGATTTCCATATTAGTTATTGTTTTAAAAGAAATCTCATATAAAACCGAAACTCCAAAATAAAACAATAATATGAAAAATAGTATGTTTTGATCTACATTAACCTCTAACAGCATTCGTTGTTATATATTACTCAGAATTGTCCCAGCTCATTATATTGCTGAGCATAGCAAAGTCTTTCAAAATTGACCATCGCACAAAATTGCTGTTAATAAATACAATAATCTGCTTATGCTAATTTTGCTCTGCCTCAGTTCATGTAGATGATGGATAACCCTTTAATTTCCAATTCTTTGCTGCCAAAAACAGAGCTGCTATAAATATATAAGTAGCTCCTTTCCATTTTTAAGATCTTTTTGTTGTACAGTCCCAGTAGTGATCAAAGGGTATGTATAGTTTTATAGACCTTTGGACATAGTTACAAATTGCACTCCTGAATTGTTGGATCAGTTCACAACTCCTCTAACAATGCATTAGAGCCCCAGTTTTGCCATATCTTTTTCAAAATTTATCACTTTTTCACTTTTTTGCTATTTGACATACCCGTTTTGAAAAATTTATTAATTTATTTTCCAATTAATTTTTATTTGTCTTTTACAGGCCCTTATTTATTATAATTTTATTGTATAAATACATGAAAAGGTCACATTTATTATTTTTGCTTTTTTGCATTTTTATGCTCTAATATATGGTTTCCCTCCTGCTGGGAGCCATGAGACTAAGACACCTTGACAGAGTCAAGACAGACGTGGTAGCTGAGGTGACCACAGAGTGGTCCTTGGCAAGATGTGATTGCCTACTCTTTCCCTTTTACATGACCCCTTTCATCAATGCTAATTACCTATGAATTGACATGATTATTATTCCCCCTATCTCAAAAGAAATAATATAAGAGCAAAACACCTGTACCCTAATTCCCCAAAACAACACAAAATATCGGACACTTAAAATGAATCCCCAAAAGACTATCATGGGTTAACTTTTATTTAGATACATAATTCCCAGAAAAACTGCAGCTACAGTCCAAGCCCAAAACTTTCCCACTCACAGAAGCTTATTCTCATGAAGCCAGCACACAAATCAATCATAAAGGCCCATACAATACGTACAGGTACACTACAAGTACACCAAGCTCCAAAATGCTTTAGTGACTCAATCACACAAATCAATAACTCAGGAACTCCCTAGTAAAAACCCTGAGAAATGACCAGTCTAAATTTGAATTGTGATATGATTTTTGAATCGTCTTTTAAGAACTATTGCTTAATCATTCCATTTTATTAAAAGCAATAAGTAATTTTCCTTGATTGTTTTGTAAATTCAAAATTTCTGACTGGGTAATGACAATATTAAGCCACCCATGACAAAATGATGTATCTTGTATGCTGTCTGTAATCACAATATAAGAATATAGAATGTTAATCAAGTGATTTGTTAAAAGTTAATGTATCACTTTTCCAATTATCTCTCTTGGAACATGTCTGTTAGGTAATGCAATCTGCATGCCAAGAAAATGGGTATAAAAATAAAAATCAAGCCTGGGAATGGCTAAGCAGCTGTCAGATGCAAAGCAGTCCCATGGCCATAATGATTAAGCTGTCTTCCATTTGTTATTTATTTTGACTGATCATTTGCCACCTGTCAGGAAACCTGCAGTCACCAGTGAGTCCGGACCCTGACCGTGGCACCCTCCTACTTCTTTGAAGGTGTGTCAAGGAAGTTCATTCCCTCCCCCTCCTGAGTATATTGACCTGTACGTCAGGTTTGCATCCATGTACATGTTGTACTTCAATAAAAGTCAAGGGTTTGGGCTTGAGAAGAGGGAGAAGTAGGAAGAGAATGAAGAAGGAAGAAGTTGGAACAGAGAAGGCAGGTGAAGGGAAAAGAGGAAAGGACCAGCAGGCCAGCCAACATGTGGATAGGTTACTTAGAAGAATGGTTGTCTACTCTTTCTAATAAATGGTATATAATACATATCTGGGTAGAAATATTATTTCAGTTCTTACAAAGGTTAAAGTAGGATTCTACATCAAAATAAGTATGGTTGTTACTTGTACTGAGCCAATTACAATGAGAGTAAAGTTTAAACATTGCCTGTCATCACCTTCATATTGCCCTCCATTGTAATATCTTTGCGCCTCTTTTTAAAGAAGATAATTTACCCTATTCCTCCACTCCCTTTTCCTCTCAGTTTAATACTCTTTTTCACCCCTAGTATTTTTGCATGTCATGTCATCACAGTCAGCTTACTTCCATATCCTTTGTCTATGTATATTCTCTCTAACTGCTCTAATACTGGTAGAAAAATTAAGGGTTACAGATAATATCTTTCCACTTAGGACTATAAACATTTTGACCTTATTGAATCTATTAATTTTTTGTTCTTATTTATCTGTTTGTGCTTCTCTTTAGTTTTAAATTTGAATATCAAACATACTGTTTAGGTCTTGTCTTTTCATCAGGAATCCTTAGAAATCTTCTATTTTACTTAAATGACCACCATGAAACATTAGAAAAAAATTTCCTAATACTTCTAAGTAGGACTATCACATGCTATTCAGAACTAGTCATATCTTGAAAATATTATAGAAGATTAAATCAGAGAATCTCAAGTCAGGATATTTTCTCAGAAGTTGTCTACCTCAAATCACACTTGACCAGGAGTCACATTTTATTATTTCTTGTTGATTTCCTTATGATGATGGAATTTTTATTCATTAGAAGTTCAAAAGTGAAGGAATAACATATGGAAATTCCATTTTGGATCTGATTCTCACAAGGGATGAGGAATTGTTGAGTAGGATAAAAATAAATGGGATTTAGGGTTAAGGTAACCCTAACCCTAACCCTCAAATAGCTCTAGTAATGTTGGTGAAATGAGAGGAATTTCATTAAGTTATCCTAAAGTTTGAGATAGATGAAGAAAGAAAAAATAGGAATTGTTCAGACCTACACATTAGGTTTGGGTGGTCAATACCCCACATGCCAGAGGTAAAATAAAATGGGATTTTTTGACTAATTCTCTGGAGTGTTCAACATAAAAGTACCAAATGATGTCAAGAATGAAATTTCGGAGAAAAAAATTCAATTAGGCAGACTTAGATATGAAAAAAAAATCTACAGTACCCCAAAATAGCATGTGACAAAAGATAAGTGCAAAAGGAGATCTTACCTTCTAGTAATATAATCAGAGGTGTGATAGAGCTCAAGACTGGGTGATGGAACCATAGAAAGCTAAAGATAAGAAAAGGAAGGGAGTGATTAGCTGGTCTTTTAAGGAAACAAATATACTCTACTAAGGAAATGATCTGAATCTCAAAGCTGGTGAGAAAGGTGAAAAGAATGACAGAAAATAGATTCATTGACTTTGGATTTTGCTTCTCTTTTGTGACAAGGAGAATGATCTTTGCATTTACAATGAAACGATGACAGTTAATAGGGAGTTGATACCAAAGATGATGAAAACTAGATTCTATATTGGTGAAGAGAATGTAGGGAGCATTTCTATAGTATCAATTTTGTGACAAATACTATATGAGGCACTTTATTAACATGATCTTACTTGATTCTCACAATGACCCTGAGATATAAGTGCTATTTATAAATACATTTTAAAGTTGAGGAAACTAAGGCAAACAAACTTTAAATGACTTTCTGAGGGTTACCTCATATGTGTCTGAGGATAAATTTCAACTTTGGACTTCTTAATTCTATTCATCCAGTTCTATCCAACATACAAGAGCAGTCTCTTGAAATTTCATGAAGTACCTTAAATACATTGGTTCTCCACAATGACTTTGTGACTTATATGGCTGAACAGAAAAGGAATTTGACCTTATATTGAACAAAGAACCTTAACCAGGCATGCAGATGTGGTACTTGGTAGTCAACACTTGAACCAATGTGTTCAGTTGTTTGTTTTCTACATTGGGAAGTACATTGATTGGCTAGAGAATTTCAAAATGGAGAAATACTTTTTAATCTTACTATTTAGAATTGTTGGAATAAAATGTTGGTGTTTAGCCTAGAAAAAAGAAAATATGGGGGTCAGGGCATGAGTTGATATTCAAATTATTTTCAAGTGTCTGAAGGATGGTAATCTGGTGGAAGTATTTGACTTGTCCTACTTATATTCAAAGGTAATAATCCAGGGGGAAGAGGTAAACATTAAGAAGAAACAAATTAAAGTTTCATGTAAGGAAATCATTTCAGAAATAATAATATCAAGAAATAGAAGGATCATGAGCAAGAATGCTCTCCACATCCAGAGAAAGAACTGTGGGAACAGAAACTCAGAAGAAAATCATAGCATCGATCATGTAGTTCAATATGGATATGATTAGGGTTTTTATGTTGAAAGATCACTCTACTGCAAATATGCATGAAACAGAAATAGGCTTTGAACAATGATACATGTATAACCCAATGCTTGTCAGCTCCGGGAGTCTTCCTAGATTTCAATCCCACCTTAGATCCTTATTAAGAATATATCTATGGAAAAGTCACTTAAATCAATCTACCTCCAGCAATTTATCTATAAAAGCGAGGTTAATAATAGTAATCATCTTACATAGTTCTCAGTAGATTCAAATAAGAAGAGTGATAGAAAACTTTTGCAAATTCTTAAGTCCTATATAATGTGAGTTATTAGCATTGATGGCAAGGGCTGTGTTTCACCTAAACTTGATTATGAACCCCCTTTGCTCACAAATTTAATGCAATGCTTTGCACAAAATATATTAATCACCAATATTATTTAATTAACTCTTCATTAGGATTGCACAGTAAACCATTGCTCAAAGGGCCCCTTCAGTTACTGAAGGATGAGGAACTTGAAAATGCTCAGGAGATATTTTTAGAGCATTTGTATGTTGGAAAAAAATTGACCTGCATAATTTTATTGGAGCCCTAAAACAATTTTCAAGATAATGAAATGGAAGAAGTTAATTGACTTACCAGTGGGGAAATGGTGGATTAGCTAGAGAGTTTTTTTCTTTTTTTAATAATTCTTCCTGCTTCCAGATCTAGAAATGTTTTCACAATGCTTTGTTTTTGTCTACATACACCCTAGAGTCTATGATTGGGTATTTCTAGGACCTATATGGCTTTATATGAAGAAAGTTGGCTAGAACACCAAAGAAGAGGATTAGTCAAGAATTTTATATTCAGGTTTTGACCCTGAAATTCCAAGCTAAAGAACCAAGTGATTCCATTATAGAAACCTCTCCATAGTCACTGGGACAATATGGTAAAAAGCTCTGAGTGGCAAAGTGGTCACTCCTGGCCATTGCCATGACATGAATGACAATATGGTTAGGGATGCCCACTCCTATCATCCATTCAACTTAGCCTCAGGAAACACAAAAGAAACTAGATCAATGAGTAAATGACTAAATGAATTAGACCTACAAACTGGAACCAAAGCATGGAACCCTAGAGTGAAATGTTTCAATGTCAAGAGCTAAAGTTAGGGATGGAGCAGGGACTTTATACAGATCTTGAAGATTTGCATCTCTGAGGGACTGGTGGTTCCTTAGAGAAACATAACAGCTCTGCTGACAACTCATGAACAAAACAAGCCATTAAATTCTCTGATCATGGGAGGAAAATATGAGTATACAGAGACCATTTTCTCATGGGTATATTCCTAGCATATTATTAGCAAAATGAGGTAGAAAGGTTTCTGGACAAGACCATTAACTCACATTTGATTCTATTCCTCCTAGATATGTGACATGGACAAAGTCACTGAACATCCCCAAGTCTCAGTTAATTTATTTTTTAATTGAAGAAAATAATCTCAGACCTCAATACAATCAAAAGGTGATAGTTAGCATTAAATGTGATACTGACCATGAAAGAAAACCTAGGTAGTTCAAAGACTTCCTCATCATTCCCTAGGGAAAAGATGACTAAATTTGTTAAAAGGTTTGGGATGGAATTAGAGATTTCTGTGAAACTTTAGGCAAGTAATTTATCCTGAATGTAGCCCAATTTCCTCAGTTGTAAAATACTAATATGTATATTTTCATGTATGTGTTAAATCCCAGGACAATTATGAGGATAGAAATTTGTAAATTTGAAATTATTCCAGTTAACTATTTCCCCAAAATTGTGTCAACTCCTACAAACTCTGACCTTCAAGGACACTTTCCCTCAAAGTTTTAGTTTATTGGTAATGGAGGGGAACACTGGAGAAATCATTTGGAAAGATTTGTGTAGAATCTTTGAAAACTACAACTGCTCTTGAGTACAAGGTGCAAAGAATGACAGATTCATAATTTGTTGAATACTTGAACCCAAGAAGGATTCAATAATGGCTCACTGCCACATTGGGAAACACTCCAGCCTAAGCAATGGTACAGACTGAATGTATAGATTTATGATGGCATAATTTCCAGTGAGAAGCTTATGTTTATATTAAGAACTTTTAAAATCACAGGAGATTGCCACCTATGGGGTGGAGCATGTTCCAAGTTCTCCTGACCATTCCAACTGGAATTAAGATTGGTCAAAAATACTCCTGAATTCATTGATCTCAAGGGAAACCTACACCTTTTCTTCACTCTTCATTGTACCCTACAATGTTACTGAAGACCAATGGTACCTTGGCAATCTTTCTAAATGCCTCTGACCTATTATATTATTGATAGGAATTCTGTTCAATCTCGTGAAAACCCTAGTTATAATCTGGCTTAAAGGAGTGGTTGATCTGTTCCCAAGATTGCCTGATCCAAGCTTATTGAGACAACAGGTTTTATGAATGGTCTGTTTTCGGTTAATATGTTCATTTCTTTTTGGAACTTCAAATATAATAACGCCAGCTAATTTTTTGCCTACTCTCAATGTAGTCTGATACATAATGAGTCATATAAATGCTCTCTCCCTCTTTCTGTCCCTGGAGATACTTATTACTGACCTTCCTCCATGGAATGTTGGTGAGATGAAGTAGGCTTTTTTTCATTGTATCAGAAAGACCAACACCTTTCTCCAAAAATATATTGTTAAACCCCACGAAAGATGAGTTGTTTCACTAACACTGCAATTAAGTGTCCCCTGAAATTCAAGTTTTGTGTCTCATACAAATGTATGGGTTATGGGAATGATTTTTATTAAAAAAATATTACATGAAATGTATAGTCCCCCTAGGATGAAGTCATATCCTTTACCAACAGAAAAAAGGGCTAGTTTGCCTACCCAGTACTGGTGTTGTTCCTTCAGAGTTTACCAAACTGCAAGCTACCCTCTGACCACAGGGTATAGACTGAGACCACAGGACTAAAGGAGTCTATGTTATGTACCAAGTCCACTGTATTCATGAAGACTATCAAAATCGGGTCTTATATACATTTAAAATCCAGTGGAGTTGCTTGTTGGTTATGGGAGGGGATTTTGGGAAGAGGAGGGAAAGAACATGAATCATGTAACTATGGAAAAATATTATAAATTAATTAATTAAATATATATATGTTTCTAATAGAAAAATAAAATAAAATAAAATATTTAAAAAGATAAAATAAATTAAAAATAAAATTTAAAAATAGGGTCTGATAGTACCACTACCATGAGCCTTTTTGGGGGTAACATCAACACACAGAATCTGACCAAAAACAATTTTACCCTTGAGGAGATCATGCAGGAAATTATTAATGTAACCATTTTCTTTACTACTATTAAAATGACTAGTGAGCAGTCATCTAGAATTAATCCATCACAAATGAAGTCTGATGAATACACCAATAAAAACCTATAGATTATTGAAGCCTCTTCCTTAATGAAGGTTTTAATCAAATTATCTCAGAGCTCATGAATCTAACCACTGACACATCAGTTTCTGAATGCCCCCCTAGGTTTCCTGGATCTTTTATGGGGACCATAGTTCACAATCTTAATTATAAGCAAGTTTCCTATTCTTATTTTCCTTTAAGAAATAAGAATGCTTGCATTTCTTTTTTGCTTCTCATCACTCTTCTAGTAATACATGGAATCACTTTTGGTTATCTGAGGTGTTGTTCATATTTGTCTCTGTGGAATTAAAAAAAAAAACTAACTCCAAAGACAGCAAAGCAGTTCGTGGGATAGTAACTCACCAAATATATTGACCATATTAATTATGTTAGGAAGTATTCCTATATTGAAGTTTAAATCCTTCTTCTGAGGTTCATAACATTGATGTCTATATCCAGACTATACCATCCCTAACAAATCAAACATTCTCAATAAAAATATACCTCTGTGAGCAATCCTAGTGAGAGTGATAGCTTTTTTGAGAATATTCTCGAAACCAATGTAGAAAAAAATCAAGCAGAGTGTGCCATTTTAACACTGTGATGGGAGCTCCACATTACTGAATTTAGTTTCAAATTCAGGACTTCTTGACTTCATCTTCAGATTTCCAACCTCTATCTGACCAAACTGCTTATAAAATAATAAACTCCTTGAAATTAGGAAGTATCATGATTTAGTATTTATTTTCTTACTGCTAAACATAGTGCATGGTACAAACTAATTACTTAATAAATTTGTTTTTTTTTCATTTATCTTCTAAGAAGCAAACATGTTAAGGACTAGGAAATCAAAGACCAAAAGTCATAGATCCTGCCCTTCATTAACATTATAAATAATAAATACTAATACATAAGTTGTCTTCACAATTTTGATAAAGAAGGATATTGATATTTTAAAAATAAACCTGAATATTCTCATTATTTGCTATTTAATTTCAAATGTGTTGAGAGACTGGTAGAATATTATATTTTTTCATATTTTACATTCCATATTCTTAATGGCATATGAGGTTATAGACAGATGAAAACAAAAGGTAAAAGTGATATACCTCAATAGGGCCTCAGGGACCTGGATGCAATGGTTGGTTTTATATATATATATCAGGTCAGGTACCAAAGGTCCAGGGAAAAATCTTGAATTGAATAGAGGAGTAAGTAGAATCAAGGTGGTTCCAGAAGTCATCAAACCTTATCCATTCCTGAAAAGGGATATTCTCTACAACACATTCAGTAAGTGGATATCCCACTTGAATGATATGGTGAAGAAGAATTCTTCAGAGGACTTTACCAGTTTGGAACTCCTCCATTTGTTAAGAAAATATTTCCTTGGAAGAAACCAAATTTGCCTCAAAATTCTAGCTATTATTCACTGATCTGCATTCTATGGCTAAGCAGAATATTTCTGTATTCCCTCTTCCATGAGATGTAGAATACAGTACTTTACTCACCCATACCAACATTTTCCTTCTCCTAGATGAATATGTGCTCTTATTGATGCTCATATGAAATAGTCTACAGTAGATTTTCTCTGTGGATTCTCCAAGTCTTATTCTTCTTCCCAAGATGTCACATCCTGGACTGAATAAAATTTTCAGATGTACTCTAAGATGATCATATATATGATCATCTTATATATATATATATGAAATATATATATATGAAATATATATATATAAAAGAATATAAATAGCATCACCTCTCTCAGTAAGGGCAAAAATTTCCTCAATATGGTCATGTATGGCATTAGCATTTTAGCTTACAAATCATACCATTGGCTGAAATTATTCTCATAGCCTGCTAATGTTCACTGAACTTTTGCAGATGAATAATGCCTTTTTTAGTGACCTAGTGCCAGCTGCCTTGAGTCCAAAGAAAGTGTGAAGTTTCATTGGGGGAAGAAACACCAAAGACCTACCATAGACCCCCATGCCT
The DNA here is from genome assembly GCF_027887165.1 of Monodelphis domestica. Lineage (NCBI taxonomy): Eukaryota > Metazoa > Chordata > Mammalia > Didelphimorphia > Didelphidae > Monodelphis > Monodelphis domestica. The sequence goes on along the minus strand of NC_077232.1, from coordinate 18,368,527 downwards.
TATCAAGACTTCTAGGTTCTCAGAGAACACATTTACTCCTAGAAAATAACCTGCATCTTTGTTCACTCATAGTGATATCCCAGAAGACCAATGGTAGTGACAATCACTCTAAATGCCTCTAACATACTATATTATGGAAAAGAATTCTATTAATTCTCATGAGAGTCCTAGGTATAAGGTGGCTTAAAGCAGTGGTTTATCTGTTCTGAAGATTCTTTAATCCAAGCTCATTTAGACATCAGGCATTATGAATGGTCTGTGTTCCAGTAATATATTTTTTCCTTGTTGAGATGTCAAATATCATAACACCATGAATTAGTTTACTTCATTAAGTGAGTCTAGACACCCAGAAGTTCAATTACTGGAACCAATATTTGTTTATCAATCTATTGATTAATAATATGTACCTAACTGGCCAGGGCAGCCTTCCTAGGGAAGGCCTGCTGAGGCAAAGTTATAGAGAGTTTTTATAGGTTTACATATGTGAGAGAGGTGAAAAGACAAAATGAGCTCATACAAAGCTAATGAAGGACATATGGCTTTAAGTTTAAAATAAATGAAATGTGGCCTTAATGAGTGGGGCAGACTGACCAGAGCAATTAAATATTATTGGACACAAGTCAGATATACCACTAATTGGGAAGATGGATCTTCCTTTGAATATCTTTTCCTGTGCCTGGTTTATCCCGTCCTTGAGGGGGCATCACCTACTTCCCTTAACCATCTCTTGTTACAGTCTGAGAAAGCACATTCCATTCCTTAAGCCTGATTTCTATAAGGGAAAGTATACTTTATTGATTCCTACCTTTACTAATTGATCAGGGACTTTGTTTACATTATTTCAACCAGATAATTCTTTACTTATTATCATCTGTAATCTGATGTTTAATGAGAAATAAGTGCTATTCCTTTTTTGTGTTCCTGTAGATATTTATTCCTGTCTATTCTCCATGGAATGATGGTAGGATGCAATAGTTGTTTTTTTTTTTATTGTATTAAAAAGATCAACACTTTTCCCCAAAGATATATTGTTACCACTCAACAAAAGCAGAGTTATTTCACTGATGCTACATCTATTATGTATCCTCTAAAAATTCAAGTTTTGGTGTCTCATACAAATGTACAGGTCAGGGGACTGATTTTGATTATTAAAAAAAGAATACATTGTATGAAATAACTAGTACCATTTGTAATAAAGCTACATCCTTACCAACAGAAAAAAGGGTTAGTTTGTCTGACTAGCTTAAAATAGATAGAATAACTAACTGGTGATGTCTTCTCAGTAGATCCTATAGCATTCATTGAGTTTACCAAGTTCTAAGGTACCCTCTGAATATATGGTATAGACTGAGACTATCAGATTAAATGAGTCTATGTCATAAAGAAAGCCCATTGTATTCATGAAGACTATCATAATAGGACTTGATAGTAGCCCTACCATGAGCCTTTTGGAGGGTAATATCAACACAAAGAACCTGACCAAAAACAATTTTACTCTTGAGGAGATCATGTAGGAAATTAGTAATGTGACCATTTCCTTCAATACTATTAAAATGACTAATGGGCAATAGTCAGCTAGAATGAATATGCCATAGAGGAAGATGCTGGTGAATATACCAATAAAACCCTATAAACCTCTTCCTTAATGAAGGTTTTATTCAAATTATCTCAAAGCTTTTGAATTTAATAGGTGGGTTCATGAATCTAACCACTGACACATCAGTTTCTGAATGTTCTACCATGTTTCCTGGATCTTTTCTGGGGATCACAATCCACAGTCTAGTGATAAACCAGTTTCTCACCCCTATTTTCCATTAGGAAATGAGAATACTTGAATTCATTTTTGGTTTCTCAACACTCTTCTAGTAATAATTGTAGTCACTTTCTGTTATTTGAGGGTTTGTTCATATTTGTCTCTGTTAACAAGCTCTCTCAGGTCTACTTCAAACTCCAGTTCTTTTCTCAAGCAGCCACTTTACTTCTTATCCCTAAACTAATAAAACAATACTTATTTCCTAATATCATCCTTACAATTTCCAGACTATACGATGTCTAAAAAATCATACAAATGAGAATGTTCCACATTCTGAGAAGAAGAAAAAAATAACTCTGGAAAAAATTCTAATGTGAGTGACTAAGTTTTTGAGGATATTCTAGAAACCAATGTAGAAAAATAAAATCAAGCAGAATGTGTTATTTTGACCACTGTGATAGGACCCCACATTATTTAGTTTAATTTCTTACATACTATCTCAGTTTCAAATAAGTATATTGTTCTTTCATTGTTTGCCCTGTAGTCATTAATTGTAATAAATTCCCTGTAAGTTGTACCCATTTAAAAAAAATCTTATATAAATAATTGTAGAGGCATGTCTCAGTACTGGAATTCCCCCTCTGGATTGTACATTGATCCTTAGAGGACTACTCTCTGGGAGACATATTGTAACATCTTGCATTGCCCATAGATTACAATAATCATCAAGAACATGCAGGAATTTTCCTTTGAATTAGAGGAGGGACTGAATAGAATGAGAATCCTTTGACATCTTAAAAAAATAAGACTCTAGATATTGGAATCAACCAATATTTAGCCAAGGAAGTGATTAATTAAAGATGATGATTGACTAGAAAGTAATAAAATGATAGTAACTTTATAACTCCATTAAACAACCTGACTGCAAGGTATTTATCTATTTTCTCTGTAGCCTCATATTAGCAGTCATTCCTATAACTTCTTATATTCAATCAAGCCTTCATTTTGCAATAGGGTTTTGTCCTATTTAGGCAGAGGGACTTTGTACCATGTGACTCAGAATAGGAAGGTGAGTGTCCTCGAGGAAGAAAACTTGTGTATTGTGTGACTCAGTAATGGGAAGATGAGTTCTCTAATGGAAAGGCTACCAATAATTTAAGAAATATCTGTAGGAGGTCATGACCTAAAATTAATTTATGGGCCATTCTAACCAATTACGATTCAATAAGAATCTGAGAAACCTCCTCAAGTAGCTATTATCCATTCATTATAAGATGTAAATCCCACCCCTTTCAAAAACATATCAGTGTGTAAAGTCAGAAAGTGTATTCCCTACCCATTGAATCTCTCACCCCTTTAGAAAAAAAGCTTTTCTCCCTACTCACTATCAGGAAATGTTTCCTTATGTAATCTAATTTTAGAGTATAAAAGGAGAAATCTTCATTCAATTGCCATTGGGTGTGAAGAAGTGTAGGGACCCAGCTTTGCTGAGAGACACTGTTCTCTCAATAAACCTGTTACTGGCATAGAGCACAGGTCCCCAAACTTTTTTCACAGGAGGCCAGTTCACTGTCCCCCAGACAGTTGGAGGGCAGGACTATTAAAAAAAACCCAACTATGAACAAATCTGTATAGTACTGTCTGGGATAGCGGGGGCTGCAGTGCTGGTTGTGATGGGCCTGTCACACCTTGCACAGGCCCATCACCTCCACCACTATACTAGGCAGCAGTATACACAGTGAGGAATCTCCTCCCCCAGATCGCAGCTCATCATGCTGACATCTTCCATTGGGCAGCCACATTATCCTTTGCGTGGTGCTCTGTTCTCCTTCAGTTACTCTCAGAACAAGGCTCCACACAAAGGATTTTGTCACTGGAATTAGTACTGTACGTAAGCGATGCCATGCTTTGTGGAACCGCCACATACAGTGCTCCTCTCACTGACCACCAATGAAAGAGGTGCCTCTTCTGGAAGCGTGGTGGGGTCCAGATTAATGGCCTCAGGGGGCCACATGTGACCCACATGCCATAGTTTGGGGACCCCTGGCTTAGAGCTTTGCCTCTTTGTTTCTTTCAGATTTACTAGAATTTGTAGATCACCTTATAAAGCATTAATTATCAAAACTGGCTAAGTAATATGAAGGTAGATTGGTGGAATAGAACCGACAAACAACAGACTAAAGATTACAGTAACCTTGTATTTGACAAAAGTGTGGATCTATACTATGAGTATAAGAAATCACTATTTGGTAAAAATTGCTAGATAGGCAGAGATGAAATACAGACCAATAACTTCACCATTAACTAAAACATTATCAAAAGGGATACATGATCTAGACAGAAAAAAGAGCTTTCCTAATCAAATCAGAAGAGCAGAGAGCATATAATGTATCAGATTTATGGATAGGAAAGGAATTTTTGAGTAAAAAAAGAGATAGGGAGCTTTGTGAAATGTAATAGGGATCTTTTTGAGTACATTAAATCAAAAAGCTTTTGTGCAAATAAAACAAATGTTGCCAAGGTAAGAAGAAAAGCAGAAATCCGGTGGTCTGGGTGGGGCAGAATTTAAAGCAGTGTCTTGGATAGAAGTTTCATGTCTAAAATATGTAATTTTGTCAAGCTTTTAAGAATAAGACTTATCTTGCAACTGCTAAATGGGGAAAAGATAAGAGTAGGCAATTTTTGGATGAAGAAACCAAAGTTTTATGTAAATATATGAAAAAATGATTTTAATAATTTCTGATTAGAGAAATATAGACCCAAACAATTCTGAGATATTATCTTACAGCCAAATTGACTAAAATGAAAAAAGAGCAAAATTACAAATGTTGGAGTGGTTGTGGGAAAAATGAGGCTCATTAATATACTTTGGTGGTACTGTGAATTTATCCAACCATTTGGAGAGCAATTTTAAATTATATCCAAAGGCTCTACAACTGGGTATACCCTTAGAACAGGCAATGGTATTTTTTGCTCTGTTTCATAAGAATATCAGGGGAAGAGGAAAAGAAAATATAGTTCAAAATATTGGTGGTTTGAAAGAAAACATCTCATATCCTCAGGGACTGAGAAAAGACATATACCTCACTTTTCAGATGCGAACTTTATATAAAGGACTAGGCTGCTTTGCTGGAGCACATGGAAATATATTCCTTAATGCCCTTTCCATTTATATTAATATGAATTTTAATTTCAATGTCTAATGGCCAACCATTTGAAAATGGTCAATATCTTTGGGGCAAGAATATTTTCCTCCCTAGATCTTTGGTAGGCTTCCTTACAGAGAAAGTAGGGAGTATAGAATTTGGATAAACAGTTGCCAGATTACATCTCCAGAAGAGCTACTCCCCCTAGATGATGGCTTTGTGGAATGTAATCAAAGCAGAGTAGATAACCTCAGTTTCCATTATTCTTGGGTGTCTTTCATTAGCAATGGTTTAGTGATTGGAGCTCATGTTAAGGGAAATAGTTTCTAAATCTCCTAGATTGTACTGATGTCCCAGGGTTGTTGTGAGAATCAGATGGGGAAATATTTATAAAGCACATAGCACTGTCCCTGGCACATAGTAGGTGCTATATAAATACAAGTTTTTTGTTGCAACTATTATCTAGTAATAGTAGTTAGTAGTTCTTTTCTCCAAATGAGTTTCTTTTTGTAATTATGGACGTTAGATAGCAGCCACATACTAAACTCTACTACAAGGGCTGTCTCCATGAGGTTCTAAGATGGGGGATGGTGTTGAAGATGGTGATTATGGTGATTTGGTACATCTCCTCTCTGCTGCCTTCTCTCTTACTTAAGTGACTTTTTAGCTTCAGCTAGGCTAACTTTCTGTCTTAATAGTGACAGCTGGTCAGAAATTTGTTTTGAAGGTTGATAATAGTGATCTCCTCCAGAGCAATTATGCTCCTAAATATTGGCTGCAGAATATAAGGTCATTAATGTGAGCCACTTGGTAGCTTAGTGGATACAAAGCTAGGCCTAGAGATGGAAAGTCCTGGGTTCAAATATGGCCTTAAACACATTGTAGTTTTGTGACTTTGAACAAGCCACTTAACCCCAGTTGCCTAACTCTTGCCACTCTTCTTATTTTATAACGGAAGGTAAACTTTTTTGTTTATAGGTTTTTTTCCCAAAAGAAAAGGCCAATGCATTGGTTGTTGTTGTATGTTTGTTTAAGTCATATCCAAATCTATGTGATACCATTTGGAGATTTTGGGGGGGGCAAGGATATTGGAAAGGCTTGCATTTCCTTCTCCAGTTCATTTTAATGAGGAGGAACTGAAGCAAAGAGATTAAATGACTTGCCCAACTTCACACAACTAGAATATGTCTGAAACCAGATTTGACCTCATAAAGATCAGCTGTTATGAGTCCACCCTCACTGCTCTATCCAATACTCCTCTTAACTATCCCACAAACGAATTCAATAACTCCTAAAAAGGAACTGTTATGAGAGAAACATGACAAAATGTTAAAGAATAACATGTGGATATATTTGTAGCTATTTTCATAGATAATATTCTCTATAAAATTATGAAATTAATTCTTTAAGGAACAAAACAATCTGATATTAAAATGAGACAAGAAATAACTTTTCTGTCAATTTCAATGAAACCATTTTCATCCTGGCCTTCTGCTAAAAAGCATCAGTGTCAAAGGCCACAAACTAAAGCAAAACCAAAGGATACCAGGTCTTGCCATGATTGGTAGGTGGTATATGGCAACCATGAGCATGGAATTTCATCTTCCTTATCCCCTCCGATTAGAGAACTAAACTCTGCTTTAGAAATTCTAAGCAATGGAAAATAATATTGATAAGTTTATTTGCACACAAACTTCTTGGCACACTTGTGTTTTAGAGGTTAGAGGACTAGACTGAGAGCAAGGAGATGCAGAGTCAAGTCTCAGTTGGTCAGAAAAAACACAGGTGACCTAGTGAAAGTCATTTAGTTCTATTGGTAGAGAAACACTGTGCAGGTATATAATCAGACTATCTTCAGTATGTCAAAGTGGAGCTGAGCTCTGTTCTAGAGTCCTTGGGACTAGAATCGTAATTGACATCCCTGCCTGTCACTGCTTCTGCTATTGCTATTGTCCCAACATTACACACAAACACAAACACACACACACACACACACACACACACACACACACACACACACATTTTTTTTTCCAACTTATAATCAGGTAAACTTAACTAATTTCTCTGAAGAAGCAATGGTTAGCTCTACTGTTACTCTCAATATATTTATAACTTCCCTGAACAAATGATTCTTCTCTGGCCTGAAAATGTCTCTTCCTACAATGACACTTACGTAATATTATGAGACTTAAGAAGCTCTTTATAAATGCCATCTCATTTGATACTAACAATAATAGTATAAAACGGATATTATATAACTCAAATTTTACAGATGAAGATATTGATGCCAGGAGAAATTAAGTGACTTGGTCAGGATCACACAACTAGTTAATCACTATGGCATCATTCAAATTCATGACTTCTTGACTTCAATTCTTTATTTCTATCTTCTGTCTAAACAAAAATAATAAATGATTAAAATTAAAAATAAAATAAAAGAATAAACTCCTTGAAGTTAGGAAGCATCATGCTTTTGTATTTGTTTTCTTACTGATGTGAAGATTGGATTTAGCTATCTACTGATTGTAACAATGAAGGTACTTAGATTTTCCTTTATAGTGAAGCTAGAATTATAAGCTACCTTTAGATTTTAACAACAAAAAGGTGTTAAGTAACAACTGTTAGGGGTAAATTTAGGGCTTTTTGACTGGACTATAAATCTAGTTGTCACCAGGGATTAATTCTAATCCCAATAAAAATATTCAAGTCAGTTTGGAATTTTAGGTTGCTTTAATTAATATAGAGAAAATGAATTAAGAAGAAGAGAAAGGGAAAAGTATATAAGATTTCTCTGGCCTAGCCTGTGCCAGGTGGAGTTCAAAGACCTCCCCCATGAGGCCTCCTCAGAAGATTAGGGGCTTCCTAAGATGATAGTGTTTTGGAAGGTAAAGGAAAAAGGAATCAGTCTAAACTACTCACTCAAAGACCCAAGATGCTAAACGCCACCCAGCACCCCTCATGTTGCCAACAGACCAACATCTCCACTAGCGAGAGACAGAGCAAGAGCCACATATCCATGAGAGAGCCAGAGGCATGTCTTACCAAAGAGCCAGAGCCATATCTCCAAAAAAGAGACAGGAGAAAGGAAGTGATGAAAATATATAGACCTTTTTTTACATCACTTCCTGTGTCTCACATGTACCAATGTTAGCTTGAGCTTGCCTTAGGACAGCCCAGGGAGTGTCAGTTGTTTCTGATTTGTCATTTGCTAACCCATGTCTGTCATAAGCCATCCTTCTCAACACTTAATTTTTAAGTAGGCGTGTAGACATTCCTGTTTTGTTAGACTAAGCAGGGTGGAGTAATTCTAAAATTCAGACTTAATAAAGTGAATTAACCACAAAAAGATATTAAGTAACTACAGAAGGTGAACTTAACAAAAGAGATGTTAAGTAACCCAAAAAGATATAATCTAACCAAAGAAGGTAAGAACTAAAGAATGGGCAGTCCTGGAGAAAAGTACCTGCTGTGATTGGTAGATGTGAAAATTTAGAGGAGGTGACACAAAAGAAAAAAGATCTTTAAAAAGAGGACCAAAAGACAAAATCAGTAATTCAGATTCAGACAGTCACCCGGGCTTGGAGTGAAGGATCAGTCACTTGGAGCTGAAGGGAAGATGGATATTCATTCAGAGATTTGGGGCACTGACTCTGAGGAATGACTAGAAGAACAACACCCAGACTTCTTTTAGACTGTTGCCATTGGTGAGTGAAAAGCTGACTTAGTGACCCCACTTTTTTGGAGGCATGAAGCCTCCAGGTAAGGCAAATAGTTCTTGAGACTCTCTTACCCTGACTGGGACTTAGAAATTCTAACTGGTATAAGAAGAAGCCAGGGTTTTCTCCATCTCTCTCTCTCTCATTCCTTAATATCTTCCTTCTATCATATATATTGTAAATAAACCACCATAAATTCCATTTACTTTAGTAATTGATTTGGGGATTTAGAAATTAAATCCCTGGTGACCACCTAATTAATAATATATTCAGAGTCCAACCAAAATTTAAATTTAACACTGATAAACATAGTGCTTGGTACAAAATAGTTCCTTAATAAATGTGTAGTTATTCATTTGCTATGGAGCAAACATGTGAAGGGTCAGGAAATCAAAGACCAAAAGTCATAGATACTGCCATTGATTAATATTATAAATTATAAATATTGAAATATAATTAATCCTCATGAGTTTAATACAGTAGGATATGGAAAATTTTAAAAATATATCTCAATATATTCTTATTATTTTATGTTTCATTTTAAATTTGTTAAGGGAGTGTTAAAGTGCTATATTTTTCATGTTTTACACTCCATATTCTTGATGACAGAAGTAATATGATGGAAAGTAAATTAAAGTTGTGACTGATGACCACAAATAAAGATTGGAGTTTACTTGTCTTGATTCAGAAAAGGAGATTTCTATAACTGAAGGCAGTTGTGAAAAGACACAGTTTTATAACATCCCCTGGAAGTCTCACAGTGGGAAAATATATTTTTTTAACTTTTTTATGCTATATTTTCCCAATTACTTGTAAATACACTTCATAATAATTTTCTGATATTTAACATTCCATGTTCTTTCCTTCCTCCCTGCTGAGATGGCAGGTAATACTTTTTTTGTATAAGTAGGTTCTTTCCCCCCTATCTTTGATCTATTTATGTTATAGGGCCAGTAGTAGCATCCCTGTGTTAAGGGTTAGAAAATATCTTAAAATTTATTGAGTCACATAACTTGAAATGTTTGGGAGTGAGTAAACATTCAATAATCAACTTGACTTAAATCTCACCATGGTGAAAATACTTCATAGATTTAAGTCTGGGTGGTTCTACTTTAATCCATAGAAATAGGGAGGTCAAACACTTGCAAATTTTGCCTTTCAGGCCCATAGGTCTAGATTTGATCCATCAATATTGATTCTGGGGAATACATATAATTTTCAATCAATAATTAATAAAAAAGTTGGATATTAAACTTTGAATTCGTATTGCTCTCTGAATCCAGTTGTCCTTAAACATACATTTACAACTATTGCTTATGTTTTTATTTTATGTTTTTGATTTTACATCAGTGATTTTTACAACAATGACTAATATGGAAGTACATTTTGCATGATAATACAGTATTATAAAGATCAAATTCATTACCATCTTTAAGAAGGTGGAAGGAAGGAAAAGAGTAAGACAATTTGGATCTCATAATCTCAGAAAATTCATGGAGAAAATTGTTATTACATGTAATTGGGAAAATAAAATAACTTTTAAAAACCAATATACATGCTAATACCATATACTTGGTTTTTCCCAATATGGTTCCCCAGCTCCGATAAAAGAATTCAAATTACCAAATAGTAGAAAGTCTTCATTTAATCCCATGGAAATATTAAATTATGTAAAATAGAAATGCAAAGTAATCCCTATTCAGGCACAGAAACATGTAAAGCACCTAAATAATGTATTAGTTAAAATTGAATTTCCAACGAGGTTCACATCAGGATGCTACACTGGCATTACAGTGAAAGACCTAAAAAAAGTGATAACTAGATTCTGAGTGAGTGTAAAGAGAGTAGAAATCACTAAATGATACAAGTCAAGAAAAACTTGTTTGGTTGATAATTTAAACTTCATATTGTGTTAGAAAAAAGAATAATGATGCTTAACTTTTAAAGTTGTCATAAGCATTTGTTCGGAAGAGCTGGATCTTAAGTGTTTAGGAGCACATCTCTGGTTGAGGGGGTGATGGATGAACAATACTGTTACCATCAACGTTAAACATCCAAGCAACTTAGTGGCTTAGCTCTGCAAGTACTATACCATTTAAAAGTTAAATAACTGCTCTTCCTTCTTTAAAAAAATAATAACTAGGAATTCTGTATTTGATTTGTGTATATTTGCCTATAACAGAGTCTAAGAGTAAGTGTGTGTATGAATAAACAAAAATATCCTTCATTCCACAAAACAATATTATGTCCTACTATTAAAGCACTTTAAGCATAAGGAACTGAGACCCAGACTTTGTGACTTGGCTAAGGTTGTTTTTCTGTAGTCATTTCTCTGTTTCATTCATTACCTTAGAAACTCATTAGAAGTTTTCTTTGCAAATACACTGGAGTACTTCTCATTCTGTTCTCTAACTCATTTTTCAGATGAAAAAACAGAGGGAAAGAGGATTAAGTGACTTCTTCTGAGTCACAAAATTCATAAATTTCTGTGGCCAGATTTGAACTCACATATTGCTAACTCCATATCTATTGCTGTATCCCCTGTGTAGCCTAGTTTCCCTCAGTTACATAGTATGGGCCTAAGGTTACACAATATTTAAATGTCTGACAGAATTTAAATCATAGAATCTCTTCATTGCAATTCTATGACATCTGTAGCTATATGATATTACTCTTGGAAAAATACGGATTGCACTTCTGTGTGGCCAGGAGCCATCAAAGACCATTTTGTTTGACATGGTTACACATTGAAAGCACGGACCGCAAAGCAGCCCCCAGGAAAGATGGAAACATCCACTGACCCCCCCAGTGACTTTCCTTATTAACATCTCCTTATTATTGGAATTGATATGATTATTATTCTTACTTAGCAAAAGGAAAAATAAATGAGAACAATAGAAAGAAAAATAGACTTGTTTTGTCTTGGATCACAGAGGGAGGAACGTACAAATTGATTTATTCTCTAATTAATAGGATGATCAAATTGAAGGCATTGTCTCTTCATAGCTTTTCTGAAAGCATTCTTAACTTCTTTGTTCCTCAGACTATAAATGAGAGGATTCAACATAGGGATTATCATAGTATAGAACACTGACACCATTTTGTCTGAATCCATTGAATGGCTTGAGCTGGGTTGGAAGTACATGAAGGTGACTGTCCCATAAAATATGAACACTGCTGTGAGATGGGAAGCACAGGTGGAGAAAGCTTTCTGGCGCCCATCAGCAGAACGAATCTTCAGGACAGTGATGAAGATTAACAAGTAAGAGAAAAAGATGACAAGAAATGGGAAGGATGCATTTAATGACCCAATGATGAAGACTACTGTCTCAGTCATGTGAATTTCAGAGCAAGAGAGAACTAAGAGAGGGGGAATATCACAATAAAAATGATGGATTACATTGGACCTGCAGAATGAAAGGCTAAAAACATTTCCTATGATGATGGTGGAAGTCAGAAAACCCCAGATATGAGCCCCACTGACCAGATATACACATATTTTTGAAGTCATGATTGTGGTGTAATATAGGGGCCTACACACAGCTGCATGACGATCATAAGCCATGATGCCTAAAAGAAAACTTTCAATAGTAGCAAAGGTCATAAAGAAGAACAACTGGGTAGTACATCCATTATAGGAGATGAACTTGTTGCCTGTGAGGAGCCCAGTTATCACCTTGGGAATAATAGTTGAGGAAAGACCAAAATCCACCAGAGACAGATTTCTGAGGAAAAAGTACATTGGGGAATGGAGGCAGGAATCATGGGAGATCAAAGCTACCATCCCTAGGTTCCCTACCAGAGTGATGAGATAGATGAGGGTGACCATTATGAACAGAGGAACCTGAAACACTGGGGTCTCTATTAATCCTAAAAGGATGAAGGTATTCACTTCAGATCTGTTATCCATTAATGTCATTTGAGAGTGATGTCATTCTCCTGAAACAAAAAAGAATAACCATCAGAAAAATTATTTCAAGATTGCTCTAGGACAAAAACAATCATGTAAATATCTTACATGAAGAATAGAAATAGAGAATTAAGTGACAAAAAACAGTTAGGTAACTGTCATAACAATTACTGGAGATACTCCAAATTCACCAATTAAGTTTCTTATAGAGTATTTCATGTATTCCCCTCTACCTTTTTATTCAGAGACATTTTATTTTTCCAAACTACATATAATAACAATTTTCAATGTACATTCACTAAAATTAAAAGATTCAAAATGGTTTCCTGCCCTTCCCCCTTTCAGTGATGAAAAGCAATTTGATTTGAATTATGCATGTGTTATCATGCAAAACACATTTCCATATTAGTTATTGTTGTAAGAGAAAACTAATATAAAACCATAACTCCCAATAAAATAATAAAACAATGTGAAAATTATAAAAATTATATGTTTTCATCTCCATCCAACTCTAACAGTTTTCTCTGAAGGTGAGTGAAATTTCTTAGATCATTATATTGCTGAGTGTAGCAAAGTCTTTCAGAATTGATCTTACCATGAAGTTGCTTTTACTGAATACAATATTTTCCTGGTTCTGCTTATGTTGCTCTGCATCAGTTCATGTAGGTGTTTCATGATTTTCATGAAATCATCCTGACCATTGTTTCTTACTACTCAAGAGTACTTCATTACCAACATATAACACAATTTGTTCAACCATTCCCCACATTATGGACAACCCTTCAATTTCCAATTCTTTGCCACCAAAAACAGAGCTGCTATGAATACATTTATACAAGTAGCTCCTTTCCCTTTTTGAGGATTTATTTTTGTTTGTTATACAGTAGTGATTAAAGGATATGCAGTTTTATAGGCCTTTGGACATAGGTACAAAAATTACTATCCTACAGTTATTGGATAAGTGCTAAGAGCCATCAGCCCATGACACCTTGACAAAGTCACTCATGGCAGCTAAAGAGGTCCCAGAGTGGCCCCTTGGCAAGATGTGACTGTGCACTCAGTACCCTCTGCATGACCTCTCTCATTAACATCCCTTACCAATGGAATTGACATAATTACTATTCCCCTACCTAATCTCAGAAGGAATCATGTAAGAGAAAAATACCTGCACTCTATATCCTCAAAACATCATCCAAAGTTCAAACCCTCAAACCCAATTCCAAAATACTACCATGGGTTAACTTTTACTTAGGTACATAATTCCCTGTTAGCCACAAGCCAAACCCAGAACTTTCCCACTCATAAAAAATTATTCTAACAGAGCCAGCATACAAATCAATCATAAAAGTCCATATAGATGTACAGGTACAACAAGCTTCAACATGCCTCTCACACGATTTCACAAACCAGAAACTCACCAACAAGAACATCTCTGCTAATCCAGAAAAATGTTCTGTCTAACAATTAATCTGAATTGTATGCTCCTCTGATCATTCAAGATCAGTACTGTGATTGTTGATTTGTCTTTAAGAATTTCTGATATATTATTTCGTTTTATTAAAGGTAATAAGCACATTTCTTTGCTTTTTTGTAAACTTAGACTCCTCACAGGTTAATGAATAAATTAAGCCACCTGTGATGAAATTATTTATCTTGTGTAGAACCTTTGTATGTTTTATCAAATCGAAAATTACAGTAGAAGACTATGGAATGAGTTTAGAATGTTAAACAAGTGAGTTGTTAAAAGTTAATGTATCACTATTCCAATTATCTCTATTTGGACATGCATGTTAGTTAATGTATCTGTGTGCCAAGAAAATGGGTATAAAATTAAGATCAGGCCTAGGGGTGGTGGAGCAGCTACCAGATCCAAAGCATGCCTATGGTTAAATGATATACAAAACTGTCTTCCATTTGTTATTTTCTTGACTGATTATTCACCACCTTCTGGGAACCCCTGTAGTCACAATTGAGGCTGGACCTAGCCTGTAGCACATAAGTTCACAACTCCACTAACAATGCATTAGGGTCACAATTTTGCCACATACCCTTCAACATATATCACTTTCCTTTACTGTCAGATTGGCTAATCTGATAGGTGTGAAGTGATACCTCAGAGTTCTTTCAATTTGCATTTCCTAATCAAGTGTGATTTAGAACATTTTTTTTTTCATCTGATAATTGATAATCTTGATTTCTTCATTTGAAAACTGCCTATTTATATTATTTGACCATTTGTCTCCTGGGGAATGACTTGTACTCTTATAAATTAAATTTAATTCATTATAATTTTGAGAAATTTGATATTTATCAGAGAAATTTGATATAAAATTTTTCCCAATGTGTTTTTCCCTTCTAATCTTGATTATATAGGGGTTTTTTTTGGTACAAAAGCTTTTTATTTTAATATAATCAAAATTATTACTTTAACATCTTAAAATGCTCTCAACTTCCTCTTTATTCATAAATTCTTGTATTCTCCATATAGCTAACAGGTCAACTATTCTATGTTCCCATAATTAACTTATGTTATAACTCTTTATACACAAATAATATACCCATTTTGATTTTATATTGGTATAAAGAGTGATATATTGGTCTACACCTGGTTTCTGCCATACTGATTTCAAGATTTTCCAGCAATTTTTGTCAAGTCGTGAGTTCTTATATCCAAAGGTGGGGTCTTTGAATTTGTCAAACATTAGGTCATTTACCCCTATATATTGTATATTTAATCTATTCCACTGACCCACCATTCTATTTCTTAGCCAGTACCAGATTCTTTTGATGATCATTGATTTAAATACAATTTTATATCTAGTATTACTAGTTTACCTTCCTTTACTTTTTTTCATTAATTCTCTTGATATTCTTGACCTTTTATTCTATCAGATTAATTTTAAAAATATTTTTCTACTTCTATAGTATTTTTTGTATTTTGATTGGTATGGCACTGAATAAGTAAAATAATTAGGTAGAAATGTATTTTTTATTATGTTAACTCAGCCTACCCATGAGCAATTAATATTTTTTTCAGTTATTTAGATCTGATGTTATTTATGTGAAATGTCTTGTAATTGTGTTCATTTAAGTCCTGTACTTGTCTTAGCAAGTAGATTCCCAAGTGTTTGATATTGTCTAGAATTATGTTAAATAGGATTTCTCTATCTCTTGCTGTTGAATTTTGTTGGTAATATTCTGATGATTTAGTTAGGTTAATTTTATATCCTACAACTTTATTAAAATTAGTTATTTCAAGTAGTCTTTTAGTTGATTTTCTAGGATCCTCTAAATATAAAAACATGTTATCCACAAAGAATGAGTTTACTTTCCTTATTGCCAATTTAATTGCTTCAATTTCTTTTTCTCTTCTTATTGCTAAAGCTAGCATTTCTAGTACAATTTTTTTTCTTTCCTTTTATTTTTTAAACCATCACCTTCTGTCTTGGAATCAATACTGTGTATTGGTTCCAAGGCAGGAGTGGTAAGGGCTAGGCCATAGGGGTTAAGTGACTTGCCCACTGTCACACAGCTGGGAAGAATAATATTTGATCCTAACCTGTCTGTAGGCCTGGCCCTCAATCCACTGAGCCACCCAGCTGCCCTCTCTAGTACAATACTAAATAATGGTAGTAATAATGATTATCCTTGCTTCATCTTTGATCTAAATGGTGAGGCTTCTAACTTATCCCCATTGCAGATGATACTTGCTGATGGTTTTAGGTAAAAATTCCTTATTATTTTGAGGAATTGTCCATGTATTCCTATGCTTTCTCTTGTTTAAGGAATAGATGTTGTATTTTGTCAAAGGCACTTTCTGTATCTATTTGAGATAATCATGTGATTTCTCTTACTGTGTTTATTATTATGGTCGATTAGGCTGATGATTTCCCTAATACTAAACCAGGTCTGCCTGTCTGGTTTAAATCACACCTGGTCAGAATGAATGATCCTTCTCATTTATTATTATCCTTTCTTATATTTTATTTTTAAAATTTACACCTCTATTCATTAATGCTATTGATCTATAATTTTCTTTCTCTATTTTTGTTCCTACTGGATTTGATAACAGTACCCTATTTTTGTCCTAAAAGGCATTTGGTAGGATGCTTTCTCTGCCTGTTTTCTCAAATACTTAAAGTAGTGGTGGGACTGTTTGTTCTTTAAATGTTTGATTAAATCCACTTGTAAATCCATCTGGCTCTGGGAATTTTTTCTTTAGGTGTTCATTGACAGCTTATTCAATTTCTTTTTCTGACATGGGATTATTTAAATTTTCTATTTCCCCTTTTGTTGATCTATGCAATTTTCTTTTTGTAAATATTCATCCATTTTTCTTAGCTTGTCAGGTTTATTGGAAAATAATTGGGCCAAATAGCTCCTAATGATTGCTTTAATTTCCTCTTCATTGGTGGTAAATTTACCCTTTTCATTTATGAAAATAGCTATTTGATTTTCTTTTTTTTAAATTGAATTAACAAATGCTCTATTTTATTTGTTTTTTTTAAATAAAACCTACTTGTAGTCTTATTTAATAGTTCAATGGTTCTCTTAAATTCAATTTTCTTCTTTGATTTTTAAAATTTTCTATTTAACCTTTAATTTGGAATTGTTCTTTTTCTAGTTTTCTAGTTGCTTGCCAACAATGATCAGGTTTTTCTCCATTTTAATTATTAGAGCATATAGATATATAATTTGTAAATTCATAAATTTTTAAATTAATAAAAGAGTTAAAAAATTTCTCCTAAATACTGCTTTGGTAAATTATGATATCTTGTCTGCCCACTTTCATTATTCTAAATGAAATTATTAATTTTTATATAATTTGTTCTTTTACATACCCCTTTTATTAAATTCAATTATTTTATTTTCTAATTAATTTTATTTGTCTTTAATGGTTTCACTGATTATAATTTGTATTGTATTGTTATCTTAAAAGGGTGCATTTATTATTTTTGTTTTCCTACATATTTGGTTGTGAAATTTTTATGCTGGATATATTGTCAATTTTTGAGTAGGTGCCATGTACCACTGAAAAGAAAGCATATTCCTTTCTCTTCCATTCATTTTCTCTTGAGATCTATTCATTCTAACTTTTCTAAAATTTCATTCTCCTCATTTCTACCTTGTTTATTTTTTGGTTAGATTCATTTAAATTGGAGTTATGGGAATTTAGGTTCCCCATTAAAAGAGTTCAACCATTTATTTCTTCCTTAAGTTCACTAAATTAACCTTTCAAAATTTGGAGGCTATTCTATTTGGTGCATATATGTTTAGTGCTTATATTACTTCATTTTCTATGGTACCTGTTAATAAGGTACAATTTCCTTTTTTATCTCTTAATTAGACCTGTAGGTTTCTCATAGATCATGATTCTTACTCCTGCTTTTTTCTTTTTGCTGCAGATTCTGTTCCATTACTCTGTATGTGTCTCCCTGCCTCAAACATGTTTCTTGTAAAGACTATATTGTAACATTTCGGTTGTTGTTTTTAATCTTCTCTACTGTTCACTTCTGTTTTTAAGCGATTTTATCCTGTTTGCATTCACAGTTATGATTATGAACAGTGTATTTCCCTCAGTCTTATTTTTCTCCTTTTAATCCTCTTCTTTAGGTCTCCTTTCATTCAGCTGCTCCTCACAAATGCTTTACTTTTAATCACAATCCCTTTCTTCCTCTCTCTTTTATGACACCCTCTCTTTTTGTTCCCCTCCTACTTCTTTGAAGGGTAAGGTAGGTTTCCATACCCAGTTAGTATTCATTGCCCCTTCTTAAGGCTTGGGTCCTCACTGCAGGCTTGAGCTGGGGCTAGAAATTTTAAGTTATATGTATGGATTTGCACTGCTCTTAGGGTAGGTAGGTTTTCATGGTCTCAAAGGTGACTTGGTCTCATTTTTAGAACCTTGGTACAATATATGTGTGGTGGGTGGGGCTTTTTGTTGGCTTGGGCCACTATTCCTTTGATTAGCCTGGCTATAGGCTGTGTAGCCCTTGTGTGATCTCTGTTCCCCTCACAACCGAGTAACCCAGATCATCTCTGGCTACTTTTCAACTTGTTTTCTACAGGAAAGTTGCTTAAATCTATCTTCCTCATTCAATCCAGTTCTCATTTTAATGTGTCATTTTATGGTTGGTGGGTGAAGATTCCCAGAGTTGTTCAAGATTTCTCTATACCCTTCCATCATGACTCTGTCCCTGGAACTATCCTCAATATATTTTTTTCAATCTGCTCCCCACTTAATAATACCCAAAGTAGAATTAATTACTCTAGGAAAAGCAAATGCCTTGTTCTCCAGTGAAAATCATCATAACAAGAGGCCTATTGTTGGTAAAAAGTGAAGAGCTAAACCTTTTCCTATGACCATGCCTCATTTTAGTGAAGAATAAATAAAAAAAGTAAAATAAGAGAAAAATAGATGAATAAAATAACAGGAAAATTAAGAGACTGAGTGAAGCAAGAGGAGACGATCAAGGAAAATTGACAGATTTCTTTGGGATCCTGCTTAGTTCTGGAATCATTGTAGCTATGAGGTATGTTCAGTGAAATGGTCACCAGATCCTGAGTAGGAACAGCTACCAGTGGATACTAGTTATATAGTTTGGGGCATTTTTTGTCCAAAAGACCACCAGTAGTTCACTAAACAATAAATGTATGATTCCTAAATCTCTGTTCCTCAAATAGCCTGTTTCTTTTTCAATATGTTAACCTACCTCTGTGCAAGCAGAAGGTAGACAGAAAAAAAGGGATATTTTGTCCATTTAGTCCATATAAGGTTTTGTGGGTCCCTGGAAATCATCAATATTTCTTTTTACCTCCTTTCAGGCAGGATCCCAGCCCCCAAAAGGCTTTTTTGAACCATCTGCATTCCAGTAACTTCCATCTTGTGATTATTTCCAATTTATCCTAGATAGAGCTTGTTTGCACATTTATTTGCATTTTCCTTCAGATTTTGAGCTCCTAGAGAGCAGGTACTCTATCTTACTTTTTTTTTTTTCTCCAGACTTGGTATAGAGTTAGGCATAAAATAGATAGTTCATAAATGTCACTCATCAACTGACCATTCCCTCCTTTAACTAAGCTAAAACAGCCTTTGTGCAGCAGACAAAATCCATAGTCCCTACCCAACCCAAGCATAAGCCATTAGCTGGGAAGGTCTTGCCACAGTTATTCATTAGTCACTTACACTTAGAGCATTTATTGTCAGTTTACCACCATGAGACATTAGAAAAAATGTTTTCATAGTAGTTCTAAGTAGGCTGCCACATGCTATCTAGTTCATCTTCACAATGACCCTAAGAATAAAGTGCTATTATTAAACCCTTTTTAAAGCTGAGGAAACTAAGGCAAACACAGATTGAGTGGCTTTTCCAGGGTTACATCATGTCTGAAGATGAGTTTCACTATGGGACTTCTTAATTCTATTTGCTCAGCTCTATCCAATGTACCCGTGCAGCCTCTTTGAATTTCACAAAGTACATTAAATACATTGGATCCCCGCCATGACTTTGTGACCTATAGGACTAAAAATAAAAGGAATCTGCCTAATATTGAACAGAGAATAATAGCCAAGCCCACAGATGTGGTCTTTGGTGCTCAGCACTTGGAGCAATGTGCTGAGTTCTATGTTCTGCACATTGGGAAGGACATTGATTGGCTAGAAAATTTCAAGATGGAGAAATACTTTTTAGTCTCACTACTTAGAATTGGTGGAAGAAACTGTGGATGTTTAGCCTAAAAGGGATAAAATATGTGTGTCAGGAGAGAAATCAATTTATTTTCAGGTACCTGAAGGAGGGTAAACTGGTGGAAGGATATGACTTGTACTATGTGTGTAAAGGTGAGAATCAGGGTGGGGGAGAAGGAGACATTAAGAAGAAACAAATTAAATGAACAAATTTTTGTTTGATGTAAGGAAAACATTTCAGAAACAATATTATTAAGAAGTAGAAAAATGTTACAAGTTTAAATCCCACCTCAGATCCTAATGAATAATATATATCTATGGAAAAGTCACGTAAGTCAATCAATCTCTATTTAGCTTTAAAGGGGGAGATAATACAATTATTATATCTTACATAGTTCTCAGGAGATTCAAATGAGAATTGTGATAGAAAACTTTTGCAAATGTTTAAGTCCTATATAAAGGTGAGTTATCAGCATTAATGGCAATGACTATCTTAACTAAACTTGACTATCAACTCCCCTCATTTAAATATTCCATACAGTAATTTGCATACAATATATTAATCATCAAAAAATTTAATTAAGTCCTCATTAGGACTCTACAGTAAACCATTGCTCCAAGGGCTCCTTCAGTTACTGAAGGATGATGAACTTGAAAAGCCCCAGGTGATGTTTCTAGAGTATTTGGATGTTGAAAAACAATTTACACATAATGTTATTGGAGCCCCAAAACAACCCTATGAGATGTGTGCCACAAGTACTTTGCATATTTTCAAGATAGGGAAATGGAAGATGTCAATTGACTTACCAGTGTGGAAAAGGTGGGTTAGATAGAGAGGTTTTTTTCCCAATTCTTCCTGATTCCAGGTCCAGAAATGTTTCCACTATATTAAGTTGCAATCTATATAAGCACTGCAATCCTAGACTGGGTATTCTAGAACCTACCAAGCTTGATATGGAGAAAGGCAGCTAGACTTCCAAAGAGGAGGGTTAGCCAAGAATTTTATATTCAAGGTTTGACCTTGAAATTCCAACCCGAGGAAGCATGTGACTCCATTATACAAACATCTCCATAGTCACCAGGACAAAGAGGGCAAAATTTCCCAGTGGCAGAATAGTCACTCATGGACATTGATTTGGCACGGATGACAATACAGTTAGGGATGCCCACTCCTATCATCCTTTCAACTCAACCTCAGGAAACACAAAAGAAACTAGATGAATGAATAAATGACTAACTGACTTGTTCCCACAAGCTGGTACCACAATATGGAACCCTAGAGTTAAATGTTTCAATGTCAAGTTAGGGCTAGAGCAGGGACCTTATCCAGATCTGGGAGACCTGCATCTCTGAGGAACTGGTGGTCCCTTGGAGAAACATAGCAACTCTGCTGCCAACTCATGAACAAAACAAGCCATTAAAATTCTTCTCTGATCAGGGGAGGAAAATATGAGTACACACAGAGATCATTTTCTCATGAGTATTTTGTCATTCCTTGCATGTTATTAGCACAATGAGGTAGAAAGCTTTCTGGACAAGGCCTTTAACTGGAGCTTGATTCTATTCCTCCTAGTTAAGTGTCATGGATAGTCATTGCTCATCTCCAAGACTCACTTAATTCATTTTAAAATTGGGTAAAATCATCTGAGACCTGAATATAGTCAAAAGGTTATGGTTAGGATGAAATGTTATACTGACCATGAAAGAAATGAGGTAGTGCAAAGATATCCACTTTGTTCCCTAGGGAAAAGATGATTGAATTTGGTGGTAAAAGGTTTGGGATGGAATGAGAGATCCCTGTGAAAATTAGGCAAGTAAGTTATCCTATATGTAGTCTGATTTCCTCATTTGTAAAATAATAATATTTGCATGTCTTTTCTAGTTATTATGGAAATTGAGATGATAGTCATTTGTAAATTTAAAATTATAGTTTCATTATTATGAATATTAAAACTATTCCTTTTAAAAATCTACTCAGAGTTCCCAGTTTGCCCATTTCCTCCTCTCCTTTTAATCCTACAAACTCTGGCTTTAAAGGATGCTTGCCTTCAAAGTTCTAGTTCATTGGTAATGGAGTGGAATGCTGGAACAATGATTTGGCAATATGTAAGTAGAGGCTTTGACAAGTTTCCTATAACTACTCTTGAGGACAAAAAGCAAATAATTACAGGGAAAAGCACAGTGTGGCAGATTCAGATTTTGTTGAATATTTGAACCCAAAAAGGATTCAATAATGGTTCACTGCCACATTGGGAATCACTCCATCCTAAGCAAAGGTACAGACTGTACCTAAAGATTTCTCATGGCATGATTTACAAAGACCTGATTACATTTATATTAGGAATTTTCAGCATCCCAGTAGATCATTACCTACTTGAGAAAGCACGTTCCAAGTTCTCCTGACCATTCCAACTGCAATTAAGATTGTTTAAAAAGACTCCTGGATTCATTGATCTCAAGTGAAACCAACACTTTTTTTTCACTCTTAAAGGTGCCCTACAAAGTTACTGAAGACTGATGGCACTCTGGCAATCTTTGTAAATGTTTCTGACCTGTTATATTATGCATAGGAATTCTATTAATTCTCATGATAGCCCTAGTTATAATCTGGCTTAAAGGAGTGGTTTATCTGTTCCAAAGATTGCCTGATTCAAGTTTATTTAGGCATCAGGTTCTATAAATGGACTGTCTTCTGTTAATATGTCCTTTCTTGTTGTGACTTCAAATATCAAAACATCAGCTAATCCTTTGCCTGCTATCATGTGTTATCTGATGTTTAATGAGACATAAATGCCATCCCCATTTTGTGACC
This sequence comes from Monodelphis domestica, assembly GCF_027887165.1. Classification (NCBI taxonomy): domain Eukaryota; kingdom Metazoa; phylum Chordata; class Mammalia; order Didelphimorphia; family Didelphidae; genus Monodelphis; species Monodelphis domestica. The sequence continues at coordinate 18,345,506 of NC_077232.1, read as the reverse complement.
CTGGAGATTCTTATCACTGTCTGTCCTCCAATGAATAATAGTGGCATGCAATAGGTTTGGTTTTTTCATTGTATCAGAAAGACCAACACCTTCCTCCAAGGATATACAGTTACCACTCAACAAAAGCAGAGTTGTTTCATGAATGCTGCAGTATTATGTGTCCCCTGAAAACTCAAGTGTTGGTGTCTCATACAAATGTAGAGGTTTGGGAACTGATTTTGATAAAGGAAAAATATTACATGAAATCAGGAGTCCCATTGGGATGAAGTTACATCCCTCATCAACAGAAAAAAAAGGCTTAGTTTGCCTGACTGTCCTCAAATAATCACTAGTTCTGGTGATGTTCTCAGTATGTCCTGAAGCACCCTCTGAGTTTGCCAAGTTCCTAATTTACCCTCTGAATACAGAGCATAGACTGAGACCAGTAGACTAAAGGAGTCTGTGTTATGTACTAATTCCCCTGTATTCATGAAGACTATCAAAATTGAGTCTGAGAGTAGTTTTATCACGAGCCTTCTGGAGCGTAACATCAACATCAACACACAGAACCTGACCAAAAAGAACTTTACTCTCAAGGAGATCATGAAGCAAATTGCTAATGTAAAAGTTTTCTTTCATACTGTTAAATGACTACTGAACAGTCAGCTTGAACTAATACATCAAAGAGGAAATGTCTGGTGAATTAATTAATAAACTCTATAGATTATTGAAACATCTTCATTAATGAAGGTTTTATTCCAATTATCTCTGAGGTCATGAATTGAACCACTGAGCTCATGAGTGTAACCACTGGCCCATCAGTTTCTAAATGCTCCACTATTTTTCCTGGATCTTCTATGGGGACAACAGCACATAGTCTAAATCATAAGCAAGCTCCTTACTCTTACTTTCCACAAGGAAATAAGAATGTGTGCATATGTTTTTGACTTCTCATCTGTCTTCTAGTAATAAGTGTGATCACTTTTGGTTATTTGACGTTCTGTTCCTATTTGTCTCTGTGGAATAAAAAATACCTAACCCCAAAGATAGGAAAGCATTTTATGGGATAGTCCTCACTGAATCTATTGAGCTTAATGATTATTTTAGAAAGTGTTCCTATACTGAAGTTGAAATCTTTATTCCTGAAGTTCACAAGACTGATGTCTATATCCAGACTATACATCCCTCAAGAGTCAAATAAATGAGAATATTTCTCATTATCAGAGAAAATATAACTCTGTAAGCAATTCTAGTGTGAGTGACAGAGTTTTCAAGAATATTCCAGAAACCAATGTAGAAAAAGAAAATGAAAAGAATGTGTTATTTGACCACTGTGAAAGGATCTCCACATTATGCAGTTTAGTTTCTTTTATTCTATGGAGTGATTCATTAAAGATAATGACTGATTATTAATTAGAAAAGTATAATAACAATATGTTCATTAATCAACTAGAACCTAATGTATTTAGCTGTTTTCTCTGTAGTTTCATATTAGCTCTCATTCCTGTAATTTCTTATTAGATTCCAGCAAGTGATCAGGAGGTTCATTCACTATGATCAAGTAGGATTTACCAGGAATGCAGGGCTGGTTCAATATTAGGAAAACCATCCACATAATTGACCACATCAACAAGCAAACCAACAAAAATCACATGATTATCTCAATAGATGCAGAAAAAGCCTTTGATAAAATACAACACCCATTCCTACTAAAACACTAGAAAGCATAGGAATAGAAGGGTCATTCCTAAAAATAATAAACAGCATATATCTAAAACCATCAGCTAATATCATTTGCAAAGGGGATAAACTAGATGCATTCCCAATAAGATCAGGAGTGAAACAAGGATGCCCATTATCACCTCTATTATTTGACATTGTATTAGAAATACTAGCAGTAGCAATTACAGAAGATAAAGAAATTGAAAGTATTAAAATTGGCAATGAGGAGACCAAACTATCACTCTTTGCAGATGACATGATGGTCTACTTAAAAAATCCAAGAGAATCAACTAAAAAGCTAGTTGAAATAATCAACAACTTTAGCAAAGTTTCAGGATACAAAATAAACCCACATAAATCATCAGCATTTCCATATATCTCCAACACATCACATCACCAGGAATTAGAAAGAGAAATTCCATTTAAAATCACCCTAGACATTAAAAAATACTTCGGAATCTATCTGCCAAGAAAAACACAGGAACTATATGATTAATTCTCTAATTAAAAAGAATGACCAAATTGAAGTCGTTGTCCCATCATAGCTTTTCTGAAAGCATTCTTAACTTCTTTGTTCCTCAGACTATATATGAGAGGATTCAACATAGGGATAATCATGGTGTAGAATACTGACACCATTTTGTCTGAGTCCATTGAATGACTGGAGCTGGGTTGGAAGTACATGAAGGTGATTGTCCCATAAAATAGGAACACTGCTGTGAGATGGGAACCACAGGTGGAGAAAGCTTTCTGGCGCCCATCAGCAGAACGAATCTTCAGGACAGTGATGAAGATTAACAAGTAAGAGAAAAAGATGATAAGAAATGGGAAGGATGCATTTAATGACCCAAAAATGAAGACTACTGTCTCAGTCGTGTGAATTTCAGAGCAAGAGAGAACTAAGAGAGGGGGAATGTCACAGAAAAAGTGATGGACTACATTGGACCTGCAGAAGGAAAGACTAAAAATGTTTCCTATGAAGATGGCAGAGGTCAGAAAACCCCAGATATGAGCCCCACTGACCAGATATACACATATTTTTGAAGTCATGATTGTGGTGTAATGTAGGGGCCTACACACAGCTGCATGGCGATCATAGGCCATGAAGGCTAAAAGTAAACTTTCAATAGTAGCAAAGGTCACAAAGAAGAACAACTGGGTAGCACATCCATTATAGGAGATGATCTTGTTGCCTGTGAGGAGTCCAGTCATCACCTTGGGAATAATAGTTGAGGAAAGACCAAAATCCACCAGAGACAGATTTCTGAGGAAAAAGTACATTGGGGTGTGGAGGTAGGAATCATGGGAGATCAAAGCTACCATCCCCAGGTTCCCTACCAGGGTGATGAGATAGATGAGGGTGACCATTATGAACAGAGGAACCTGAAACACTGGGGCCTCTGTTAATCCTAAAAGGATGAAGGCATTCACTTCAGATCTGTTATCCATTAATTTCATTTGAGTGTGATGTCATTCTCCTGAAACAAAAAAGAATAACCATCAGAAAAATTATTTCAAGATGACTCTAGGACAAAAACAATCATGTAAATATCTTTTGTGAAGAATAGAAATAGAGAATTAGGTGACTAAAAACAGTTAGGTAATCCTCATAGCAATTACTGTAGGTACTCCAAATCAACCAATCAAGTTTCTTATAGAGTATTTCATGTATTCTCCTCTACTTTTCTCAGATATATTTTATTTTTCCCACCTACATGTAATAACAGTTTTCAACATGTATTTACTAAAATTAAAAGATTCAAATCATCTTCCTGCCCTTCCTCCTTTCAGAAATGATAAGAAATTTGATTTGCGTTATGCATGTGTTATCTTTCAAAACATTTCCATATTAGTTACTGTTGTAAGAGAAAACTCATATAAAACCAAAACCCCAAATAAAATAATAAACAAATGTGAAAAATAGTATGTTTTCATCCGCATCAACTCTAACAGTTTTCTCTGGATGTGGGTAGCATTCTTTGTCTTTTGTCCCATAGAATTTTCCTAGATCATTATATTTCTGAGTGGAGAAAAGTCTTTCATTGTTGATCATACCATAAAATTGCTATTACTAAATATAATTGTTTCTGGTTCTGCTTATGTTGCTCTGCATCAGTTCATGTAGGTGTTTCATGTTTTTCATGAAATCATCCTGACCATTGTTTCATACAACTCAATAATACTCCATTACCAACATATAACACAATTTGTTCAACCATTCCCCACATTATGGACAACCCTTCAATTTCCAATTCTTTGCCACCAAAAACAGCTGCTATCAATATATTTCTACAAGCAGCTCCTTTCCCTTTTAAAAAAACATTTTGTTATACAAACCTGATAGTGACTAAAGGATATGCAGTTTTATAGGCCTTTGGACATAGTAACAAAAATTACTCTCCTGAATGATTGGATAAGTTCACAACTCCACCAACAATGCAGTAAGGTCCCAATTTTGCCACAAATCCTTCAAAATTTATCACTTTGCTTTACTGAAGGATTGGCCAATCTGATAGGTATAAGGTAGTAACTCAAAGTTCTTTCAATTTGCATTACCTAATCAGGTGTGATTTAGAACTTTTTTTATATGATTATTAATAATCTGTATTTCTTCATCTGAAAACTGCCCATTCGTATTATTTGACCATTTCTCAACTGGGGAATGACTTGTATTCTTAGAAATTTGACTTAATTTTGACATTTATCAGAGAAATTTGATATAAATTTTTCCCAATTTTTCCCTTCTAATCTGGATTATATTGGTTTTATTTTCATTTTAATATAATACAAATTATTACTTTATCATCTTAAAATACTCTCAACTTCCTATTTATTCATAAATTCTTGCCTTCTCCATATATCAAACTATTCTATGTTCCCATAATTAACTTATGTTATCAGTTTATTTCCCAATCATATAACCATTGTGATCTAATATTGGGAGTGACATATTGGTCTACACCTAGTTTCTGCCATACTCATTTCAAGATTTTCCAGCAATCTTTGTCAAGTAGTTTATCTCAAAAATGTGGGGTCTTTGGATTTGGCAAATATTAGGCCATTGACCAATATATATTGTATATCTAATCCATTCCACTGATCCACCATTCTATTTCTGAGCCAGTACCAGATTCTTTTAATGATTACTGATTTAAGGTACCATTTTAGATCTAGTACTACTAGGTTACCTTCCTTGATTTTTTTTCCATTAATTCTCTTCATATTTTTTGACCTTTTGTTCTATCAGGTTAATTTTTAAAATATTTTTTCTAGTTCTAGAGGATTTTTTTGTATTTTGATTGGTATGGCACTGAATAAGTAAAATAATTAAGTAGAAATATATTTTTATTATATTAACTCACCCTACCCATGAGCAATTCATATATTTTCAATTATTTAGATCTTATGTTCTTTATGTGAAATGTTTTGTGATTGTGTTCATTTTAATGCTGTATTTGTTTTAGCAAGTAGAGTCCCAAGTTTTTATATTGTCCAGAATTATTTTAAATAGAATTTCTCTATCTTGTGCTGTTGAAATTTGTTGGTAATATATAGTAATTCTGATGATTTAGTTAGGTTAATTTTGTATCCTGAAACTTTATTAAAATTAGTTATTTTAACTAGTCTTTTATTTGATTTTCTAGGATTCTATAAATATACCAACATTTTATCCAAAAAGTAAAGTTTTTTAAATTTTTTTATCTCTTTAGATGAGATAATTTACTCCATTTTTCTTCTCTCTTCTTTTTTCTCTCACTTTAATCAGCTCTTTCATCCCTATATTTTTTTTGCATATCATGCCATCTTAAACAACTTACTTCCACACCCTTTGTCTATTTATAGTCCTTCTAACTGTTTTAGTACTGTAAAGAAAAAAAAATAAGGGTTACAAATATTATTTTTCTAATTAGGACTATTAACATGTTGATGATATTGAATCCCTTAATTTTTTCTTTATTATTAACATGTTTATGCTTCTCTTGAGTCTTATATGTGAATACCAAATGTTCTGTTTAGGTCTGGTTTTTTTTATCTGGAATGCTTAGAAATCCATTTTATTAAATGACAATTTTCCCCTGAAAGAATATGTTCAGTTTTGCTGAGTAGGTGATTCTGGGTTGTAAATCTAATTCTTCTGCTTTCTACAATATCATTTTTCTAGACATCTGACACTTTAATGTGGAAGCTGTTAGGTCCTATGTAATCCTGACTATAGTTCAATGGTATTTCAATGGATTCTTTTTATCTGCTTGCACTATGTTCTCCTTGTTCTGGGAGCTTTTGAATTTAGTTATAATGTTCCTGAGGGTTGTTATTTTGGGATTTATTTCAGGAGATGACCTCTGGATTCTGTCAATTTCTACTTTACTGTCTTTTGAAGCTGGGTAGCTCAGAGAGCCAGGCCTACTGGGACATGCTAGGTTCAAATCTGGCCTTAGACACTTCCCAGCTCTGTGACCCTGGGCAAGTCACTTAACCCCCATTGCCTAGCCCTTACCAGCTTCTGCCTTGGAGGCAATACACAGTATTGATTCCAAGATGGAAGGTAAGGGTTTAAAAACAAAAAGAATGTTATGGAAATTTTCTTTGATAATTACTTGATGTCTCATGAAGTCATTAGCTTCTACTTGTGGAACTCTAATTTTTAAGGGATGATTTACTTCCATGAGCTTTTCAACTTCCTTTTCCATTTGAGCAATAGTATTTTGGGGATTTCATTGGATTTTTGTACTTCTTTTTCCTTTTGGTTAATTATGTTTTACATTAATTTCATTTATGCATTTCATTTTTTGATTTTTGAAGTTCTTTATGATCACTTTCAGAATGTAAACCAATTTATATTTTGGTTTGAAGTTTTGTAGTTAGATGCTTTGTTCTTACTATCTTTCTGAGTCTGTGCCTTGATCTTCTTTGTCTCCACTAAAATTTCCTAAAGTTAGATTTTTTAATTTATTGATATTTTCTCATTTTCCTAGATTTTATCTTAACTTTCACTCTTATCTTAAAGTTGGGAACTATCCTAAAGGGAGATAAGGCAATCTCTTCAACACCAGTTTTTCCTTGCTGATAGCCTTTGCTCTATTTCTGGGTTTATGCAAGTTTCAGTTCTTCCAAGATGGTATAATGAATTGTGGACTGGGAGCACTGAATGTTATCTAACTCTGCAGATCTAACCACCCCCTGGAATTGCTAATAGATTGCACAGGTGAGAGCACTCTGAGCTATCTTGTGTTTGGGCTCAGAGTATAGCCTCAAGCTTGGGCAGTGGCCCTGTGCTCACTCTGGATTTGCATAGGTCATGTATACTGTGGAGTGTCATGCCTTACTGCTTGTGGCCTCCCTAGTACTTGGGCTTGGGCAGGGGCTTGGGGCTCACTCTGATCTTGTACAGGGCAAGTACCCAGCAACTGACTTACCCTCTGGCTTTGGAGTTTAGGCAAGTGCTCTGGGTCTCAGTCTTGGTTTATACAGGTAGAAGTGCTCCAGACTACTTTGAACTGGGTTCAGGATCTTCCTTAAGTTTTTGGCAAGGGCTCTGGATCCTCCCTTTGACTTAAGCACCTGGGTGCCCTGACATCTGCTTTGTGCTGAGGGTTGGGGCCTCAGTTTGGGTTAGGGAGGGTCTCAAAGTTTTGTCTGGGCCTGTACCAGCCAGGTATACCATTCACTTCCCCTTGCTAAGACTTTTGGCCCCATTGCAGGCTTGAGCTAGGGCTAGGATATGTGTGGATTTGCACTGCTCTTAGAGTGGGCAGGTTTTCATGATCTCAAAGGTGACTTGGTCCCACTTTTAGAACCTTGGTACAATATATGTGGGATGGGTGGGCCTTTTTGTTATCCTTGGCCACTATTCCTTTGTGTGGCCTGTGTACAGGCTGTGAAGCCTTTTTGTGATCTCTGTTCCCCTCACAACCCAGTAAAACAGATCCTCTCTGTCTTCTTTTCAAGTTGTTTTCTACAGGAAAATTACTTCACTCCATATTCTTGTTGGTTCATTCAATCCAGAACCCCTTTTAATGTGTCATTTTAAGGTTGGTGGGAGAAGATTCACAGATTTGTTCAAGATTTCTCTATGCCCTTCCATCTTTTATCTGTCCCTGGAACTTTCCCTTCTTTATTTCTTTTCAATCTGCTACCCACTGTGAATTTCAAAACCATTCCACCCTATTCAGACCATTCTTTAGAAGATCAGATTTAGCTATTTCCTGATCAATAACAATAGACATACTTAGAATAACAGAATCAGGCCTTGGAAACTACATTCTCCACCCTACTCAGTGTAACAAGATTAGTAAGGGCTGAAGCAAACTCAAGATTTAATTATTTGAGAATATGGCCTTCAACAGATATGTGCAAAAAAAGAACAGACCTCTGGGTGGTCCTAGGTCAAGCTAGAACTACCATTGGCACATGTGAGATGTAGGAAGTAAAGTAGAGAACAGCCTCTGGAGTTCTCAGGACTTCCTGTGAGGAGGGTTAGAGTCAGTTCAAGGCTGGTGCTTGACATTGGAGAAGCCCCACAGAAGACTGCTTCCCTTCAGACTGGTCACATGAGTAATAAGGACTGATCCTTTCCCTGCCTTGGCTATCCAAGGTCTTCACACCCGTTTTGGCTCAGCCTGAGCCAGAGTGGTCTGAGTTAAACTTCTTTCCTTCTGTCTTTCTCTCTCTCTCTGTCTCTGTCTCTGTCTCTGTCTCTGTCTCTCTCTCTCTCTCTCTCTCTCTCTCTCTCTCTCTCTCTCTCTCTCTCTGTCTGTCTCTCTCCCTCTAATACTTTCTTCCTCCTTTTGTAATTAAAACACCATAAAATTTGGCAGCTGACTTGAGTGTTTCATTTAGGAATTACACAAGTGAATTCCTTGGCAATCTTAAATTAATAAATATCAGCCTTTTAAAGTGATTTCAATATCACACCACTTAATAATACCCAAAGTAGAATTATTCACCCAAGGAAAGGCAAATGGCTTGTTCTACAGTGAAAATCATCATAACAAGGGGCCTATTGGTTGTAAGAAGTGAAAAACTAGACTTTTTCCTATGTACATGCTTCACTTTAGTGAAGAATAAATAAAAAAAGTAAAAAAGGAGAAAAAATGGAAGAATGAAATAAGAGGAAAATTAAAAGACTGAGTGAAGCAAGAGAAGAGGGTCAAAGAAAATTGACTGAGATTTCATTGTGATTCTGCTTAGTCCTGGAATCATTGCAGCTATGAGAGGTGTTTAATGAACTGGTGATCAGATCCTTAGTAGGAACAGCTACCAGTGGATACTAGTTATATAGTTTGGGGCATTTTATTGTCCAAAAGACCACTAGTAGTTCACTAAATAATAAATGTATGATTTCTAAATTTTCTCCTCAAATAGCTTGTTTCTTTTTCAATATTCTAACCTGCCACTGTACAAGCAGAAGACACAAAAATGGGTCATTTTTTCCCCATTTATTCAGTATAAGGTATTGTGGGTCCCTAGGAAATCATCAATGTTTCTTTTCAAATCCTTAAAGCTAGGACCCCAGTCCCAGAATGGATTTCTTAATCTATCTCCATTCCAGTAACTTCCTTCTTTTGATATTTCTAATTTATCCTAGATAGAGTTTGTTTGCACATTTATTTGCATTTGCCTTCAGATTTTGAGCTCCTAGAGAGCAGGTACTCTATCTTACTATTTTTTAGTTCTACAGGCTTGGTATAGTGCCAGGCATACAGTAGACAGTTCATAAATGTCACTCATCAATTGACCAGTGGTAGCCTTCCCTCTTTTAACTAAGCTAAAATAGCCTTTGTGCAGCAGACTAAATCCATAGTCCCTACCCAGACCCAAGCATAAGCCATTAGTTTGAAAGGCCCTCCCACAGTTATTCATTAGTCACTTATACTTAGAGTACTTATTGTCACTTTACCACCATGAGACATTAGAAACAAGTTTTCATAGTAATTTTAAGTAGGCTGCCACATGTTATCTAAAACTAGTTATATCTTGACAATAATACAGAAAACTGCACCAGAGAATCCCAAGTCATGGAGGTTCCTTGGAAGTTATCTACCTCAAATCACAGCTGACCAGATGTCACATTTTATTATTTCTTGTTGATATCCTGAAGATTATGGCATTTTTATCCATCAAATTTTCAAAAGCAAAGGAATAATATGAGGAAATTCTGTTTCACCTTTTATCCTCACAAGGGATGAGGAATTGTTGGGTAGAATCAAAATAAATAGGAATGTTGAAGAAGTGAGTGGAAACTCATTGTTTGAGATAGATGAAGAAAGAAAAACTAGCAATTGTAGAACAGGCACATTAGGTTTGGGTAAAGTCAATTCTCCACATACAAGAGGTAAAATAAAATGGGATTTTCTGGATTTTACGAAACTTGAAAGGACCAAATTATATCAAGAATAAGATTTTGAAGATGAAGAAAAATTTTACAATGAAAAATTTACAATGAAACAATGCTGGTTAATAGAGTGTTGATTAAAAAAAATGATGATGAAAACCAGAATCTATACCAGTGAAGAGAAGAGAAGGAATATTTCTATAGCATCAGCAATGATGATGATCAGTACCATACTAGGATCTCACAATGATCTTGAGATATAAGTTCTATTATTGAATGCATTTTTAAGTTGCGGAAACTAAGAGTGTTACATCATGTCTAAAGATGACTTTCAGTGTGGAACTTCTTAAAAGTATTTGCTCAGCTCTATCCAATGTATCATAGCAGTCTCTTTGAATTTCACAAAGTACTTTAAATACATTGGATCCCAACCAGGACTTTGTGACCTACATGACCAAAAATAAAAGGAATCTGCCTGATATTGAACAGAGAATAATAGCCAGGCACACAGATGTGGTCTTTGGTGCTCAGCACTTGGAGCAATGTGCTGAGTTGTATGTTCTGCACATTGGGAAGGACATTGATTGGCTAGAAAATTTCAAGATGGAGAAATACTTTTTAATCTCACTATTCAGAATTGGTGGAAGAAGCTGTGGATGTTTAGCCTAAAAAAGGTAAAATATATGTCATGACAGAAATTGAGATTCAAATTATTTTCAGGTACCTGAAGGAGGGTAATCTGGTGGAAGGATATATAACATGTACCACTTGTATTCAAAGGTGAGGACCAGGAGGGGAAAGTAGACATTAAGAAGAAACAAATTAAATAAGCAAATTTAGGATTGATGTAAGGAAAACATTTCAGGAATAATATTATTAAGAAGTAGAAAAACCTTTTGACTTTAAATCCCACCTCAGATCCTAATGAATATATATCTATGGAAAAGTCACGTAAGTCAATCAATCTAAATTTATTTAGCTTTAGAAGGGGAGATAATGCTATTATTATATCTTACATAGTTCTCAGGAGATTCAAATGAGAAGAGTGATAGAAAACTTTTGCAAATGCTTAAGTCCTGCATAAATGTGAATTATCAGCAATAATGGCAATGACTGTCTTACCTAAACTTGACTATCAACTCCCCTCCCTTACAAATTTCATATAGTACTTTGCACAAAATATATTAATCATCAAAAAATTTAATTAAGTCCTCATTAGGACTCTACAGTAAACCATTGCTCCAAGGGCTCCTTCAGTTACTGAAGGATGATGAACTTGAAAAGACCCCGGTGATGTTTCTAGAGCATTTGGATGTTGGAAAACATTTTACACATAATGTTATTGGAGCCCCCAAACAACCCTATGAGATGTGTGCCACAAGTACTTTGCATAGTTTCAAGATAAGGAAATGGAAGAAGTCAATTGACTTACCAGTGTGGAAATGGTGGGTTAGAGAGGTTTTTTTCCCAATTCTTCCTCCTTCCAGGTCTAGAAATGTTTCTCCTATGCCATGTTGCTATCTATATAAGCACTGAAATCTTAGACTGGCTATTCTAGAACCTACCTAGCTTGATATGGAGAAAGGTAGCTAGACTTCCAAAGAGGAGGGTTAGCCAAGAATTTTATATTCAAGGTTTGACCTTGAAATTCCAATCTGAGAAAGTATTATATTATACAAACATCTCCATTACACAAACATCTCCATAGTCACTGGGACAAAGAGGGCAAAATTTCCCAGTGGCAGAATAGTCACTCATGGACATTGCTGTGGCATGGATGACAATACAGTTAGGGATGCCCACTCCTATCATCCATTCAACTCAACCTCAGGTAATACAAAAGAAACTAGATGAATGAATAAATGACTAAATTACTTGTTCCTACAAGTTGGTACCACAGCATGGAACCCTAGAGTTAAATGTTTCAATGTCAAGTTAGGGCTAAAGCAGGGATGTTATCCAGATCTGGGAGACCTGCATCTCTGAGGAACTGGTGGTCCCTTGGAGAAACATAGCAACTCTGCTACCAACACATGAACAAAACAAGCCATTAAAATTCTCTGATCAGGGGAGGAAAATATGAGTACACACAGAGATCATTTTCTCAGGAGTATTTTGTCATTCTTAGAATGTTATTAGCAAAATGAGGTAGAAAGGATTCTGGACAAGGCCATTAACTAGAGCATGATTCTATTCCTCCTTTGTAGGTGACATAGGCAAAGTCATTGCGCATCTCCAAGACTCATTTAATTCATTTTAAAATTGGGTAAAATCATTTGAGACCGGAATATAGTCAAAAGGTTATGGTTAGGATGATATGTTATACTGACCATGAAAGAAATGAGGTAGTGCAAAGATATCCACTTTGCCCCTAGGGAAAATATGACTGAATTTGGTGGTAAAAGATTTCAGATGGAATGAGAGATCACTGTGAACTTTTATTCAATTTAGTTATCATGAATGTAGTCTGATTTCATTTGTAAAATAATAATCTTTGTATATACATGCTAGCTATTATGGACATTGAGATGATAGTCATTTGTAAGTTTAAAATTATAGTTTCATTATTATGAATGTTACAACTATTCCTTTTAAAAATCTACTCAGAGCTCCCAGTTTACCCATTTCCTCCTCTCCTTTTAATCCTGCAAACTCTGGATTTCAAGGACGGTTGCCCTCAAAGTTCTGGTTTATTGGTAATGTCAACATGGAATTTAGGAATCCCAAACTTGTGGGCTAGTGGAATCTGATGAACCCCAATTTTCAGCACTAGCTTTTAGATTGGAGACCCCAAAAGCTTGTACTTGTTCCCTGTTCCCATGGAATCTACCCTGAAGGGAAATGATAATTCTGGTTGGGTGAGATAAGCATATGCTAAGGACATTCTATGTTTTAGGTAACATCCCCTATTGTATTAGAACATTTCTCAGGAAGGTCAGACCTGGGCATGAACCATCCTTTAGTAACTATTGTAAGCAGCCCCTTTCTCTTGCACCCTAGCTTCTAGCTTAATTGTATCTTGTCAGTGTAGTTTGAACACTGCCATTTTCCTTGTAGCCATAGTGATGTCAATCATTTTTCCCTGCCCCTGGATTTCCAAAGGGTATATAGGTTCCCCAAGTTCTTTTGTTCCCCGGAGTCCATCCTGAGTCGGTGGCACTCCCAGAGGCTAGTGACCAGGGCGTCTTGACTCTGTGCAGTCTTGGGAAGCAGCTCTGTTGTCCCATTAGTAGCACGAACCCCTTTTCCCTTGATTAAAGTGTGATTTTGACTATTTAATAGTTCTGCGTTTTTCCTAGTTGACAGTAATGAAGTGGAATGTTGGAGCAATGATTTGGCAAGATGTAAGTAGAACCTTTGACAAGTTTCCTACAACTACTCTCGAGGACAAAAAGCAAATAATCACAGGGAAAAGCACAGTGTGGCAGATTCAGAATTTGTTGAATACCTGAACCCAAGAAGGATTCAATAATGGCTCACTGCCACATTGGGAATCACTCCAGCCTAAGCAGTGGTACAGACTGGACCTAAAGATTTCTCATGCCATGATTTACAAAGACCTGATTACATTTATATTAGGAATTTTCAGCATCCCAGTAGATCATAACCTACTTGAGAAAGCACTTTCCAAGTTCTCCTGACCATTCCAACTGCAATTAAGATTGTGCAAAAAGACTCCTGGATTCATTGATCTCAAGTGAAACCAACACCTTTTTTTCACTCTTAAAGGTGCCCTACAAAGTTACTGAAGACTGATGGCACTCTGGCAATCTTTGTAAATGTTTCTGACCTGTTATATTATGCATAGGAATTCTATTAATTCTCATGATAGCCCTAGTTATAATCTGGCTTAAAGGAGTGGTTTATCTGTTCCAAAGATTGCCTGATTCAAGCTTATTTAGGCATCAGGTTCTATAAATGGACTGTCTTCTGTTAATATGTCCTTTCTTGTCTCTAGCTCCTTCCCCGCCATCTGTGTTGGAGACTCTGAACTTATCACAGCCCTGGTTGCAATGTATGCCTTCCAGACCAGCACCTTTGCCCGCCCAGGATTTCCCACTGCTGCTGGGGTCTGGGAGTCTCAGCTCTCTGAGTGGATTGGGGGATGGGTCCTGGGACCTTCCTTCTGTCTTCCCCTTAAACCAGAGTGTTCTTGGATTCTGGCTTTGGGGGGTGGAGGGGCGTACCTTTTGAATTAAGTCCAGCAGGAGGGTTCCTTGGCTCTGTCTTGTTGTTAAGTTTGTTTTGAACATTGACACCATTTTGTCTGAGTCTTGAATGGCTTGAACTGGGTCAGAAGTACATGAAGGTGCACGTCCCATAAAATATGAACACTATTGTGATATGGGAAGTACAGGTAGAGAAAGCTTTCTGGGGCCCTTCAGCAGAACAGATTTTCATGATAGTGATGAAGATTAATAAATAAGAGAAAAAGAAGATAAGAAATGGGAAGGATGCATTTAATGACCCAAAGATGAAGTTTATTGACTCAGTTATGTGAATTTCAGAGCAAGAGAGAACCAAGAGAGGGGGAATATCACAGGAAAAGTGATGGACTATATTGGACCTGCAGAAGGAAAGACTAAATTTCCTATGAAAATGGAGGTCAGAAAACACCAGGTGTGACCCCCACTGGCCATATATGCACACATTTTTGAAGTCATGGTAGTGGTGTAATGTAGGGATCTACACACAGCTGCATGGCGATCATAGGCCATGAAGGCTAATACGTAACTTTCAATAGTTGCAAAGGCTGTATCAAAGAACAACTGGGTAGCACATCCATTATAACAGATAATTTTGTTCCCTGTGAGAAACCCACTATCGCCTTGCAAATAACTGTTGAGGACTAGTCAAAATTTACCAGGGAGAGGTTACAGAGGAAAAAAAAATACATGGGTATGTGGAGGCAGGAATCCTAGGAGATAAGAGTTACTATCCCCACATTCCCTATCAGAATGATGAGGTAGATGAGGGGTAAACATTATGAGGAGAGGAATCTGAAGCTCTGGGGCATCTGTTAATCCTACAAGGATGAACTCATTCACTTCAAATTTATTCTCCATAAATGTCATTTGAGAATGATGTCATTGTCCTGAAACAAAGAAAAATATCCATCAAAAAAATCAACTCTTCATGATGAATAACTCAGACATAAACATAGTCACAAAAATATCTTATATGAAGGTTAAAAAGAGAGGATTAAGTGGTCAAGCCTTTGGAGGTATGAGCTTACTCAAGTAAGTGACTCTGAACTCTCTTAATGTTAAGTAGTACTTTAAGTTTTTGATTTGAGTAGCTAAAAATAGACAAGGGGAGAGTTAATCCTCTCTTCACAGGGTACACAAATGGGGAAGTAGATTCTAAATGATCACTCTATTGAAACTCTTAATAATATGGAAATAAGTCTTTATCAATGATATATGTAAAACCAATTTGAATTGCTTGTTGGCTATGGGAGGAGGGAGGGAAGAAGGGTGGGAAAGAATATGAATCATGTAGCCATGGAAAAATATTCTAAATTAAATGAATAAATACGTTTTAAAAAATAAAAATAAAATAAAATCACTCTAGATGATAAAAAAAGAATTGTCCCAGATCATTATATTGCTGAGAGTATTGAAATATTTCATAGTTGATCATTCCACAAGATTGCTGTTACTGTGTATAATATTTTTCTGGTTCTGCTTATTTTGCTTTGCATCAGTTCTTATAGGTCTTTCCACCTTTTTTTTTCTGAAATCATTCTGTTCATTGTTTCTCATATCACAATAGTGTTCCATCACCAACATATACTACAATTTGTTTAGCCATTCCCATGTCATGGACATTCCTTCAATTTACAAATATTTGCCACCAAAAACAAAGCTGCTACAAATATTTTTGTATGATTTAGGCCCTTTCCTCTTGTTATGATCTTTTTGGAATACAAACTCACTAGTGGTATTGTAGGATCAAAGGATATGCAGAGTTTTATAACCCTTTGGATATAATGTCAAATTGCCCTCCAGAATGGTTAGAACAGCTCACAATTCCACCAATAATGCATTAGTGTCCCAATTTTGCCACATTTCTTCCAACATTCATTAATTTACTGTCATATGGCCAATATGATAGTTGTGAGATGAAACCAAGGGTATTTTTAATTTGCATTTCTTAATCATGAGTGATTTAAAACATTTTTTCATATGATTGTTGATATCTTTGATTTTCTCCTTTGAAAATTCCTTGTTCATATTCTTGGACCATTTGTGAATTGGAGAATGATGTGTATTCTTATAAATTTGATTTAATTCTTCCTAATTTTGAGAAATTACACCTTTTTCAAAGAAAATTGCTCCAAAATTTCCCCCAAGTTGTTGTTTGCATTCTAATATTTGTTATATTGGTTTTGTTCACATAGAAGCTATTTAATATAATCAAAATTATTCATTTAACATCTTATGATGCCCTCTATCTCTTCTTTGGTCATACATTCTTCCCTTCTTCATAGATCTGCCAGGTAAATTATTCTATGTTCCTCTAATATCACTCTTTATATCTAAATAATATACCCATTTGACCTCATCTTGGTATAGGACATTGATGGTGAACCTATGGCATGGGGGCCAAAGATGGCATGCAGAGCATTCTCTGTAGGCATGCATACTGCCCTTCCCTTCTACCCCCTGAGTAAGTTATTACAAACCCAGAGGGACTTGGGGTGGAGCTGTTTCCCTCACCCTCTACACAAATTTAAGGACATTCCTCACTTCCCCTGCCCCTCTGTCCAGCAGCCCAATGAGAGCACTTCCTCCCTCACCTGTCTGGTGTAAGTCACTGGGTGGGGGGGGGAGGTTTACATGTTGCATTGGTGTGTGGTGCAGATGGCAGCCTGTTGATTCTATAAATGGTGATTCCCATTTTGGAAAATTTAAGAGGAACTGGGTTTGAGGGGAACAGAGTTCACAGTGTGGTACATAGCTGGAGGGGAGCACTCTGGACAATCTCCTCCCCCTATCCACATGTGCCTTTTATTATCCACCCCTCTTCCCAGAAGCCCAATGGGAGTCTTCCCTCCTTCTCCTATTCTCTCTTTGGGGTAAGGGGAGGTGTGGGGGGCAGGACCCCAGCACTCAGTCTCTGGGTGGGTGGGCATGGCATATGATCTGGGGGGTGGAATATGGGTGAGGCCTGGCACTGTCTCTAAAAGGTTCACCATCATTGGATAAAGAATGAAATATTGGTCTATACCTGTGATTCCAAAAAGGGCACAGAGAGTCTTCTCTGTGGGCATGCCTGCAGTCACCTGTGAGAGTTCATTACTATAAAGCCAGAGGGACTTAGGGTGGAGCTATTCCCCTCTTCCTCTACATAAGCCCCTTTGCCCAGCAGCTCAATCAGTGCACTTCCTCCCTCCCCTGTCTGGGTTAAGGGTTTGGGGACTGAGGGGCTCACATGCTGCATCATAGTACAGAGCAGATGGTAGCCTGTTGAGTCTGTGGCAAAAGGTATTCCTATGAAATAGATTTTGAGCAATGATATATGGAAAACCCAGTGGAATTGCTCATCAGGTCCAGGAATGAGGACAGAGGAGGGTAGGGAAAGAATATGAATCATGTATCCATGGAAAAATATTCTAAATTAATTAAATAAACATATATATTTAAAGTGATTTCTCTGCTGGTGTTAGAGAGGAGCTAGGTTTGAGGGGAGCATAGCTCACAGCATGGCATATAGCTGGAGGGGAGCAGAATTCTTGGGCCACTCTCTTCCCACTCTCCACACATGCCTTTCGTCATCCACCCCCCTGGTCAGCAGTCCAATGGGAGTGCTTCCTCTTTCCCCTATCTGGTGTATGTGAGGAGCAGAGGATGAGATGGAGGGGGTGGGTGGTGGCAGGGCCCAGCACTCTGTCTCTGAAAGGTTCACCATCACTGATCTATACCTAGTTTCTGCCATATTGTTGTCCAGTTTTCTCAGCAATTTTTTTGTCAAATAAAGATTCTTTATCCCAAAATCAAAGTCTTTGGGTTTATCAAACACTAGGTCATTTACCCCGGTAAGTTGTATATATAATCTGTTCCAACTTTCCAGCATTCTGTGTCTGAACCAATACCAAACTGTTTTGATGATTACTATTTTTAGTGTAGTTGGAGATCTGGTACTGTGAGGCTACTTTCTTTATACTTTTTTTTTCATTAATTCCTTTGTTATTCTTGATCTTTTTTCTAGTTCTTTAATGTTTTGGTATTTAGATTGGCGTGGCACTGAATAAGTAAATTAATTTAGGTGTAAGGCTCAGCGCCAGGGTCCGCCAGCCCTGTGTGACCTTACTTGGGGTAATGAAATGAAGAGTAACGAATGGACACTATATGAAATGCATAGCAACAAAGCTTTATTGGGTTCACACAAAGCATATATAGGTTAAGACACACAAGAAGATATGATGTTACCGCCCAGCAACAGCAGGAACCAATAATTGGGCAAATTCATAGGAATCCATGCCAGCACAAGGAAGAACCGAGAGGATTCCAAACAAGGGCAGAGAAACAAGTTTCCCATAGTCTCTCACAATTTCTCACAAACTTTATCAATCCTCCCTCTGCTGACTATTCCAACCTTGAGCATGCAACTGGGCAGGTTGTACACAGTTCAACCTACGACCTTGACTATGCAGCCCAAGCAGGGAGAAGAGGAGGGCTTTAACCCTTACGGCAATGCCTTGACTACATTTAGGTAAGGTTGCAATTTTTTTTTTATATTAGCTCAGACAAACAACTAATGTTTTCAGTTGTTTAAATTTGACAGTGTGTAGCTTTTTGCAGTTGTGTTTTTATAACTCCTATGTTTCTCTTAACAAGTAGATTCCCAGATGTTTTATTTTGTCTAGAGTTGTTTTTAAATGGGATTTCTCTATGTCTCAGTGCTGAACTTTGTTGATAATATATGGAAATGCTGATGATTTATGTGAATTTATTTTGTGTCCTGCAACTTTGCTAAAATTGCTATTTCAACTAGTCTTTTAGTTGCTTCTCTAGGATTCTCTAAATATGCCATCATATAGTCTGAGAAGAGTGAAAGATTAACTTATTTATTGCCTAGTCTAATTCCTTCTATTTCTTTTCCTTTTCTTATTGCTAAAGCAAGCATTTTAGTATATTAAATAATAGTGGTGATAATGAGCACCCTTGCTTTACCCCTGATCTTTTTTGGGATGTCGTCTAATTTATCCCCTTTATAGATGATACTTTCAGATGGTTTTAGATATATACTACTTATCATTTTAAGAAATGGCCCATTTATTCCTATGCTTTCTAATATTTTCTAATAGGAATGGTTGTTGTATTTTGTCAAAGGTTTTTTCTACATCTACTGAGATAATCATGAGATTTTTGTTACTTTGATTATTGATAGAGTCAATTATGCTGATAGTCTTCTTAATATTAAACCAGCCCTACATTCCTGGTATAAGTTTCACCTGGTCATAATCAGTGATCCATGTGATATATTAGTGTAGTCTCCTTGCTAATATTGTATTTAAAACTTTTGATTTATATTCATTAATGAAATTGGCCTATAATTTTCTGTCTTTGTTTTTGTTCTTCCTAGCTTAAGTTATAATAAATGTCATAAAATAAATCTAATAAAATTTCTCATCTGATTATTTTCCCAAATAGTTTGTATAGTAATGGGATTAATTGTTCTTTAAATAGAATTCACTTGTGAATCCATTTGGCCCTGGGGATTTTACTTAGGAAGTTCACTTATGCCTTGTTCAATTGCTTTTTCTAAGGTTAAATTATTTAATGTTCTATTTACTCTTTTTTATTTTGGGCAGTTTATATTTTTGTAAATGATCATCCATTTCACTTGTGTTGTCAGGTTTATTTACATATAATTGGGCAAAATATTTCCTGGTGAGTTTCTCTTTATTAGTGGTAAATTTACATTTTTCCTTTTTTAATACTAGTTATTTGATTTTCTTCTTTCCTTTTTAAAATCAAATTAACTATTGTTCTATCTATTTTATTTGTTTTTTCTCAAAAGAAGCTTTTAGTCTTATTTATTAGTTCAATTGTTCTTTTGATTTCAATTTTCTTCCTTTCTCCTTTGATTTTTAAGATTTCCTATTTAGTCTTTTATTGGGAATTTTAAATTTGTTCTTTTTCTATTTTTTTAGGTGAATACCCCAATAGTTCATCTGCTTTTTCTCTATTGTATTGTGTTAAGCCTTTAGGGAAATAAATTTTTCCCTAACTACTGCTTTGGCAGTATCCTATTTTGTCTCCTCATTGTCATTCTCTTTAATGAAAGTATGAATTATTTCTTAAATTGTTATTTAGCACACCCCCTTTTAATAATTAGATTATTCAATTTCTATTTAATTTTTGTCTTTTGTGGATCCTTGTTGATTATAAATTTTATTCTGTCATGATCTGAAAATTAAATATTTATTATTTCTAATTTTCTAGATTGTGAAGTTTTGATACCCTCAAACATGGTCAATTGTTGTTTAGATGTTATGCACAGCTCAAAAGAAGGTATATTCTTCTCTATTTCCATTCAATTTTCAACAGAGATCTATTAATTCTAACTTTTCTAAAATTTGATTCAATTCCTTCAATTCCTGTTTATTTTTTGGTTTTATTTATCTATTTCTTATAGGGGAAACTTGAGGTCCCCCCTACTAATACAGTTTTATTGTCTGTTTCCTCTTGAAGCTTATTTAATTTTTCCTTTCAAAATTTGGAGGCTATACCTTTTAGTATATTTTTAATATATGCTTAATACTGATATTACTTCATTGTCTTTGGTAGTTTTTAACAAGGTATAATTTCCTTCCTTATTTATTTTAATTAGATCTAGTTTTGCTTTTATTTCATCTGAGAACATGATTGATATTCCTGCTTTGTTTTACTTCAGATGACACACAATAGATTCTGTTCCAGTTCCTTACCATAACTCTCTATGTGTCTCCCTGCCTCAAACATATTTCTTGTAAAGAATATGTTACAAGATTCTGGCTTTTAATCCAATCTCCTATTTGTTTCTATTTTATGAAATTATTCACAGTTATAATTATCAACGTGTATAACCCTCAATCTTATTTTCCCCCTTTGAATCCTGTTCTGTCTCTCTCCTTTCAATGTGTCCCTCCTCATAAGTGCTTTACTTTTAATCATAATCCCTTACTTCACTGACCTTCTGTTCGTCCCCTTATCTTGTTCCTCTTCTTCTTTGTAGGGCAAGTTAGCATTCTATACCAAAATAAATATGGTTGTTATTGCCTTTGAACCAATTACAATGAGAGTAAAATTTTAACATTGCCTATCACCACCCTCATCTTGCCTTCCCTGTGGGATAATTTATCCCATTCCTCCTCTCTCTTCCCTTTTCTCTGTTTAATATTCCTTATTGCCTCTAGATATTTTTGCATCCTTCTAACTTCTCTAACACTGATAAAAAATTTAAGAGTTTCAAATATCATTTTTTCACTTGGGACTATAAAAATTCTGATCTTATTGAATCTCTTAATTTTTTCTCTCTTATTTACACTTTTATATTTTTCTTGAATCTTGTGTTTGAACATCAAACATTCTGTTTAGGTCGGGTCTTTTCATCAGGAATCCTTAGAAATCTTCTATTTTATTAAATGACCATTTCCTCCCTGAAAGAATATATTCAATTTTATTGGGTAGGTGCTTCTGGGTTATAAATCTAGTTTTTTTTTTACTTTCCAGAATATCATATTTCAAGACTTCTGATACTTTAATGTGGAAGCTATTAAGTCCTATGTAATCCTGACTATAGGTTCATATTATTTGAATGGTTTCTTTCTGGCTGCATGCAGTATTTTCTCCTTGTCCTGAGAGCTCTTGAATTTATAATACTCCTGAGAGTAGTCATTTGGGGATTTATTTGAAGAGGTGATTTGTAGATTCTTTCAATTTCTACTTGCTTATTCAAGAATATCAGGGGATTTTTTAAAAGTTCTTTTATTGTGATGTCTAGGCTTTTTATGGTGTTCAGGAAGTCCAATAATTTTTAGAATGGCTCTACTGAATCTATTTTCCAGGTCAGTTGTTTTTTAAATGAGGTATTTCTTTTTTCTTCTATTTTTGCAATGTTTTGACTTTATTTTGTTGTTTCTTGATATCTCATAAAGCCATTAGATTCTACTTTTTCACTTCTAATTTTAAATGGATGGTTTTCTTCCATTACCATTTGAATTTCCTTTTCTATATGGTCATCAATTCTACTTTTTCAGGAACTCTTTTATTCATTGGATTTTTGTACTTCTTTTTCCTTTTGGTCAATTCTCTTTGAATTGCTTTCGTTTCTCTTCCCCATTTTTCTCAGTCTCTCTCAATTCATTTTTGAAATCCTTTTTTATCTCTTCCAAAGACTGAGACCAATTCACATTTTTCTTTGAAGTTTTGCATGTAACTTCTTTACTCTGTTTCCTTCTGAGTCTGTTTTGTTCTTCTTTGTCTCCATTAAAATTTTCTATGATTAGATGTTTTGTTTTTGATGTTTGCTCATTTTTCCATGCTTCATTTTGACTTTCACTTTTATCTTAAAGGTATACACTGTTCTTCCCGAAGGTAGGATACTCTTAAATTTTAATTTTTCTTTACTTCCCCCTTCATCTCTATTTCTGCAAGTTTCAGTTCTTCCAAGGTGGTATAATGACCTCTGGGCTTTGATTTCTGAAAGCCACCTAACACTGCTGATCCAATCACACACACCACACCACCACAGGACTATTGATGGTTTGTGAAGCTCAGTACACTGTGAGTTACCCTGTATTGGGACTCAGGGTCTAGACTCAAGCTTGAGCAGTGACTTTGGGACTCACTCTGAATTCACAAAAGCCAGGTACACTGTACTGGTTTGCCCTGGTTCATATGGCCTCTCTAACATTTGGATTTGAGTAGGGTCTTTGGCCTCACTCTGGACTTATAAAGGGCAGGTGGACTTCTGACTACCTTGCCTTCTGGCTTCAGATGATGCCTTGGATTTAGGCAAGGGCACTGTGTCTAACTAGAGACTTAGTGAATGGAGGAGAGAACCAAAGAAAATTGGTTGATATTTCATGGTAATCCTGCTTAATCCTGGAATCATTATAATTATATAGGGTATGCAGTGAACTGAAGTCATCAGCTCTTGAGTAGGATAACTGCTAGTGGATACCAGTTCCATAGTTATGGGAATTTTTTGTCCAAAAGACCATGGATAGATCCCCTAATGACAAATGTATGGTTTCTACATTTGTTTTCCTCATATAGCCTCTTCCTTATTCAGTATCCACTGTGAAAACTGAAGGCAGTCACAAAAACAAAAGTTTTATCCTTTCATTTTCTCTAAGGTTTTTCTAGTCCATGAGAAATCAGTAATTTTTGGGTTTGCGTCCAAGTTTCAGCTAAGACCCCTCCTCAAGAAAAGTTTCCTTGATCCTTCTCAATTCCTTTGCCTTTTCTCTTTTCACTAACTCAAATTTATCATGGATTGATCTTGTTTATATATTTATTTGCATTTGCCTAGAGATTATGAGCTCCTGGAGAGCAGGGGTTCTATTTTACTTCTTTTTGTATTCTCTAGGTTTGGCATAGTATTAGACATATAGAAGACACCTAATATATGTCAGCCACTGATTGACTAGTAGTAGCATTCCCTCTCTTAAGTAAGCTAAGATGACCTTTGAGTATGAAACAAATCCATAGTCCATACCTAGTCCTGAGTATAAAGCATAACATCTTGGAAGATCCTGTCACCATGATTTATCAGTTACTTACACTTAGAATACTCCATTTAACTCTACCACCATGAGACACCAGAAAAAATGTCATAGTAGTTGTATCTTGAAAATATTATAGAAAATCAAATCAGAGAACCTCAAGTCAAAATGGTTCCTCAGAGGTCATTACCCCAACTCAAACCTGACCAGGAGCCACATCTACAAAAATCTACCAAAAGGCATGAAAGATTAGAAAAAGAAAAGAGCTGGCTAAGTAGGATAAATGAAAATTTAAAAATATAACATCCTTATAGCATATTGAGCCTATATCAAGGAAGATGAACTAAAATCTCTGTATACAAAAAGAATTCTTGCTTCCCAGGTAACATGTAGACATGAAGCATAGGACTCAAATAGAAGATGGTTCTGGAAAGGTTACTCCCTTATTCTATTGAAATGAAATAGGTAATGATAGGTTGTTGTGATTTTTTTTTCCTACTTAGAAAACATACAAGGTAATCCAGGAGCCAGAGTGGAGGACGATTATGAGAAGAATTTATAGTGTTATCAGTATTTTCATTAGAGACTTCCATTTATCTGGGCATCTTCCAGAATGCTTTTTCTTTTTCTGTCTCTCTCATTCTGGCCCTGCTTCTGTCTCTGTCTCTGTTTCTTTGTCGCTATTTCACCATATCTCTTCATCAGTGTCACTCTTTCACTGTCTTTCTCTTTTTTCTTTTGACTTTGCTTGTTTCTGTCTCTTTCTGTCTATTTAACTATTATCATCTGTATATCAGCCTATGTGTCTCAGTGTCTCTCCTCAAAGAATGACTGATTTCTTGATGCCTATAATATTTTTTATCTATCAGAAGCTCAAAAGTGAAGGAATAATATGAGGAAATTCCATTGTGCATTTCATTCTTACAATAAATGAGGAATTGTTGGGAAGAAATAAAAAAATGGAAATGTTGGAGGAGTGAGCAGAAACTCATTAAATCAACCTAAATTTTGAAAGAAAGAAAGAAAAACTAGCAAATGCCAGGCATGCTCATTAAATTAGGGTAGAATCAATTCCATACATATCTGAAGTAAAATAAAATAGGATCTCCTGGTCTAATTCTATAGGGAGTTCCAATCTGAAGGGATAGAATGATCTTGAGAATAAAATTTTGAAGACAAAAGAGAAATTTTTTAAACTAGATTTAGACATGAAAAAAATCTGCAGTAATGACAAACGGGCAAGTGAGGAAGGATGAATGCAAAATGATGAACCTCATAATAATATAATCAGAGGAGTGGTAGGGCCCAAGATGAGGTGAGAAAAGCAAGAAAGCTAAAGATGGCAGAAGGTATTATGGGGATTATTTTAATTGATCTTTTAAGGAAACAAAAGGTAATTCAATGAGGAAA
The DNA here is from genome assembly GCF_027887165.1 of Monodelphis domestica. Classification (NCBI taxonomy): domain Eukaryota; kingdom Metazoa; phylum Chordata; class Mammalia; order Didelphimorphia; family Didelphidae; genus Monodelphis; species Monodelphis domestica. The sequence goes on along the minus strand of NC_077232.1, from coordinate 18,320,340 downwards.
TGATCTGAGAAAAATACAATGAATGGCAGAGAATATGGAGCTGTAACTGTATTTTTCTTCACTTTTCTCTGACAAGGAGAATGATCTTTCAATTTACAATGAAACAAATGGCAGTTAAAAAAGAGTTGATGAAGATAATGAAAATTAGAACCCATATTGATGAAGAGAAGTGAAGGGACATTTCTATAGCCTCAATTATGTGCCAAGAAACATATCAGGCACCTTATAAGCATGATCTTATTTCTTTTTCACAGTGACTCTGAGACTAAAGTGCTCAATTATCTTCATTTTAAAGTTAAGGAAACTGAGGCAAAAAAGATCAAGTATCTCCCAATCACATCATAAGTGTCTGAGTTTGAGATTAAATTTAGGAATTCCTAATTTCAGTCACATGCCTCTATTCTCTATATCAGAGCAGCCTCTTTCAGTTTCACAAGGTACTTTAAATATATTAAATCATTTGATCCACACCATAACTTTGTCACCTACATAACTAGAACAAAATCCAGACATACAGAAAAGGTCTTTGGTATTCTGCACTTAGAGCAAAGCATTCAAATGTATATTCTCCACTTCAGGAAAGACATTGATAGGTTAGAGATGCTCAAGATTTTCAAATAGGAGGACTTTGAAATCTTGCCTTATTAGAATTGGTGGAAGAAACGGAGGCTGTTTAGCCTGGGAAAGATAAAATATGAGTATCAGGGCAGGGGTTGAAATTAAAGCTATTTTCAAGTACCTGAAAGATTGTGATGTGGCAAAAAGATATGACTTGTTCTATTTGTACTCAAAGGTAAGAACCAGGGGCAAAAGGCAGACATCGAGAAGCAACACCTTTAAGTTTGATGTAAGGAAAGTATTTAAAAAATAGTAGTGATCAGAAATAGAAGGATCTGCCTAGCCATCAGATCCCCATTAATACTATTTCTCTGGGAAAGTGACTTAAGTCCATCAACTTCATGTTATTTGTCTACAAAAGGGGCATAACAATATATAAGTATTCATCTCACACAGTTCATAGGAGATTGAAATGAGAAGAGTGCTAGAAAGCTTTTGAAAATATTTAAGTCCTGTAGAAATGTGAGTTTTCAGCATTGATGGCAAGGACTATGTCTCACCTAAACTTGGCTACCCCTCACAAATTTATTGCAGTGCCCTGCACACAATATATCCATTATCAACATTATTTAATTAAGTCTCCATCAGGACTGAATAGTAACCCACTGCTCAAAATGCTCCTTCAGCTACTGAAGGATGATAGAATAGTCTCAAGTGATGTTTATAGAGTATTTGGATATTGTAAAACAATTTACAGACATGATTATATTAGAGTCCCAAGACAGCCCTATGAGTTCTATGACACAATATAATTATACACGTTTTATAGATAAGGAAATGGATGAAGTCTATTGACTTACCAGTGGAGAAATGGTGAATTAGATAGAAAATGGTTTGTTTGTTTTTCCAGGACTTCCTGGCTCCAAGTCCACAAATTTTTCCACTCTACTATGTTGCTATCTGAATAAGCATTGCAGTCTTGGATTGGGTATACTAGAACTCATCTGGTTTGATAGGAAGGAAGGTGGCTAGGACTCCAAAGAGGATAATTATGCAAGAATTTTATATTCAAGGTTATACCTTGAAGTTCCAAGCTGAGGAAGCCTATGATTCTATCAGAGAAACACCTGCCTAGTCACTGGTACAAAGAGGTCAAAAGTTCCTAGTGACAGAGTGGACACTCCTATCCACTGCTGTGGCATGGATGATAATATAGTTAGGAATGTCCATTCCTATATGCCCTTCAGCTCAGCCTAAGGAAACACAAAAGAAACTAGATGGATGAATAAATGACTAAAGGATTTGGACTCACAGGCTGGTACAACAGTATGGAACCCAATAGTGGAATGTTTCAATGTCAAGAGCTAAAGTTGGGGCTGAGGCTGGGACTTTATGCAGATCTGGGAGACCTCAATCTCTGAGGAACTGGTGGTCCCTTGGAGCTAAGTGGCACCTCTGCTGACAACTTATGAATAAAACAAGCCATTAAATTCTTCTCTGACCATTGGGGAAAAATGAGTACACACAGAGACCATTTCCTCATGGGTATTTTGTCATTCTTAGCTTGTTAGCAAAGTAAAGTTGAAAGGGCCCTCGACAAAGCCATTAAATAGTTTGATTCTGTTCCTTCTAACTATGTGACATGGACCAAGTCACTGAACATCTCCAAGTCTCCATTTATTAATTTTTGAAATGGATACCATCATCTCAAACCTGAATACAATAAAAAAGTTTTGGAAAATGACCTGAAAAAAATTTCACTCTTTCTTTTTAGCTTGTTATTGGAACAATAAAAATCTGTGATTAAGAGAAACTGAGGGAAAATGGCATGAGCAAAATCAATTTATTAGCAAGACAAGAAATTGCCAAGAAAAGGGACCCAAGGATCCTCAGTAAACTAAGATGTATCAGACAGTCAGGACAGTTCTTTTATATAACTGGTTACATAAGGTATAAGACACAATCCAGTGATAGAAACTAAACCTAGACTGTAATTGGTCACACAAAGATGAAGGTTGGAGTTTGTTTGGCTTGGTTTCAGATGGGGATTTCCATAATCAAGAGCAATAAGGAAATGGCAGAGTTTATTAACATATCCTGGAAAGTCTCATGGTAACTGAACATATTATTACCAGAGTGACTTATCTCCCCACCAGGGTCAGTAAAAGCTCACATATTTCTCTTTGTGGTTCTAATTTAGCCCATAGTAAAAGGAAAATAGAACTCATAAATTTTACCAATTAAGTCCAGAAATATTGATTCTAGGCACCAAATACAATTCTTAATCAATAATTAATTAATTATGCATAATACTGCAATAATGTTATTATAATAAATAATGACATGAAATAAAGAGAGGCTTCAATTCTTAATTTTACATTATCCTCTGAATAAAGTTGTTCTTGACAAACCAATTTACATGCTGATATTATAATACCTTTCTAAATCTCCCAACATGAGCAAGATAGGTCTCCAGCTCCTATAAAATAATTTGTTACTAAATACTGGATAGCCTTTACTTCATGCCTCAGAAAAATCAAAATATGTTTTTAAAAACTCACAGGAACTTCTTTTCATTTACTAAAATATACAAAGCACTCAAAGAACTATAAGGGAATTGATATTGAGGTTGGCATCAGGATGCTATACTCCCATCAAAACAAAATACCTCTCTCCCACAGGATCATTCAAACATCTTTTCAGGCCCTTTGGATCACCTTGTGATTTATATTCTCTTCTAAAGGTAGACACATATTGTAGGATTGTGCTGAATACAGCTTCAACTGCTTTATAAAGAGATAATTACAGTTTGAATATGAATATTTAGGCAATAAAAATCAGCAAGTGCTATAAATTAGGACTTTATTTTTCTTTTATTTTGTTGATCTAGACTCCACAAGCTGGTAGAGAAAATAATAATGATCATTGAGTTTTAAAATGTGTCATGTAGGGGGTATTTGGGTGGCTCAGTGGATCAAAAGCCAGACCTAGAGATGAGAGATCCTAGGTTCAAATCTGGCCTCGGACACTTCCTAGATGTGTGATCCCGGGTAAGTCACTTGACCCCCATTGCCTAGCCTTTACCTCTCATCTGCCTTGGAACCAATACATAGTGTTGATTTTAGGACAGAAAGGTAAGGGTTTAAATTAAAAATAAATAAATAGATATATCTGACAGAGAGACAGACAGACAGACAGATAGATAGATAGATAGGTAGGTAGGTAGATAGATGGATAGATAGATAGATAGATAGATAGATAGATAGATAGATAGATAGAGATAAAATGTATCATATATATATTTCCATATAGCTAGTTCTGAAGCATTTACCAGCAACCCTCAGTTTTAGAAAGGGGCTGCTGATAAAACAATGCCATTATCATCAAAATTACACTTTCAAAGCAACACAGTAGTTTTTCTCTCTAAGTAATTTACTGTTAAAAAATTATGTAGTTGATCTTCTTTCTGGAAGGAAAATGTCTAGAAATGTCATATTATCCCTCTGTGTGTTCATATACACACGAAAATACAATTCATTCCACCCAACAATCTTATAAGAGATTGGATACATTTAAAGACCTTTAAACATTAGGAAACTGAGGGTTACAATTTAAGTGACTTTCCTGAGGTTGTTTTTGTTTAGCATATTTTTTTAGATATATCTAACACTTCAAGACACAATTTAGGGTTTTCTTGGGAAAGATACTAGGATAGTTTGCTACTTCCTCCTCTAGCTCATTTTGTAGATGAGGAAACAGAGCCAAATGGTAAAATAAAATGTACACTGGGTGACACACTTATAAAGAACCTAAAGCTGGATTTGAACTCAAGTTGTCCTGATTCAAGACTCATTCCTCTAAAACACTGTACCACCTAGCTACTCTAGGTTACATAATAGGTGCATGAAGTTACACAACATGAATATATCTAATAATGTAAACTCAGATCTCTCTTAAATCCAGATTTAAGACTCTTTCTATGGCCTAATTTTGCCTCTGAAAAAGTTTTTATTATACTTTTGTTTGAATAAGAAAATTAGAATGACTTGGAGTCTGGTTCACAGAGGGAAGAAGTTTCACATTAGATTTTCTCTCTAAGAAAAAGGATGATTGAATTGAAGTCCTTGTCCTTTAATAGCTTTCCTTAAAGCATTCTTGACCTCTTTGTTTCTCAGACTATAGACCAAAGGATTCAGCATGGGGATGACCATGGTATAGAATACTGACACCATTTTGTCTGAGTCCATTGAATGGCTTGAGCTTGGCTGGAAGTACATGAAGATGATGGTCCCATAAAAAATGGACACTGCTGTGAGATGGGAAGCACAGGTGGAGAAAGCTTTCTGGCGGCCTTCAGCAGAATGGATGTTCAGTATGGTGATAAAGATTAATAAGTAGGAGGTAAAAATGACAAGAAATGGAAATAAGGCACTGAATGATCCTATCGTAAAGATTACTGTCTCAGTGATGTAAATTTCAGAGCAAGATAGAACTAGGAGAGGGGAAACATCACAGAAAAAATGATGGACCACATTGGACCTACAGAAGGAAAGGTTAAACATGTTTCCTACGACTATAGAAGAGGTCAGAAAGCCACAAATGTAAGACCCACTGGCCAGATATGCACATACTGTTGAAGTCATGATAGTGGTATAATGTAGGGGCTTACACACAGCTGCATGGCGATCATAGGCCATAGAGGCTAAGAGAAAACTTTCAGTAGCTGCAAAGGCTCCAAAGAAGAATGATTGTGAAGCACATCCATTATAGGAGATTATCTTGTCCCCTGTGAGAAGCCCAGACATCACCTTTGGGGTAACAGTTGAAGAGTAGCCAAAATCCACCAGAGAGAGGTTACTGAGGAAAAAATACATGGGAGTGTGGAGGCTGGACTCCCAGGAGCTCAGAGCTATTATCCCCACATTCCCTACTAGGGTGATGAGGTAGATGAGGGTGAATATTATGAAGAGAGGAATCTGAAGCTCTGGGGCATCTGTTAATCCTACAAGGATAAACTCATTCACCTCAGATTGGTTCTCCATTATTGTCATTTGAGAGGGGTCACTCACCTGCAACAAAAGAATAACTATCAGAAAAATTAACTTTGATGATTGACTAGATGAATGATACCTACTTGTAAAACAGTCAGAGACATACCTTATGTGTCATATAAATAAGGTATGAAGGGACAAAGAACATCAAAGTTATCAAAAAAGTTACTCTGGGTCCCCCAAATTTTAATACAAAGAAGGATAGGTATGTCAGGTGCTACTTTGCATCTTCCTTTTCAATCCATCACATATTTATTAATTCTCAAAGTGCAATACCACACTTCAGGAAAGAAAACTAGCAACCATGAGCATAAAGTGGATTTTTCTTGGTCCAGTTTGAAGAATTAGACCTTTTATTCTAAATGCTTCACTCTGATGAAGTAAAAGGAGAGCACTAAAGGAGAAAAGAGAGGAGGAAAAATAAGAGAAAAGATTAAAATAATGGAAAAAGAGAAAAGAAGATCAACAAGAGTTGGCTGAGATTTCACTGGAATCCTGGCCAGTACCAAAATCATAGTATTATAAGGTTTATGTAATGTATTAAAGTGACAAGTTTCTAATTAGGAAGAGTTGCCAGTGGATGCATAGGTCTGGAAATCATCTCTCCAAAAGACTACTGATGGATCACTTACAAAATAAATGTATTATTTCTAAATTTGTTTCCCTCCCACAGCCTTTCCCTTATTCCATTCTCCACCACTCCTACTGAGGAAACAGAAGGAAACAAACAGGGACATTTAGGCCTTTCAATTCACTAAAGGGATCTTTAGATCCCAGAGAAATCACTAGTGTTTTGGTTTATCTTCCTTCACATTCCATTCAAAATCTCACCTACACAAAGACTTTCTTGATCAATCTCAGTTCTAATACCTTTGCTCTTTTAATTATTTCTTACTTATCTAGATATTGCTTGTTTGCCCAGAGTCTGGAAATTGTGAGGTGATGTAGAGGAGGGACTGAATTTTTCTTTCTTTGCATTCTCAAGTGCTTAACATGATAAGGAGTACATAGTAAATTCTTAATAAATGTTTATTGACTCATTTATTGACCAGTGGTAAATCTCTCTCTGAACTAAACTAAGTTGTCCTTTGAGCATCAGAGAAAAATATATAATCCACCCCCAGACCTCATTATTAGTCTTTACAGCTTGGAAAGACATGCCACCATTGTGCTTTACTCACTTAATCTTAGAGAATTTAGTTTTATCTCTACCACCATGATACATTAGAAGAAAGCTTTCAAAGAAGTTCCAAGTAGGCTGTCACATGCTGTCTATAACAAGTTGTATTTTGAAAAAAAAAACATAAGAAAAAGAATCATAGAATCTCAAGTTTGGATTGTTAATTAGACTGTCATCTACCTGAACTCACATCTGACCAGGATTCATCTATATAAGTTACCCAAAAGGCATGCAAAATTTAAAAAGATCAGGTTATGTGGGGAAAATGAAAGATAAGAAATATATACAGTTCTAGTAGCTGATAGGGTCTTCATAGTATTATGTCTTACAGTCAAGATAAATTAGGATTTCTAATGCATGAAAATAAATGTGGCTCTCAAGGTAACATATAGACTTGAAGAATGAGAAGCACACCTGGAATATGGTTCTGGAAGCTATCTCCCCTATTCAAGTAAGATATAATAAGACAAGGCTGTTATATTTTTTTAAACTGAAAATATATACTCATATGTGGAAATCCAAAAACTAGATGGAGGAAACATGTAGAAATCATATATATTGTTAGCAAAATAAGAGTATTCTCTTAAACAGAACATTTCTATTGGAAGAGGAAATAGATCAGAAAATTGGTAAACATCAAAAACTTAGCATTAAAGGATGTTATATTTAGTGATGAAGGACTTCAATTATCAGGGCATTTGCCAGAGTTCTTTCTTATTCTGCTTCCCTACCTCTGTCTCTATCTCTCTTTTTCTCTGTCTCCCCTGCCTGTCTCTCTTTTTTTTTTCTTTGCTTCTCTCCGTGGGTCAGTGTCTATACATCCATCAATCAATCAATTAATCAATCAATAGTTATCATCATTGATTAAACTATGCATCTCTGTCTATCTACAACAAAGAAGGCTACTAATTTCTTGATGAAACTGATATTTTTTATCTATCAAAGGTTCAAAAGTGAAGGAACTAATATGAGGAATTTCTAGTCTACATTTGATTTTCTTAAGGGATGAGAGTTTGTTAGACAGGATCAAAATAAAAGGGAAATTTGAAGGAGTAAGGGGAAAGTAAATGATCTTCATTTGAAGTAGATAAAGTTTGAAGTAGATAAAGATAAAGAAGTGGAACTCTGAATTTGAAACAATGTCTTCAGTTATGGGTTCCATACTTTAGGAGAGCCATTAACCACATAGATATTTTCCAGAGGAAGTCTTCCAGGATGGAGAAGGGCTTCAAAATATTACCATATTATAATTGGTAAAAGGAACTGAAGGTAGTTTAGAGAAGGAAAAAATAGAGGTTTCAGGGCAGGGATTGGGAATAAAATTTCCTTCAATTATATGAAAAAATGTCATATGGAGTAAGAATATGAATTATTCAATTTATATCCAAAGAGAGGGACCAGGAGGAAGAAGTAGAAATTAAGAAATAAATTTATGTTTATTTAGGGCTAAATAATACCAAAATGGTGTTATTCAGAAAGGAAAATACTGTCAACATATACTGGGTTTCAACTCCCTTAAAGTCTTCAGAGGACACCTAAATCATAAGAATGCTCTGAGTAATAGATAAAATTCTGTAAAGTGCTTTGAAAGTCTTAAAACTATATAAGTGTTATTTGTACTTGTTATTTTAAGTACTAACTAGATTGCTACTATCTGTCTTATCTTTCACCAGTCACTTAAGGTCTTTTACTCCTATGATACAATGTATATGTTTGCTCATCTATAAAGAAAATATATTAGACTAAATGATCTCTGAAATTCCTTCCAACTCTGAGTCAAAGATCCTGTGTTACTTTTTAACAGTATTATTTTTAAGTTATTCCTTATTCTTTATTATACTGAAGTAAAACAACTATTTTTTTCTAATGTGGTTAATGTAGGAGGACTTAAGGACAAAATACATAATTAAAACTATCTCATAGGAAATTAGAGAAGTAGAAAAATATATTTATTCATTTAACCAAAATCAAGAATTTTTCTTTAATGTCATTTAGAATACAGACAACCACTTCAGAGTCATAATTTGTAGTCATGTTGGTTTCATACTTGGTACTCAAGATATTTTGGTAATCTATAGAATCAAATTGTGTAGACAAAAGCTATGATAATCCTTCTTACTGATATAATCAAGGTTGGGTACTCTTAAATTCTAATTTCTAGAGAGAGACATTCATGGTGACCAGAGCAGAAAAGGTGATGTCTGCTCAGAAATGTCTAGTGACTGTGGAGAATACAATTTTGGAAGAAGCGCTTGATTTGGAGTCTGAAGTCTTGGAATCTAAACTTGCTTGGATTTGTACCTAATTTCCTTGGTTATTTCATAGAAGTAAATCAATCCTCCTAGGCTTCCTACTCCTCATTCAGAAAATGGGAAGAATGACTCTTCAGGTAAGAAAGTCACACAGTGATTGTAAGGAAAGCATTGGCCAGGAATCAGATGTTACAGATATGAGTCACCTTGATCAACACAGGTTTTGGGGCTTGTATATGATAATGGATGGATGGATGGATGGATGGATGGATGGATGCTCTGAGAAATGCAAAAAAATAGAGACAAGTTCTGTTACACTACAAAGCACTAACATAGCAATGTGAGGAAGTGGATAGAGTTTTGAGTTTTGAGTCACAAAGAAGTATATATATATATACATATATATATGTGTATATATATATGTATATATATATATATACACCCCACTTCATATTCTTAGTAATTGTATACATGTGGACAAGCCACTTAATTCACTCAACCTCATCCCTTATCTGGAAAAAGGGGCAGTGGTAGTGTTTCTCTCACACAGTTGATGAGACATTCAAATGACAAAACTGATGGAAAATCCTATGCAAATATTTAAGTTCCATATAAATGAGAGCATTTATTGTTGATGGCAAGGATGATATCTCATCTAATCTTTGTTATCAACTTCATTCCTCAAGAATTTAATGAGATGCTCTGCAAATAGTATATTCTCAATCACCTATATTTAATTAAATGTTCATTAGACCTATCACTCAAATTACTCCTTCAGTTATTGAAGGATGGTGAGCTTGAGAATGTGAAGGAAGAAGATAATAAGTGAAGTTTATAAAGCACTTAGTTATTTGAAAACAATTTATGTATAGGATCTCATTGAAGCTCCAAAACAATCCTATTAGATAAGGACCAAAAGGATATTTTTTTTACATTTCATAGATAGGGAAATGGAAGAAGACAAGTAACTTACCCATGGGAAAACAGAGAGTTAATGCCTGAGGCAAAGAATATTTCATTCAGTCCTTCCTGCCTCCAGTTCCTGCAATGTTTTGACTAAACCACGTTGCATTCTACATAAGCCATGGAGTCGTGGATTGGATCTCCTAGAACCTACCTGGTTTGATATAGAGAAAGATGTCCAGGACCCCAACGAGAAGAGCTAGACAAGAAAATTGTATTAAAGGTTTGGACTTCAAGATCCAAGCTTAGGGAGCATATAATCACATTAGATAAGCTCTTCACTAGTCACTGGGGCAAAGAGTTAAAAACTTCTTAGTGGCAGGGAAGGTCCCTCCTGGACATTGCTGTGGCATGCATGACACTAGAGTTAGTGATTCTCATCTCTACCCTCCATTCAGCTTGGCCCCAGGAAACACAAAAGAAACCAAATGGATACTAAATGACTCAGAAAAAAATTGACCTACAAGCTGAAACCACAGCACTGAACCCTATAGTGGAATGTTTCAGTATCAATAGCTGAAGTCAGGGATGAATCAGGGTCTTTGTGTAGATCTGGAAGCCCTGTGACTCTAGGGAGATGGTGTTCCCTTAGAGATACATGGGAGTCTCACCATTAACTCATGAAAACAAGCCATTAAATTCCTCTCTGAACATGGGGACAAAACCATCAGTACACACAAAGACTATTTCCTCATGGGAACTTTATTATTCATAGCAAAATGAGATGGAAAAGGATCTGGATACAACCATTAATTAAAACTAGATTCAAGTCCTCCATTCCATGTGACATTGGTCAAAGCACTAAACATCTCCAAGCCTTGATTAATTCATCTTTGAAATGGATATAATCATTTCAAACCAGAATATAATCAAAAAGTTTTGGTGAAATCAAATATGATACTGAACATGAAAGACAGATGGGGAACTGCAAAGATCTTAATGATGTGTGGTAGGGAAAGATCACTGTGGTATTAGATCTAGAATTGGAGGCCACTGTGAAACTTTAGGCAAGTCACTGATCCCTTAGTTCCTCATTTAAAAAAACAAAACAAAACAAATGTTGTTACATGTTACATGTTCTCACTCTCAGAACTGTTGTGAAGACAATCATTTGCAAATTGTAAATGATTGTTTTAATTATCATGAATATTACTGTTACTTTAAACAATCTACTCAGAACTCCTAATAGCCTATCTCCCCATCATCCATCTTATCCTGCTTATCTCCAGTCTTCAAGGATACCTGCCCTTAGAGTTCCAGTTTAATAGTAACTGAGGAGAGCCTGGAGCAATCATTTGTCAAGGTTTAAGTAGAGTCCTTGACAAGCTTCCTCCTGCTATTCTTGAGGACTTTATACATAGAACTACAGCAAAGAGCACAGTGTAGTTGGATCAGAATTTACTGAATACTTAGACATAGGAGGGAGTCAATAATGGCTCACTGTCAATTTGGAGAGTGGTCTGTCCTAAGCTCCTGTCTGCTAATATCTCCCTCTCACTTCAGAATCACTTTGTATTTCATGCTCATATGGTATGTGTGCTTATATTTGTATATGTGGCTTCACCTATTAGAATTTGGTTCCTTAAGGACAGGCACCTTATGGATAAGCACCATTTATCTTGTCATACCCAGACTTACAAAGGACTTTACTCAAAGTGGTAGCCTTATAAATTATTGTCAAATTAAACTGATTAATCACTTACTTGGACAAACACTTATTGCCCTTCTGATCAGGTTAGCAGATGGAAAGAAGCCAGGAGGGACAGCTAACACACCAAGTAATCTATTCAGGATTCAAAATATCTCAGCAGTCTAGAATTTTCAACTAAATCTAATGAGATGAAATTTTGAAAAGAAACATACAAACTTTTATACTTGGATTATCTACAGTCCAATATGTGCCAATCTAGATATTAAAAGCCATATTCTAGATTCAGACAAACCCAATTCAGGCTATGTGTGTATGTGTATATTGGCATGTATGTTTGTACAAGTATATGAATATTTGTGTGTGTAAACCTTAAAATTTCACAGACTTTTGAATGTTAAAAATTTTACTCCACATTGAGGAATCCTCCAATTCCCTACTTGAAATAATCCCCTACCAGATAGTGAGAACTCTACTTGAATGTGAAAACTCCTTGCTATGGGAGGATCTCTACCCCATACCTATTTGGGACTGCTTTAGGGGAGAAAACTCCTTGCTATGGGAGGACCTCTATTCCACCTGTACTTAAGAATGCTTTAGGGCAGAAAACTCCTTGCTAAACAATGAAAGTACTTGAAAACCATACTTATAAAGGAAAGGAGTTCTTTGAGCCATGCCTATTTTTGGAATTGATACAATGGGATGCTAAGTGCCTATAAAGGTGGGGCAGCTTGTAAACTACTTAGACCTAAAAGGTGAAAACTTATTCAGAGGTTTTCTCTTAGTGAAATTAGTCAACACAGCAGCATTTTTTTCTGATTTACTAAAGAGATTAATCTACTCAGCTGTGAATTCAAAATGGGCTGTCTTTTGGAAAACATCTACAGTGATTGGTAGATGGAAGAACTTAGGGGAGGTGACATAGGAGATTTTGCCCTTAAAAATAACAGCTCAGAGAAGAGCTAGAGATCATTCTGAAACATTCAGATTGAGGAGGTCATTCTGAAACATTCAGATTGAGGAAGGACTGATTCTGAAACATTCAGATGGAGCAGGGAGCTGGTGAAAGCAGCTGAGATGATGTTGGCCTAGTGTCACTAGAATCCTTGTGGTGAAGGCAGACCTTGTGGTGAGTGTTAAAAGACTGACTGACTGATCTCTCTCTCTTAAGACTCAGGTCTAGGCCATGTTGGCTTAAGACCCTTCATACTTATTTCCTTTTTCTCTCTTTCTCTCTTTTCTTTAATTCCACATTTGTATTAATTAAAATCTCTATAAAACCCAGTTGACTTGGGTATTTGAATAATTGGGAATATTTCCCTGGTGACCACCTTATATTTGATTTAAAAACCAAGACACTGTAGTGAAACATATTTTCTGCAGTCAAATTTACTTGCCCTCTCTTATATCTATAACAATTTATATCTTCCACCATTTTAACTCACTACAGTTTAAGACCTCAACCATTTTAAATCTAACATGTGCTTTTAACCTGCAATGATTTTTGTCCCCAAAACTCATAAGAAAAATTCATATTATTCAGTCATAATTATAAAACATAAATTTTTATTCAACATACAATTCTGAAAACTCTAAATACAAAGTTATTAATCTTGCTTAATTATTACAAATACTTTATGTGGAACATTATAGAAGAATTAAAAGAAGTAATCAAGCAAGAACTTAAATGTTTAAACTTGAATCTGTTAGATTATATAATAGATATCTTTTGCTCTATTCATTTTATTGAATAGAATTAACATTTTGATGAATTCAAGTAGAAATTAGAATGTTTAACATGTTATAATTACGTATATATATTTTATAGAGATCATTAAATTTTAGTGTTAGTTATTTTAACTGGAACAAAGGATTTCAGTATTTGAGTGAACACCAGAAAATCTGAAATATAGTTTCATTCCAAGTTTATATCTGCATTTTGATTTAAAGCCAGAAAAATGTGAAAATTTTTCTCACTCATTATAAGTCTTTTTCTTTGTCATAATAAACAAAATCATAGCCCCCAGTCATGGTGCCATGATTCTTCTATTTGGTCCTTCTCAGGCATGCTAGCCCAAATATTTCCTGTCCTTATCTTACTCCTTCTCTCTAGCTGTTAGTGTCCTTAGCAGGCTAACTCTCTCTCCATGGCTACAACAGCCCTCATCACCAGACTCCTACACATGACCCATGACAATGTCTCTAAAATCACAAAATATTTCAGGTGCTGAGGTACTATTACATGCTAACAGAAGGAAACAAGGGAGCTACTCTGGGGCAGTTTATAGGATGAAAAGGAGTAAAGCTTCTGGTTGTGACCATCCATTGAGAATCAATTGAATTCTAGTGTAAAACTCTTGGGGCAGTTTGGCAACAATTTGAGAAGTCAAAAAACTAAAAGAACCTCTCTCACATATCATAAGCAAAGACTTGAACATAATATTGCATATGCACCCAATTTATAATACACATGATCATGACACGTTTGAATTGCTACAGAAATAAATTTAAATGCTTCAAACGTGTGTGCTTGTTGTCACAGAGGAAGAAGATTTGTAATATAATTGAATAATTTTCTGCTACTTATGGCACCAATAAAATTTGTTTAGCTCCAACTCTTTGGACCATCATTTCAAACATTCAAAGAGTGTGTGAACCACTAGATGGAAAACATGGCACTAAACCATTGTACCTCTAATCTTTGTAATTGCTCTGGTTCCTAGTCCAGCCTTTTTTCAAATTAGGTATTTAGTAGATATTTGTTGAATTTCATTGAAAAAAAGTCAAGTTTGGGTCCAACTCTGATCCAAATACTCCAGGTGTAGGACAATAGTACTATCTAAAAAAGCACATTCTTCCAAGCCTTCAGATTCTTCCCTAACAATAATGACCATGATTTTCCTTGTCACGAAAGTCTAATCTGTTTTTTGAAGAGAATCATGTATCTATCTTATATACCATCCTGCCAACCATAGAATGTAATACTGAATAAGTGAATGAAAAGGCATTTAAGTGCCTACTATGGGCAAAGTGCAGTGCCAAATGCTGGAGATATATGATGAAAAGCAAAATAGTCTCTTCTCTCGGGGACTCACATTCTTATCAAAGAGATGGCACATTTAAGGACATTTTAGATGTAAGTATCATGTAAAGGACCAGGCTACATTGACAGAACAAATGGTAACACATCTTCCTTAATATCATTTCCACTGATAGTATTATCCATTTCATTGTCTAAGAATGTCAACTACTAGACAGTGTCGATATCGTTAGTGAAAAGAATTTTTCCCCTAGGCCTTCAGTAAAAGTGACTACAGAGAAAAAAAGGAGATATAGAACTTGGAGAAAGAGTTTCAAGATTACTTCTCCATGAAAATTACTCCCCTCAATGATGGCTTCAGAGAATGTGTTGGAAGGAGGGTGATGGTCTCAGTTTCCACTATTCCCAGGTTTAGCTGTCTTTCAGTGGCAATTATTTAGTTTAGTGACTGATGCTTATAGAGAGGGAGATAGTAGTCTCCCCATCTCCCCAGTATCACCCATCTCTCAGAGAGGTTGTGAGAATCAAATAAAATAATATTTATAAATCACTCAGCACAATGCCTTACACATAGTAGGTACTATATAAATAGTAGTAGTAATAGGAGTAGGAGGAGTAGGAATAGGAGTAGTAGTCCTCTTCTCATGAGATTTTTCAGTCATTTAGGAATGTTAGGCACAGGCTAGCTACTGAACTCTAGTTTATTGGCTGTCTCCATCTGATTCTTCCTTTGGATGTGGATACTGTTCTTTCTCATGAATCCCTTCAAATTGTTCTGGATCATTACATGCTCCTTGTAGAGAAGTTCATTATATTCTATTGTACCACAGTGTATCAGTCTCTGTGAATAATGTTCTCCTGCTTCTGCTCCTCTCACTCTGTATCAATTCCTGGAGATCATTCCAGTTCACATGGAATTCCTTCAGTGTATTATTCCTTTCAGCACAATAATATTCCATAACCAACAGATACCACAAATTGTTCAGCCATTCCCCAATTGAAGGGTATCCCCTCATTTTCCAATTTTTTGCTTCCACAAAGAGCATAGCTATGAATATTCTTGGACAAGTATTTTCCCTTATTATCTCTTTAGGGTATAAACTCAGCAGTGCTATGGCTGGATTAAAGGGCAGAGAGACTTTTAGCACCCTTTGGGCATAGTTCCAAATTGCCCTCCAGAATGGCTGGATCAATTCACAACTCCACCAGCAATGCATTAATGTCCCAATTTTGCCACATCCATTCCAATATTCATTAGTTTCCTTTGATTTCATGTTAGCCTATCTGCTGTGGGAGGTGGTACCTCAAAGTTGTTTTGATTTGCTTCTCTCTGATTATAAGAGATTTAGAACACTTTTTCATGTGCTTATTAATAGTTTTGTTTTCTTTATCTGAAAACTACCTATTCCTGTCCCTTGTCCATTTATCAGTTGGGTAAAAGCTTGATTTTTTGTACAATTGATTTAGCTTTTTATAAATTTAAGTAATTAGACCTTTGTCAAAGGTTTTTGTTATGAAGAATTTTTACACTTTGTTGCTTCCCTTCTTATTTTAGTTGAATTGAATTTGTTTGTACAAATTTTTTTTAATTTAATGTAATCAAAATCGTTTATTTTACATTTTCTGATTTTTTTCTAACTCTTGCTTGGTCTTAAAATTTTCCTTTTCCCAAAGATATGACAAGTATACTATTCTGTTTTTACCTAATTCACTTACAGTTTCCTTCTTTATATTCAATTCATTTACTCATTCTGAATTTTTCTTGATGTAGGGTATGAGATGTTGATGTAAACCCAATCTCTCCCATATTGTCTTCCAATTTTCCCAGAAGTTTTTGTCAAATGGAGGATTTTTGTCCCAAAAGCTGGCATCTTTGTGTTTATCATAGATAATCTTGCTGAGGTCACTTACTCTATGTTTATTCTTCTGATCCTCCATTCTGTCTCTTAGCCAGTACCATATTGTTTTTTGTTTGTTTGTTTGTTTGTTTTTATTTAAAACCCTTACAATCTGTCTTGGAGCCCTGGCTCCAAGGCAGAATAGTGGTAAGGGCTAAGCAATGAGGGTCAAGTGACTTGCCCAGGGTCACACAACTGGGAAGTATCTGAGGCCAGATTTGAACCTAGGACCTCCCATCTCTAGCCCTAGCTCTCAATCCACTGAGCTACCCAGATGCCCCCTATAGTATAGTTTGAGATCTTGATCTCCTTCTGATTCTAATAGTTGGTGGCATTCAAGATGGTAATTATAGTGATTTGACCCACCTGCTCTCTACTACCTTCTATCTCTTCCTTAGGTGGCTTTGTTGCCTCAATTAGATTGACTTATCTGTCCTAATAATAGCAGCTGGTCAGAAGTTTGTTTTGATGATGGTAATAGGGAGATTAAGCACCTTCTCCATAGGAAAATGTGCCTGGATAATGATTTCAGAAGTTGGCATGTTTTTCTGGGAAGTATGCCTTGAAGAAAGTATTGTTCCAATCCAATATATTGTGCAACACCTAATGAGAAAGGCTTATTGGAGGAAATGGATAAAAGCATTAGAAGACAAGAAACTGTGGATGTATTGCCATCTGAACCTATAGAGAAACAGTTCTCCAACCATGAGGATATCAAAGTAATTCTTTAATTGAAAAATAATAGAATCTAACTTGAAAAACCTGAGAAAGATCACACTTCTATAAATTATAATGAAATTATCAGCATTCCAACCCTAGGTTAAACATCTTCATTATTATAGGATACACATTTTTTTGTTATCCAAAAAATTTTAACTCACTGGTGTTTACTCTGATTGTAGAATCTATGACTGATTTCATGCCTAAGATATTTATTAGGACTCTTAACAATGATGCTTCAGAAAATTAGATGTGAATGAAATATAAGCAGGTAGGATTTGGAAATAATGTGTCCCTTCCTCTCTAGTATCTGTTGCCAATCATATCCATGTAAATCTTGAAATTTCTCAGACTTGTGAATGTTAAAAATTTCCACATTAAGGAATCCTCCATTGGAACAAATTCCCTACTGGAAACATTCCCCATTTTGATGTGAGAACTCTCCAGGATCAGAAATGGGAGGATCTCTACTCTACCCGTACTTAAGACTGCTTTAGGGGAGAAAACTCCTTGCTATGGGAGGACCTCTACTCCACCCATACTTGAGACTGCTTTAGGGGAGAAAACTCCTTGCTAAACAATAAAAGTACTTGGATCCATGCTTATAATAAGACAAGGAGTTCTTTGAGCCATGCCTGTTTTTTAGAATTGATACAATGGGATGCTAGGTACCTATAAAGGTTGGACAGGTTTTCTCTTAATGAGATTAGTCGACTCAGCTGTGTTTTCTCTGGTTCAGACTTACTGAGGAGATTTGTCGACTTAGCAGGAATTCAGATGGGCAGTCCTTTGGAAAATGTCTACAGTGATTGGTAGATGTAAGGACTTAGGGGAGGTGACATAGGAGAAAAACCCCTATATACGAAAAAGCAGAATCTCTTGAGGAAGAAATCCTTTTGGAGGATCTCTGATGAGGATTGCTTGGGAAGAATCTCTTGAGAGAGGCTCTGGAGAAGGGAAGCTCTTGGAAGACAATCTCTAAGGAGGTCTCGCTGGATCTCCTCTGAGGGGACTCTGTCCCTCTGGAAGCTCTGGAGAGAGGCCCTTTGGAATAGTCTCTGGCTGGAAGGCTCTTTGAGAAGGACTCTGGTTGGAATTCTCTCTGGTGAAGTCAGCTGAGATGGAGCTGGCCTGCTGTCACTAGAATCCTTGCTTAGACAGATCTTATGGTGAGTGATAACTGACTGGTTTCTCTCTTAAGGCTTAGGCCTGGGTTGGCCAGGCCTGCCCTGGGCCAACCTATTCTTTTCTCATTAATTCCTTTTCTCTCTCCTTCTCCTTTTCTTTAATTCCTCATTGTATTATTAATTAAATTCTCTATAAAACCCAGTTGCCTTGGGCATATTCATAATTTGGGAATATATTCCCTGGCGACCACCTTATATTTGATTTAAAAACCAAGACACTGTAGTGAAATATATTTTCTGTGGTCAAATTTACTCACCCTCTCTTATATCTATCACAGTTTATACCCTTAACTCTTTTAAATACTACAGTTTACAACCACAACAATTTTAAATCTCACAGTTACAGTTTATGGCTCCCACTCTTTTAACTGTTACAGTTTAAGGCCTTCAACTTATTTTAAATCTTATATCCATAAGTGGAAATCTAGGCTGAAAATAGAGTATAATTATGAATATCAATATATATGTATGTGTACATATCTTTTATAGATGTATATGTGTATATTTTTATCTGTAGTTGTACATATACATACAAACATATATGTATTTGTGTTTATATATGCATATATATTACAGATGTAAAAAGTGAACTTTGCTCTTAAGAAACTCTTTTGAGTTTGAAAGCCTAGGAAAAAAATAGAGATTCATGAAGGACAACTTCTCTATAGTAAACTTTTCATTTTCTTTGGATCTTTATTGCCTTCATTGAAAGTCAATTCTATGAAAACTTCACCTTTAGTTTATATACAATTTATATTTTGGTTCTACCAAATGTGGATAATCAGGCCCTTGGACTCCATTGTAAGCACTCCATGTATCTAAAATATGTGATAAAGGATGATAGTCTTGATCTTTCTCCATATAAAATGTAGAAAATGGATTCACTAACCCAAATAGAGAGAACCCAGAAAGATATTTATAGTAGCCCACAAACCCACAAATTATCTCTCATCTGTTATTTCTTTATTATTTTTTTAATAAAAAAAACTTTTCATGGTACCACAGAGGCTCTTATTGGCAGATTCTGGAGTATCTCTCAAAAAAGAATCTCCATTTGTAGTCTAAATATGTCAGCTTATCCAAATTACTAAGAGTTCTCTCTGAGGGAAGGATTCACTAGTGCAGAGGATACCTAACTAGATATTGTGAAAAAGCTTTATGAATTAAGTACAATTGAGGCATGGGAATGGGAGGTCAGATCCTACCATATTTATTAGGTGGAGTACACAGTTCAAGTATGAGAACCAGAAGCATGGAATCTCATTCTTCTTCCCCCTTTTCTCAGAACTTGAGCTTTGTTTCAGAAAATCCCAGCAATTGAAAGTGATGACAAGGCCAGTTTATAACCACAGAATCCTGAGAGGCTCATGTTATAATCGGAACAAGATGGGACTTGGAGAGAAGAGACCAAAGATCTATTTCCACCTCCATCATAAATAAACTGTGTGACCTGAGGAAAGTCACTCAGCTCTGTTGGTGGAGTTGAACTGGATGAGAAACTGTGTGGAGATGCTTACTCAAACTTACTTCAATATGCCGGGTGCAGGGAGGGCTGGGAGTCAGCTACTAAGGTCTGAACTTCCTGGGATGTGCATCCTCATCTATACTCCTGCCATTTTCTGCCCTTCCACTGCTTCTACTGCTGCTATTTACCCTAACAAAAAGACACACATAGGCACACACCAGGCATACACCAGGCACACAGAATCTTCTTCCAATATTATAATCAGATCACCACTATTACAGTTCCACTCATTAAATCTGTGACTTACCAGAACAATTCATTCTCTGGCCATCATACTTCTGAAAGTGTTGTCTCTGCAGTCAACCACACTAAAAGAGTCCTTTGAAACTTCTGAAGCACTTTACATATGCCATCTTATTGGATCCAACAACAACCCTAATAATAGGTGCTAGCGTTCAAATTTTACAGATGAGAAAATGGAGGCTGGAGTAGTTTAAGTGACTTGGCTAGGGTTACACAGCCAGTTAATTACTATTCCAGCATTCAGACTTGGCCTTCTTGACTTCACTTCCAGATCTCTCTCCTCTATCCAACCAAAATGTTTATTGCATCATAAAACCTTTGAATTTAAAGATGTCTTGATTTTGTATTTGTTCTTTTATTGCTAAGCATCATGTTTGGCACATTTTAAATATATAAGAAATATATTTTTATTCATTTATTTCTTATGAAGCAAACATGGTAAGGAAAAGGAAATCAGAGAACAAAAAATATTGATTCTGCCCTTTATTAGGATTTCAAATAGTTAACACTAAAAATTAAGTTGGCGTAGTCAGATCATTTTGGAAGGAATATTTAAATATATTCCTGAATCTCCTTATCATTTCATATTCCATTTCAAACACATAGAGAGAGTGGTAGTGTTGTATTTTTTCAAACGTTTTTATGACCAATATTCATGATGGCAAATGAGGATTTAGAGAGATGAAGCAAAAGGCACAAATTTTATATTTGAAATCTTGAGGGGGATAGAATGAGAGAATCACAGAATTTTAGAAAGTCAGGGATCACTGGGAAGTCATCAAATCTAATTCATACCTAATCAGGAATATTCTTTAGAACACACCCAATAAATGAATACCATACTTGAAGGCCTACAGTGAAGATAAATTCTTCAAAACAGATTGCCAATTTGGAATAGCACCATTTGTTAGGAAACATTTTCTTTGCATCAAACCAAATGATGCTGAACATTCCAGCCACTGATCCTTGTTCAGCCTTCTAGGGACAGCAGAATTTGTCTGATCCTTCTTCCACAAGGGACAGTATTCCAATACTTCACCCATCCATACTTACAATTTCATACTCCAGGATGACTATAGTCACTTCCTTATCTGTTAATCCTATGGAGAAATCATTCTCTAATAAAACTCCTTTGTGTATATTTCAAGTATCAATGGCCTTCCAAAAACATGACAGCCAAGACTAAATAAAATACTCAGAGGCACTGTGAAAGGGGAAAGTCAGGAAGATCTGAGCTCAAATCCAAGCTTATATATTTACTAGCTGTGTAACCCTGGACACTTTACTTAACCCCTCTTTTTCTTAGGTTCTCATCTACAAAATGAGGATGCACTGGAAAAGGAAATGGAAACTGTTTCAGCATCTTTGCCAAGGAAACCCCATGGACATTGTTTATGGGACCATATAGAGTCAGATACAAAGAAACTGAACAACAATAACTGAAAAGGACAGAAGATAACAGCAATACCATCATTTCCCTCATTTGAGGCAAAAGGTTTCTCAATGTTGTCCTGTATGGAATTAGCATTTTTGCATCAGAGACATATTTTTGACTGATATTATACTAGTAGCCCACTAATACATACTGAACTTTTTCTGATGAACCATGACTTCTTTATACTGAAGTCGTACTAGTTCATTTAAGTTCCTAAAATTCATTCTCCCAATGGAGAAGGCATAGAATTTACACGGGGAAAGGAATGTCAAAAACCAACCACAGATCGTCCTCTCAATTATCATCTGTGAAATCTAAGATTGCTTTCAACTCAAAATAAAACCATAACACAGTGTTATGCTTCCCCTTAGGACTCCTGGTTTCACATAGACCATGTTTGACCCCAGAAAATTACCTGCAAAAACCATTGCTCTCTCTATCCTATTAGCCCATTACTCCCATTGTTCTTCCTAAAAAATCAATTTATATGTTGATAGTATAGCATGTTCCTCAGTTTTTTTCCCATTATTGGCAAGATTTTACCAATTAATTGATGTTACCAAATACTGGACAGTATTTATTTCATCCCACAGAAAAATAAAAATAGGTTTAATTTTTTTCACAAGAACCTCTTAATATACAAAAACACATGAAGCATCCAAGGAATGTACTAGATTGTTTGCAGTTGATACTGAGGTTGTCTTTAGGACACTATGATGACTTCACTGTGAAATTCTTCTCCCCCATAGGATCATTCAAAGTTCCTTCCAGACTTTCAGGACCTCTCTATGATTTCTATTTTGTTCTAGTTACTCATTCTGCAAGGGTGTGTTGGGGCCAGTTCCAACTAGCTCACAAAGAGATCATTAAATTTTGATTGTGAGTAATTTTTCCATTGAAATAAGTAAATGTTACAAATTATGACTTACTTTATTCTTTTGTTGATGATCCAAACATCACAAAGTATTGGATAAAATGGCAATGACAGCTAAATTTTAAAGGATGTCATCTATTTATCTTTATTTTTTCCAAAGCCCTGGTTCTTGAGAATATAGCTGAATATCTCCAGTTTATGGGCTGCTGAATAAGTAATGCCTTTACCAGCAATACTATTCTTTCCAAGCAATTTAATGGTTTTGCTCTCCAAGTACTACATTATTAAAAATTATATAGCATATCTTCATTTTTAGAAGAATAAGAGCTAGAATTGCCATATCACACTATGTGTTTGTGTGTACTTATATCATTCATTCCAATATAACAACCTTAGAAATTAGGGCATACTATTAAGGTCATTTATATATAAGGAAACTGAGGCTGAGATTTTAAGTGACTTGCTTAATGTTATACAATATGAAAATGTTGAAGACAAACATAAACTCTGGTCTCTCCTGACTCCAAGTTTAGGACACTTTTTATTATTTGTTGTTGCATCTGAAAGGTTTGTTTTTTTACATTTTTATGTGTATAAAAAAGAAACCCTGTCTCGGGAGCTGGATCACAAAGGGAAAGCATGCACTGGATTTTCTCTTTAAGGAAAAGAATGTTCTAATTTAAACCATCGTCCCCTCATAGCTTTCCTAAAGGCATTCTTGACCTCTTTGTTCCTCAAGCTATAGACCAGAGGGTTCAACATGGGAATGACCATGCTGTAGAACACTGATGCCATTTTGTCTGAATCCATTGAATGGCTTGAACTGGGTCGAAAGTACATGAAGATGATTGTCCCATAAAATATGGACACTGCTGTGAGATGGGAAGCACAGGTGGAGAAAGCTTTCTGGCGGCCTTCAACAGAATGGATTTTCAGAATGGTGATGAAGATTAACAAATAAGAGGTAGAAATGACAATAAATGGGAAAATAGCAGTTAATGGTCCAAAGATAAGGATTACTGACTCGGTGATGTGAATATCTGAGCAAGAGAGAGGGAGGAGAGCAGGAAGATCACAGAAAAAGTGATGAACCACATTGGACCTACAGAAAGAAAGACTAAAAGTGTTTCCTATAATTATACAAGAGGCCAGAAAACCACAGATGTGAGACCCACTGGCCAGATACGCACATACTGCTGAAGTCATGGTAGTGGTATAATGTAGTGGCTTACACACAGCTGCATGGCGATCATAGGCCATGGAGGCTAAGAGGAAAATTTCAGTAGCAGCAAAGGCTGCAGCAAAGAACAACTGGGTAGCACATCCATTATAGGAGATGACCTTGTTCCCTGTGAGAAGCCCACTTATTACCTTTGGAGTAACAGCAGAGGAGTAGCCAAAATCCACCAGAGAGAGGTTACTGAGGAAAAAGTACATGGGAGTATGAAGGCAGGGATCCAGGGAGATTAGAGCTATTATCCCCAGGTTCCCTACCAGGGTGATGAGGTAGATGAGGGTGATCATTATGAAGAGAGGAATCTGAAGCTCTGGGGCATCTGTTAATCCTACGAGGATGAACTCATTCACTTCAGATCTGTTCTCCATAGATGTCATCTAAGAGTGATGATATTCTCCTGCAATAAAAGAGTAAATATCAAAAAAAAATCAACTGTGCATAATTAATGACTCCAAGACATAAAACATGGTCACAAAGAGATCTTACATGAGGACTAGAAATAAGGAACTAAGGGCCCAAGAGTCCAAGAGTACCTAGGTCCTTGTAATTGCAATTATTTTAGGATTTCAAAATTCATTGATTCAGTTTCTTACAAAGAGACTCCTGCATGTGTTAATCCCCACTTTTTTTCAATCTACCACAAATCTTAACAATCCCTCAAAATGGCATTTCTCCTTTCTGGAATGGGAAGTGCCTTATTCTTTGGCAGAAGGAGGACACAACCGGGAACATTTTGTCCTTTCATTCACTAATTTTTAATTTAGCTTTCTTCAAATCCCACCTCACAAAGACCTTCTTGTTCCATCTCAATTCCAATGCCTTCCTCCTTTTTGTTATTTCATATTTATCTTGGATATTGCTTGTTTGTTACATAGACTAGAAATTGTGAGCTCCTTGAGAACAGGGATAGAGTACTTCCTTTATTTGCATTCTCAGAGATTGGCATGGTGCTGGTCATGGAGTAAGTACTTAATAAATGTTTATTGACTCACTAAATGACCGGTGGTAACTCTTCCTCTCCAAACTAAGTTAAAGTGACCTTTGGGCTTCAGATAAATACATGATCCATCCACAGACCCCATCATAAGCCTTTAGAACTTGGAAAGAAATGCCACGGTTGTGTTTCACTCATTCAGTCTTAAGAGAACTTAGTATCATCTCCATCCCCATGAGACATTAGAAGAACATTTTCATAGAAGTTCTAAGTAGGCTGCCACATGCTTTCTAGAATAAGTGGAATCCCATAAAATTAGAGAAAACAGAATCAGGGAATCTCAAATCAGGACAATTCACTAGAGGTCCTCTACCTCTGGGTACATCTGACCAGAAATCACCTCTACAAAAATTGCCACAAAACATGTCAAATTAGAAAAGAAGATCTAGTTCTAGTAGTCGATTGAGATTCCCAAGAAATTACACTTTACAAGTTAAATGACCTAGAATTATTAATATATAAAAAACAGTCTTGCTGCCCAGGTAATATTTAAACTTGAAGGATAGAACTCATAACTAGAATATGGTTCTGGACAGATTTGTCTCACATTTTAGTAAAATGGTATAAGTAATAGCAAGCCATTATAATTTTTCAAGGCAAGAGGAACATATAAGGAAATCCCTGGGAAATGTGTGGGAACCATGGTGGAAAGCATTTACACCATTATAAGCATAACAGTATATTGTTGTATATAGCATCAAATATTGGAAGAGGAAATGGATGTGGAATTTGGTAAACATCACAACATTTGTATGGCAGAATGATCTATTAGTGTTGGGGAACTTAAATTATCTGGGCAACTGTCAATATTTTCTTTCTTATTCTGTCTTTCATTCTGTTTCTCTCTATAACTCTGTCATTCTCTGTCTCTGTCTCATGGTTTGTGTTTTTCTCTGCATCTCAGCCTCTGTCTCCATCACTCTGTCTCCATTTTTTCTATATATTTATCTCTGTGTCTCTTTCTATTGCTCCATCTATTATATCTATACCTAGGTATCACTGTGATTTTCTCCTCAACAAATAGATTTTGAGGGGGCAGCAAGGTAGCTCTTTGGATAGAGAGTCAGACCTAGAAATGGGAGGTCCTAGGTTCAAATCTGGCCTCAGACTCTTTCCAGATGTGTGACCCTGGGCAAGTCACTTAACCTCCATTGCCTAGCCCTTACCACTCTTCTGCCTTGGAACCAATGTACAGTATTGGTTCCAAAACAGAAGGTAAGGGTTTAAAAAAATAGATTTTGACTTCTTAGTGAAAATAATATTTTGTTCCATCTAAAGTTCTAAAGAACCAATAAGAGGAAATTCTATTTGGCATTTGATTCTCATAGAGGAAAAGGAATTGTTAGGAAGAATAAAAATAAATGGGACTATTAAAGGAGTACAGGAAAATAATTAAATTAATTAAGTCACTCAAAGTTTGAGGTCGATAAAGATAAGAAAACTAGAAATGACCAAACATGCATATAAGTCAATTCAGGCAATTCAGAGGATGTAAAAAACAGGATCCCATGAATTAAAGCTATAGGGAATTCAAATGGGACATGGTCAAAAGATCTAAAAAATGAGAATTTTAAGATAGTCATTGGGCAGACATAGAAATAAAAAAAATTGTAGAAAGGTAAAAAAAGGACTAGGAACTAAGGATGATTGCAAAAGCAGATCCTTATGTCACTATCAGAAATTTGTTTGGATTCAGGATGGTTTGGGGCAAGCACAGAAAGCTAAAGACTGCAGAAAGATTTTTTTTTCCCTCTTAGTTGGCAATTTAGGGAAAAAAGGGATAATCCAATAAGGAACTGGGATGATTCTCAAGGTTGATGAGAAAGGGACAATAAATGACAACAAAGGTAAAGCTGCTCAGTTTGTATTTTACTTCTATTTTCTTGTACAAGGAGTAAGATCTTTGGATTGAGAACAGAATAACCATGGCTAAAAGAAAATTGATACCAAAGACAGTGAGAGTTAGCACTTACATTAGCAGAGAGAAGGAAATAAGCATTTGTAAAGCATCTATTATGTGCCAAGCACTGGGCTTAGCATTTTATGCCTATCATCTCATTTGTTTCTCACAAAAACCCTGAGATTTGGGTGCTATTATTATCCCCATTTATACTTGAGGAAAGTAAAGCAAACCCAGGTTAATTGACCTTGCCCAGGGTCACAGAGTAAATGTATGAGGCTGGACTTGAAATCAGGACTTCCTGACTCCAGTCCCCATGGTCCATCCTCTATACTAGAACCGCCTCTTTAATGTCCACAGTGTCTGAAATACATTGCATCATGTGATCTAAGAAGAGCTTTGTGGCCCACATGGAAAACCAGAAAAGTACTCTGACTTTACACTGCTTACACAAGTCACTTGAGTCACTTGGCTTCAAATTACTTATCTGTAAAAAGAAGATGATAATAATTGTACTTATCTCACACAAGTGTTTGGTGTTCCATATGAGAAAATCAAGGGAAAGCTCTTTGCAAATGTTTAAGTCCTATATAAATGTAGGCTAATATCATTAAAGACTAGGAATACATCTCATCTAAACTTTGTTATCTACCTGTGCCCTCAAGAAGTAAATGGAGTTCTTTGTACATGGAATACCGTTGATCACCATTATTTAATTGTTCATTAGGACTCCACAGCCACCCATATCTCCCAGTGTTCCTTTAGTTCCTGAAGAATGTTGAGCTAGAGAAGCTGCAAGTAGTAGATGATAACTGGTGTTTAAAGAGCACTTAGATGCTAGAAAACAATTTACATACATGATCTCATTGGAACCCCAAGATAACACTATTAGATAAGTCCCACAAGGATAATTATGTACTTTTTATGCATATGAAAATGGAAGAAGTCAAGTAACTTACCCATATGGAAACATGGAGTAAGTTGCTGAAATAGAGAAGGTTTTTCTCCACATCTCCCTACTTCCAGTTTCAGAAAGGTTTCCACTATACCAAGTTGTTGTCTACACAGGCACTGCAGTCTTGTATTAGATAGTCTAGAATCTACCTGGCTTAATATGGGAGAAGATGGCCAGGACTCCAAAGAGGAGAGTTAGCCAAGAACTTCATATTCAAAGTTTGGCCTTCAAGTCTCAAGCTTATTGTGTCTCATCTTATTAGAGAAAATCTTCACTAGTCACTGGAATAGGGTTTAGAAGTTCCTAGTGGAAGGAAGTTCACTTTTGGCCAATGTGGACGCATGTTTGGCAGTAGAGTTAGTGATCCCTGTCTTTACCCTCTGTGCAGCTCAGTTTCAGGAAACACGAAGAAACTAAATGAATGAGTGATGATTCAGGGAATTTGACCTCCCAGATGGTACTATAGCACTTGTAGTCTATAATGGAATGCTTTAATCTCACAAACTAAAGCCAGGAATGAGGCAGGGACTTTATGCAGACATGGGAGCCCTACAGCTCTAGGGAAATGATGCTCCCTTGGAGACACTCACATCTCTGCTGCCAACTCATATGCAAAACAAGCCATTAAATTCTTCTCTGACCATGGGGACAAAACCATGAGTACACACAGAGACCATGTCCTCATGGGAATTTTGTCATTATTAGTTTGTGGTTAGAAAAGTGAGATAGAAAGGGGTCTGGAGAAAGCCATCAACTAAAACTGGGTTTGAATCCAGTTTCTACCACTTTCATAGTACATGATATTGGCCATGTCTTTGAATATCTGCAAGCCTCAGTTTGTTCATCTTTTAAATGAGTACAGTGTAAACTCAAGCCTAAATATGATCAAAAGGTTTTTGTGATGAACAAATGTGTTTCTAAACATGAAAGAGTGTTGGGGTAATAAAAAGATCTATCCAATGGGAGCTAGGGAAACATCACTGAACTTGGTGTTAGAATATCTGGAATAGAAATGGATGTCAATGTGAAACTTTAGGCAAGTCACTTAACTGAGATAATCCTTGATTTCTTCATTTGTAAAATGCAAATAAACATATTTGCATGCTCTAACTCAGAATTATGCTGAGGATAGCAGTTTATAATTGATAAATGATAGCCTTGAGGGATTGTGGTAAGAAGGTTGAGGGAAGCTGACAAATCCCCACTGGCTGACAAAGACACAGTTTGGGAGATGGGGACTGCAAGGCAGCCCCCTGAAAATGAGGCTTCCACTGATCCCCCTCTGTGACTTCTGTCTCTCTCCAACTTCTCTTACTAATGGACTTGTTATGATTATTGTTCTCTCCCCAATACAGGAGAAATAATATGAGAGCAAATACTTATAGGGTTAACACACATATGTCCCACTTTAATCTCCCTAGATTATTACCCTAAAAAGATTGCATTCACAGAATTAAAGCCTAAAGATCATTACCCATTAACCCTCCTCTCTCTCTCAAGCAGAGATACACTTCAAGGCCCCACACCCAAAACTGATCAAATGCCTGAGCACCATAATAAATCCTTCCTTACAGTTAACACATTCTGATGAATTTGTTGGTAGACAGAAACCAGGCAACATTGCCAGGCATTTTAAAGTAATACAAGAAAAGCAGAACTTGTAAGTTGAGGAAAATCCCAAATCTGATCTTCTTTAAGTTACCTTTTAACTCTGTACTTAGATAGGAAATGTTGTTATTCATCTCCTAAGTAATTGTGATTGATTGTGAAAGCTGATCAAAAGCACAATGATCCTCCCAGAAGGTCAGGGGATAGTAATAGTGGTAGTCTCTCGGTGACTGAGAATGACTATTATCTTTGTGCATTATCATCTATTGATGTACCCTCATGTGGCTTTGAAGTCCAAACTATAGGGTGGACAGGGTTAGGATAGATGAGTGTGCACAAAGATACTTGTGGGTGAAGGAGA
Source organism: Monodelphis domestica (assembly GCF_027887165.1). Classification (NCBI taxonomy): domain Eukaryota; kingdom Metazoa; phylum Chordata; class Mammalia; order Didelphimorphia; family Didelphidae; genus Monodelphis; species Monodelphis domestica. Next base: position 18,290,711 of record NC_077232.1, on the reverse strand, counting down.
GTTAAGTGGAAAAGCTGATGCACAGAGACAGTCCCACTCTCTTGGTGTTGGAAGCCTGGGTCCAGTGGCATGAAAAATCGTTACACCTGGAGACTTCCTCAGCTGCACTGGATGGCCATGTTGTCCTTTGTGCTCCAACATGCCCTAAGCACTCCACAGTGCTTTGCTGCGTCACCATCTCAGCTGTTGAACTTTCTTATTGGTTTCTTCCGTCTGTTCCGCCGAAGCAGTCTTCACATGCTGGGTGAGCAAAGCCCTGGTTCACCAGGGGTCGACGACCCGATGGCTACCCTCACAAGGTTTAGCCAGCCTGTCGTAGCCGTTGCCCGGGGTATGGCCGCTGCTGCATGCTAGCAGCTACTGGGAGTCACAAGTGAGAGCTGGGTGTCAGGTGGGGGTCAGAGGCTGGAGAGCTGCCCTAAGAGGGCACGACAAGCCCTCCATACCAGAGATACTACCCCTCCCTGAGCACCCCATATACCCCAGGTCAGGGGGTACTAACCTCTAAACTACCCTATCCATATCATTCATCTCCATCACAAATTTTCAGGTGCAGTAACATGGTAAATGTTCACAGAATCCTTTGTTGTAGTAACATCACAAGATTATTGATTAAGTGATTTGTTAATGTGGGACATATCCAATTAAATTTAGATCATGTATATAGAAAATGTATTGTATGCCAAAGAATTATGTACTCAGTAAACCTATATAATAAATGACCCTCCATGCCATGGCAGAACACTATGTGATGCCTGAACATGTGTGACTGAACACATAGAGATTCTCACCCCATTATTCGACTGAAATTACCACAACTGGACAGAGTGGACTTCTGACCTTCAGAGAGAGACCACTGGACGGCTTGCAAAAGATGGTGGAGTAGGATATCAGATTCCCTAATTCTCCAGATTCTCCCACAAACAATAAAAAATAAATCCATAGAATAAATGCAAAAAGCAGCAAAAACAGAAAAGAATTGGGAGTGAATCAGAGTAGCCAAGACAACTTAGGAGAAAGGTCTCTGAAATCCTTGGCCTCAATTTTACCTGATAGTACAAACACCTAGTAATCAACAAGTCACGAGAATTAGGGAAATAATGAACAGCTGTAGCTTGTCTACTTGACCTAGAACTTTAGGCAGTTGCAGATACTAATGGAGTCAACAGGCAGCAAGCTCTGGGGGGTAGATGTGTGGCCTGCAAACTCAGTTCAAGATGCCACTCACCCACAGTTGGAGGTTGACCACCAAACCAAAAAGGACTTCAGGGGCCCAGTTGCACTGATAAGAAAGACATGAGCTCTGTCCCAGTCTGGAGCTTCAGGAGAAGAAGAGTAAAGAATGAGCACATACTAGTGAGTATGATTGCTGAGGGTCTAAGGCTCTGCTAACTACTGTTACCCACAGAACAGTGGAGTCTCTGGCTGCCATCCCAGGGAGAAGACAAGCTGTCTGATTACAGTGGTAGAACTATAATGGGACAGGAGGACCTCTAGTTGCAGTATCTGAGGTCAATTACAAGCTGGGGTTTGAGCCAAGGGAAGTAAGGACTATATCTGGGCCAAAATTATAAAAATGGTAAGAAGTTAGTAGGGCCAAAAGGAAAAATAAACACAAAAATTTCCAAAATCAGGGGCATCAACTCCTGTATCATGAGAATAGTTAAACTCTAGAATAAAGCAAACAATTAAGGCTATTGGTTTGCTGCCAAAAAAACAATTGAAGGAGGAGAAAATAGAGTATCTAAATAAACCCATCAAAGAAAAAGAAATTGAATAGGCCATGAATGAACTTCCTCAGAAAAAAAAAATCAAGACCAGACAGATTTACAAGGGAATTTTGCCAAACATCTAACTATCAACTAATTCCAATATAGAATTAAACAAATATGGTGATGATATTTAAAGCAGTGATAGCAAAAACAATGAAGTAAAATTACAAACCAATTTCCAAAATGAATATGGATGCCAAAACTCTAAATAAAGTACTATCTAGGAGATAACATTGTCACCAAATAGGATTTATACCAGGAATGCAGGGATAGAGTAATATAAGAAAAACTATCAACATAACTGATTACAATATAACAAAAGTAATGAAAATAATATAGATTGACAAAATACAAGTCTCATTCCCATTAAAATTCTTGAAAGTATAGATGTAATTGGATTTTTTCTTAAAATATGAAGCATCTACCTAAAACCATTAACAAGTATTATAAGTAACATGGATAACCTAAAAGCCTTCCCAATAAAATCAAGAGTGAAACTAGGATGTCCATTACCACCAATATATTTAACAGTGTTAGGAAAGCTACTAATACCAATAAGAGAAGAAAAAGAAGTTGAAAGAATCAGAATAGGCAAAAAGGTCATTGAACTATCTCTTTCTGCAAATAATGTGATAGTGTATATGTGGAAAATTCTACAGATGTAACTAAAAAGTTAGTTGAAATCAATAATTTTAGTAAAGTAGCAAGATATAAAATAAATTCACCTGAATTATTATCATCTTTATATATTATTAACCAAGTCTACAAGAAGAGAGAAGAAATACTTCATTTAAAATATCCACAGATCAGATGAAATATCTAGAAGCATACCTTCCAAAATAAACCCAGGAAATATACAAACATTATTATAAAATATTTTTACACAAATAATCATATCTAAATAATTAGTGAAATATTTATTATTCATGAATAGGTATAGAGACAATATAAGTAAATGGCAATCCTATCTTAAGTAATCTATTTATTGTATGACATCCCAATCAAATTATGAAAAATTATGCCATTGATGTAGAAAAAATCATAATCTAATTAATTTGGAAGAACACAAGATCAAGAATATCAAAAGAATTAATGAAAAAATAAAGTCAAGTCTAGTAGTGTTGGATTTTAAACTATATTTTAAAGTAATAATTATTAAAAGTACCTGATGCTGGCTAAGGAATAGGAAGATAGATCAATGGGATAGAATAGACATACAAAAAACAGTAAAAGATTATAGTAATTTTGTATTTGACAAAGGTATAGATCAAGGATGTTTGGTAAAAAATTGCTGTGATAACTGGAAACTAGTTTGACAGAAACTAGGTATACACCAATATCTTACATCATTATCTAAGATAAGAGCAAAAGGGATATATGATCTAAATATAAACAAATTCATTTGAGTATAGAATCCTATATTGCCCTATTGAGAAGCAGGATGGAAAGAAGTCAAAGGGGGTAGAATAGAAGGGAGAGAAAGTAGGGATTGGTGATTTAAAGCAAAAGAATTTTGAGGAGAGATAATGAAAGGAGAAAAAGCAAGATCAAAAGGAGAAAATAAGATGGGGTTGGTAATGAGGAAGAAGTTGAGGTCTCTAAGGCCATCTTCTTGGTGACTATATACATATATATATATATGTGTGTGTGTGTGTGTATATATATATATATATATATATATATATATATATATATATCCTTTTGAAGACCCCAGAACATAATTTTACAAGCCAAGTGAAATAAATGAATGATGAAAAAGCATTTAGTAGATGCCTACTATATGCAGTGTTGAACCAAATGCTGGGAATACTTATGGAAAAGTAAAACATACACTTCCCTTAAGGGCTCTGATTCAGAGGACATTTCAAATGCAAGTATTATTTAAAGGATCAGACTCTGCTATGACAGAACAAATGGTAATATATCTTGATATCATTTGCATTGATATTATTTTCCATTTTTAATTTTATTAATTTGAAAAATCAATATCTAATCAGCAACAATTGGAAAGTGCCAAGAGCTAGAGTGGGAAAAAATACTTTCTTCCTAGATCATCTTGAGCATTAGTGACAAAGAGGGAAGATAGTGCAGAACTTGGAGAAACCATTACAAAATCACATCTTCTCAAGAGCTATGCCCTTGGATAATGGCTTCATGGAATGTAATGAAAGCAGGGTGGGTGGTTTCACAGTTTCCACTCTTCCTGGGACCCTTATGATAAAAGCAATTATCCAGTAATTGGTGCAAATGATATGGAAGATGGTAGTTGCTCTACTTCCCAGGTAACACCTACATCCCTGAGTTGTTACAAGAATCAAATGTGATCTTAAAAAGCACTTAGCACAATGCTTGGCATATATAGGTGCTCTATAAATATTAGTTATTATTTTTTTTTCATTAGCACTAATAGTAGGAGTAGCAATAGTAATAGGAGTAGGAGTAGTCCTCTTTTACACATGACTTCCTTCTCTAAATTATGAATGTTATGTCTAGTCTAGATATTGGACTCTAGTTTATCTTTCATTGTCATCACATTCTAAGATGTCATAGTATTCAAGGTGGTAATTTTGCTGGTTTGATCCAGCTATTACCTGTTGTGTCTTGCATAGGTGGCCTTGTGACTTCAACTAGGCTGCCTTTCTGCCTATATCAATAGGAGAAGCTGATCAGCAATTTGTTCTGATGTTGATTATAGGGGTGGTGGTACCTTCTCCACAGGCAGAGATTATACTTTTGGATAATAACTGCAGAAGCTGTCCTGGTGGCCTAGTGAATACTTCTTGAAGAAGATTTCCAATGCATTGGTTGTTGTTTAGCCATTTAAATTGTGTCCAATTCCACATAATGCCACTGGTATTTTCTTGACAAGGATACTGGAATGGCTTACAATTTCCTTCTCTTCATTTTACAGATAAGAAACTGAGGCAAACAGGATTGTGTGACTTGCCCAGGGTCACACAAATAGTGAGTTTATGAGGTCTTATTTGAACTCCTAAAGACTTTTCTGATTCCAAGCCTACTGCTCTATCTACCACTCCACCTAGTTTCTTCACCAATGGATTGTATAACTCCTAATATGGAAGGTTTATGAGAGGAAAAGTACAAAATGTTATAGGATAAGAAGGTGCAGATGTGTTTTCATCTATTTTTATACAGATAATACTCTCCAATAATGAGAATTTCAAAGTAATTTTTTTAAAGTAAGGAACCATAGAATAATGTGAAAAAGCTGAAAGGAGATAGGTTTTCTGAAAATTAAATTGAGCCAAAATATGTATGCCTCTGAAAATTCCAGCCAGTTCCCTCTTTTCTGCCTTGTGGATCAAACAGATACAAACAGATACACAAGAAACATCTTCCATTACTTCAACCACCCACAGTTAAATGTTCATCCTCCAAGATGAATACATTCAGTTCCTTAACTATTCCTCCTTTGGAATAGTCTCCAATAAGCCTCCCTTTTGCATGTTACAGGCATCAATATCCTTCCTAAAATGCAACACCCAGAACCAAATAAATACTCACATGTCCTCTGAAATGAGGCCCCTATGTGCTACCAATGGATAAAGCATCAAGGCTAGTCAGAAATGTTGGAATTAAAACCCAGCTTTAGATATTTGCTAGCTTTGTGACCCTAAGAAAGTCACTTAATCCTTATTTGCCTCAGTTCTTCATCTATAAAATAGATTTATATTATTTATATATTTTATATATTTATTATATTTATTATTTGCATATTATATGATATATACATTTATATTTAAATAAAATTTAGAATTAAACACAAATAAATGACTGAACAACAATAATAATTTTTCAAAAGGCAGATGAAAAGTAGCAATGCAATCACTTCCCTTATTTGAGGCAAACAATTTCTCAATGTGGTCATGTATGGCATTAATATTTTTAATTGCAAGTCATACTATTGACTGATATTATACTAATAGCCCAGTTATATCCACTGAGTATTTTCAGATGAACCATGCCTACTTTATAATAGTATAAAGTATATATGGGAACAAAAATTTTAAATCTCAGATGGAAAAGATATAGAGCCAAAGTAGGGGAAGGAAACACCAAAAACCTACTAGATATTTGGGCCTCCGTTACCTCATCTGTGAAATCTAAAAGTAATTTCAACTGGAAATCCAAGTATTCGCTCTTTCAAAGTCCTAAACTCCTCACCAAGACATGTGGACTGCCGAGGACCATGCTTAATCCTAGAAAATGAATTTCAAAAAAGATTGTTCTCTCTCTTGTTAGTTTCTTTTCCCTGAAGTGTTCTTGTTCCTGAAAAATCAATTTGAGCACTAAGTATAGCATGATCCTAGTTTCTCCCAATATGATCAAGTTAGGTCTCCAAATCCTTGAAAATAATTCAAGTTACCCAATACTGGAAAGTCTTTATTTCAACTCACAGAATAGTCATAAGATGTTTTTTTTTTTTAATTCACAGGAACTCCAATTCAGATACACAGAAAATAAAGCACCCAAAGAACCATTTAGCTTAAATAGAAGTGATATTGAGGTTGTCATCAGTAAACTATACTGACATCACAGTGAAATATCTCTCTCCCACAGTGCCATTTAAGGTTCTTTCCAGCCCATTAGGATGACTTTTTGGTTTTTACATTCCTTCCTAAAGTAATACTTCAGGGCTGTTGCTGGAGCCAGTTCTAACTAGCTCACAAAAAAGATAATTAAATTTGGGTGTGAGCATTTGGACCGGAGAAATGAGTAATTTCTACAGATAAGTGTTGAATTTACTTTTTTGTTGATATCTTCATTTCAGAAAGTAACAGATAAAATAATAATGTGGATTAAATTTCAAAGTATGTCATGTATACACTTTTTTCTGAAAAGCTAGTTTAGTGCTTACTGGATAAATAATGCCATTATCATCAGTTCTATTCTTTTTAAAGCAATCCAATTTAATGGCTTTGCTCTTCTGTTGTGTCTATGAATGTTTGTGTGTGGGAATACACTCTCCCACACACAAACATTCATAGACACTACATGGAAATTTTAGAAAGAGGAGATCAGCTACATAATTTTTAACAATGTACTACTTGAAGAGCAAAGCCATTTAATTGAATTGAATCATTCATTCCCCACAAAAATCTTTTAAGATAGGGGATATTACTAAGGCCCTTTAAAAATGAGAAAACTGCCATACCCATTGAACTACCAAAATACGTCTTCACTGATTTAGAAAAAACCATAACAAAGTTCATTTGGAAGAACAAAAGATCAAAGATATCCAGGGAAATCATGAAAAAAAAAATACAAAGGAAGGTGACCTTGCAGTCCCTGACCTTAAAATATATTACAAAGCAGCAGTCATCAAAACAATTTGGTACTGGCTAAGAGACAGAAAGGAGGATCAGTGGAACAGACTGGGGGCAAGCGACCTCAGCAAGACAGTATACGATAAACCCAAAGATCCCAGCTTTTGGGACAAAAATCCACTATTCGACAAAAACTGCTGGGAAAATTGGAAGACAGTGTGGGAGAGACTAGGAATAGATCAACACCTCATACCCTACACCGAGATAAATTCAAAATGGGTGAGTGACTTAAACATAAAGAAGGAAACCATAAGTAAATTGGGTAAACACAGAATAGTATACATGTCAGACCTTTGGGAGGGGAAAGGCTTTAAAACCAAGCAAGACATAGAAAGAATCACAAAATGTAAAATAAATATTTTTGACTACATCAAACTAAAAAGCTTTTGTACAAACAAAACCAATGTAACTAAAATCAGAAGGGAAACAACAAACTGGGAAAAAATCTTCATAGAAACCTCTGACAAAGGTTTAATTACTCATATTTATAAAGAGCTAAATCAATTGTACAAAAAATCAAGCCATTCTCCAATTGATAAATGGGCAAGGGATATGGATAGGCAGTTCTCAGATAAAGAAATCAAAACTATTAACAAGCACATGAAGAAGTGTTCTAAATCTCTTATAATCAGAGAGATGCAAATCAAAACAACTCTGAGGTATTACCTCACACCTAGCAGATTGGCTAACATAACAGCAAAGGAAAGTAATGAATGCTGGAGGGGATGTGGCAAAGTAGGGACATTAATTCATTGCTGGTGGAGTTGTGAACTGATCCAACCATTCTGGAGGGCAATTTGGAACTATGCCCAAAGGGCGACAAAAGAATATCTACCCTTTGATCCAGCCATAGCACTGCTGGGTCTGTACCCCAAAGAGATAATGGACAAAAAGACTTGTACAAAAATATTCATAGCTGCACTCTTTGTGGTGGCCAAAAACTGGAAAACAAGGGGATGCCCATCAATTGGGGAATGGCTGAGCAAATTGTGGTATATGTTGGTGATGGAATACTATTGTGCTAAAAGGAATAATAAAGTGGAGAAGTTCCATGGAGACTGGAACAACCTCCAGGAAGTGATGCAGAGCGAGAGGAGCAGAACCAGGAGAACATTGTACACAGAGACTAATACACTGTGGTATAATCGAACGTAATGGACGTCTCCATTAATGGTGGTGTAATGTCCCTGAACAATTTGCAGGGATCCAGGAGAAAAAAACACTATTCATAAGCAAAGGATAAACTATGGGAGTGGAAACACCGAGGAAAAGCAACTGCCAGAATACAGCGGTTGAGGGGACATGACAGAGGAGAGACTCTAAATGAACACTCTAATACAAATATTATCAACAAAGCAATGGGTTCAAATCAAGAAAACATGTAATGCCCAGTGGATTTACGCGTCGGCTATGGGGGGGGGGGAGGAAAAGAAAATGATCTATGTCTTTAATGAATAATGCTTGGAAATGATCAAATAAAACATATTTTAAAAAAATGAGAAAACTGAGACTGGGTCTTTAAGCTGCCTCAGGCTACAAAATGTGAAAATTTCTGAGAAAGAATTTAAATGCAGGTATCTCCTAACTCCAAGTCTTTCTACTTTCTACTACATGATGTTGTCTCTAAGAAATTATGGATTACATTTCTAAGTGCATAAAGAAAATAGCCTGACTTCAAGGATGGATCCCAAAGGGTTCTGGAGCAGATGGAATTTTCTCTTTAATTAAAAGAATTATCTAATTGAAGTCTTTTTCTCCCCATAGCTTTCCAAAAAGAGTTCTTGACTTCTTTGTTCCTCAGGCTGTAGACAAGAGGATTCAACATAGGGATAACCATGGTGTAGAATACTGACACCATTTTGTCTGAGTCCATTGAATGGCTTGAGCTGGGTTGGAAGTACATGAAGATGATGGTCCCATAAAATATGGACACTGCTGTGAGATGGGAACCACAGGTAGAGAAGGCTTTCTGTCGGCCTTCTGAAGAATGGATCTTCAGGATGGTGATGAAGATTAGCAAGTAAGATGTAAAAATGACAAGAAATGGGAAAAAAGCAGTGAATGACCCTAAGATAAAGAAAACTGACTCAATGAAGTGAATATCAGAGCAAGAGAGAATTAGGAGAGGGGGGATATCACAGAAAAAATGATGGACCACATTGGACCTGCAGAAGGAAAGGCTAAAGGTGTTTCCTATAACTATGGAGGAGGTCAGAAAGCCACAGATATAAGCCCCACTGGCCAGATATGCACATACTGTTGAAGTCATGGTAGTGGTATAATGTAGGGGCTTACACACAGCTGCATGGCGATCATAGGCCATGGAGGCTAAGAGGAAACTTTCTGTAGTAGCAAAGGCTCCAACAAAGAACAACTGGGTAGCACATCCATTATAAGAGATTCTCTTGTCCCCTGTGAGAAGCCCAGACATCACCTTTGGGGTAACAGTTGAGGAATAGCCAAAATCCACCAGAGACAGATTACTGAGGAAAAAGTACATGGGGGTGTGGAGGCAAGAATCCCAGCTGATCAGAGCTACTATCCCCAGGTTCCCTACCAGAGTGATGAAATAGATGAAGGTGAACATTATGAAGAGAGGAATCTGAAGCTCTGGGGCATCTGTTAATCCTACAAGGATGAACTCTTTCACTTCAGATCTGTTCTCCATAGGTATCATTTGGAAGAGGAGTCATTCACCTATTACAAAAGAAAAACCATAAAAATTCATGATTAACTACTCTCAGATACAACACAGAGCCAGAGGCACATCTTGCATGAGGGATGGAAAAAATGGATTAAGGGGCTAAGAGCACCTAGGTCGCTGTTATCTACTCCATGATTCCAAATGCACAGATCCAAATCACTGTTGGGAGACAGATCATCACCCTCTGCTTTCCAACTTTTTTCAAAATACAGGATACTTAATTCCAAAAGGAGTATAGCCCTCTTCAGGGCAAAGAAATACTTGTATATCTGGTGAAAATTAGCATAGTTTAAGAATTTATAGTTGTGAAGATTTGGAGAATACTCTTCCTTAAAAAACAATGTAACAAATTTAAGTATTAGGGAGATGATAACAAAGATAATAACAAATCTATATTATGTTTTAAAGAATGGAGAAGGGCATATGCCTCAGTTTTGAATTTAAGTTGAATTCAATCCCAGGTAAAACTTTAACCTGTTTTGAATCAAGAACACATGTGACACCCAGTGGAATCATGCGTCGGCTATGGGGGGTGGGGGGGAGGAAAAGAAAATGATCTTTGTCTTTAATGAATAATGCTTGGAAATGATCAAATAAAATATTATTTTAAAAAATCAAAATAAAATAAAATAAAATAAAATGTTGTACTTATAACTTAAAAAAAAAAAACTTTAACCTGTGCTTTGAAAGGGATAACAAGGGTACAGTGAGAAGAAGAGACAAGGGATGCTCAGAGTCAGTATGATTTCATGAAGAATAGGTCCTTACAGGTACTCTTTGCTTCCCTACTTTTAAAAGTTTGCTAAAATGGTAAATAAAATGCTGCATGTATAGCTTACCTCTAATTTTATAAAACTTTTGAAAAATCTTTCATTTTCGAGCTGTGGAAAAGATGTGCAATGAAGGCTAGATGATAGTAAAACTGGGTGGATAATGATTAGGTAATAATGACTATATCAAATAGAAAGGAGGTATATAATAAGTAGTCCATGGATATGGACTTGGCCTTGGAATGTTTATTAATTTTTATCAATGGCTTGAATAAAATCATAGTGCGTGAAATAAATTTGGAAATGACAGAATTGGAGGGAAGAAAGCTGAAATATTGGATAGCAGAATTAGAATTCAAAATTAATAGGATGGAACTTTAAGTTGAAGCTAATAAGAAGATATTGAAAAACAAAGGCTTACCTGCATTCAAACATGTATTTCAGAAGTGCCAATGTAGAAGACAAGATTTAAGAGTTTTAATAGACCAAAAATCAAATAAAACTCAGTAATGAGATAACATAGATAGTCTTGATGGTAATTTGGTAGTTTGGTAGTAGTCAAGGTTTGTTGACTCTTGATAACCCACAGTGAAGATCAGCCTTGCAGGCTACCCCCACAGGCCCAATGTGATTTTCTGACTCTTAGACCAGTTAAAAACTAAGACAGGCAGGCCCAGAGATGAAATTTCCTGGGTTCAAATCTGGACTCAGACACTTTCTAGATGTATGATCCTGGACAAGTCACTTAACCCCCATTGTCTAGCCCTTACTGCTCATCTGCCTTTGAACCAATACACAGTATTGATTCCAAGAGAAAAGATAAGGGTTTTAAAAAAAAAGACAAGGTTTTATTTGAATCTCAATAAACAGGATGGAAGGAATAGGAAATAGGATGCCCGAAATCTAAATTTTCTGACTAACCCAAACCCTTTTCTAAGGCCTCTGCAAAGGAGTAACTTTTGGTCTTCTAGCTGCCTAATTCACAACTCTGGCTGTCCAAGATTCTCCCCAACTATCTTACTATCTGACTAAAAATCCTCCCAGATAAGTTTGGTAAGGTATATAGTTCTTCAGATCATGTAGGTTGACCCTTTATCTCAGGGACCAACCCTGGCCAATTAGGCCCAAGATGGCTGAAGGCCTTCTGGTCTTTCTTCACTGGCTTGGCTGGACACAGAGCTTAGAGCAGGTGGAAACACTCTCTCAGGATACTGGAATCTTGAGTAGATGAAATAGTAGACAGGATTGTTCAAACTGGACACCAGGATGGGTAGCTTTGGCTCCACAGGGATAAGAAACCCAAACCCCCACTTCACTCACACAAATGGCAAGTAGCAAGAAGTTAGAGCTTCCACCTCCCCCCAGAAACAGGAAACCAAAAGCCCAGCATTCTCTTGTGTCCACTTTTATGATGTCCCAGATTCCAGAACTGAGACCATATTGTTCCACGGTGTGCAGCAAGGTCCCTCTTTGCAAACTCTCCTCTCTACTACGTGTTTGCAAACCATTTCCTTCCTTTCCTCATTACAGTAGCATGAAATGGTGAACAAGAAAATTAATTTGACAAAAGGGTGCCTTGAGAAACATAGCACCAGGGAATAGGGGAAGGGGAGTCCTCTGATATTTTTTTTTAAAAACCCTTACCTTCCATCTTGGAGTCAATATTGTGTATTGCCTCCAAGGCAGAAGAGTGGTAAGGGCTAGGCAATGGGGGGTCAAATGACTTGCCCAGGGTCACACAGCTGGGAAGTGTCTGAGGCCAGATTTGAACCCAGGACCTCCCATCTCTAGGCCTGACTCTCAATCCACTGAGCCACCCAGCTTCCCCAGTGCTCTGGTATTGTAGCAATAAGCAATTGCAGATTCCAAATTTTGGGAACAATATCAATAAGGTTAAGTCTTTCCAAAGAAATGAAACCAACATGCAGATGGGATTTGAAATCTTTTTCCATAGAAGGAACTGAAGGTGTTTTAACCTATAGAGGAGAAAATTTAGGTGATGGGGCAAGGGAGAATTGTATCTCCATTCTAGTATGTGAAAAAGTTTAGTTGCTAGGGGAAAGGCTAGACTGATGCTATTTGGTAACAATGAGAAGGACAAGGAACAATGAATGGAGAGTGCAAAGATAACAATCGAGGCATCATATAAGAAAAAAAGATGCCATGTCTTTGGACCCTCAGAAATTGTCTGTGAGCTATTTAAAAGTGAATTATGTCTCAGAAATTCCTGGGCTCCAAGTGGAGCAATTACTGAATCCACAGTGCAAAGAATTCTTTTGCAGGTATAAGTTTAATGATAGCAACTAGGTAACATTTATATGGTGCTTGAAGTTATGTGAAACATTTGGCAGATCCCACTTGATCCTTACAACAATCCAATGAGGTAGATGCTATGTCTATCTTCTTTTTTGTACATGAGGAAACTAAGGTAAACAGCGGTTAAATGCTATTGCTATTTAGTTACAATGCTACTGCTATTATCCATGTTACCTTGGACAGGTACTTTAAGTTCTTTTTGAACCTGTAATCTCTAATGGGGTTTGGTTTTCTTATCTGTAAAGCTAAGAGTTGAACTAGATGACTACTGATGAACTTTCTAGCCTTGAATCTATGATCCCATCAGGTCATAAACCTGCATTAATATTAAGAATATTTATTGGTCTTCCAAATACTATAGTAAAAACAACAACAGCAACAACTTTTTTTATAAAATAGTTAAATTGAGATCCATAGGCAAGGACAAAATAAATTCTTAAAACTTTATTTTAGAGCCTATTAGAAAAGGAGAAAAGCGGGGGGGGGGGAGCATCTGGGTAGCTCAGGGAATTGAGAGCCAGGCCTAGAGATGGGAGGTCCTAGGTTCAAATCTGACCTCAGACACTTCCCAGCTGTGTGACCCTAGACAAGTCACTTAACCCCCATTGCCTAGCCCTTACCACTCTTCTGCCTTGGAACCAATACACAGTATTGATTTCTAGACAGAAGGTAAGGGTTTTAAAGAAAGAAAAGAAAAGGAGAGAAGAGAAGAGAAGAGAAGAGAAGAGAAGAGAAGAGAAGAGAAGAGAAGAGAAGAGAAGAGAAGAGAAGAGAAGAGAAGAGAAGAGAAGAGAAGAGAAGAGAAGAGAAGAGAAGAGAAGAGAAGAGAAATTTATTTAAACACTTAACCAGAAAACAGCCATGTATATACAAGATACCAATGGCAGTAAATCTCAGAGGCAAAGTTTTTATCCAAACTTTGTGACTCCAAGTCCATCACTTTTTGCACTTTGTATTTTTTAACCTCAGTGGACTTTTATCTACTTTATTTTTTCATTTTTTTCTTTTTGTTGCACTAAAGTTTCCAGGTACCTCACTCCCTTTCATCTGTACACAAATGAAAATATCATTTGACTACATATATAAAACTATGTCTTACATGTTTCTATATATCAATTATTTCTCTGGAGGTGGACATTTTCACTTTGTCATGCTACTCCACATAAGCACCCTAGTCTTTTTAAATCTTTATTAATATTTTAATTTAATATTTTAATATTAAAACATTAATTAAAGTATTAAATAATAAAATTAATATTTAATATTTTTTTAACTGTACTTTCTGTCCTACTACCAATTCTAAGATAGAAAGTAGCAAGGACTAGGCAGTCAAGATTAAGTAAGTAACTTACCCACAGTCAAAGCTAGAAGGTGTCTGAGCCAGATTTGAACCCAAGATAAGTAGCCTAGTTTTACATTACATTTTCCAGAACCTACCTGACATGTAGATGGAGGTGAAGGAATTCAAAGGGAGGAGTTGCCCAAGTGCCTTCCCATGGGTTTCTTGTATTTGAAGTCCAAAACTTAGGATACACCCAATGTTTTTCAAGAAATCCTTCCTCAATTCCTGCTCCCAACTGCCCCAAGTTTGTAAACCAGGAAATATTATCCCTGGTCATTTCTGCTACAAGGTGGAGGTATCTTCAGTTTCATGATGAACAATGGAAGGCAGATAAATGAATTAATGATTCTAGGCATTGCTGTCTCTAAATTGGTCCCACATCAATGAGCCCTACTACTGAAATATTTGGAAGTCGATGTCTGATGTTGTGGATTAAGCAGAGTCCTTATTCAAACCTGGGAACAGAGCAGATCTTAAGAGACTATTTTCCCTTAGAGACAACTGGCAGCCCTATAGTAAATGTATTAAAAACAGGTCATTAAACTCTACTCTGACCATAGGGATCAAACTTTGATTGCTCCAGGAGACCATTCTCTTGGGTGTGTGCCTTGGTTAATCTACTGCATTGTTGGAGGAATAGAAAGAATCTTGGACCTGACAGGCAGGACCTGGTTTCTAGCCATGGCACTTCTTCCCAGTAAGGCCTCAGGAAAGAAATTTAATTTTTTACAGCTTTAGTCTATTCAATTGTAAAATAAGAATAACAAGCTCAGCTCTGCATATCTGGAGGGGATATTGTGAGCATCAGTCTTTAGGCATGAATGACATGGCATGGTATAGGGAAAAGATTGGACTTCAGTTAGAAGATAGAGATTTGGAATGCTTACTCTTTCCCTTCTTAGTAGGAGCCAAATACATGCTTATTAAATGCAATTGAATTGAGCTATCAATGACATGAAAAATGCTCAGGCATTGGGCTCATCAAAATGTCAGATAACTCACATCTAAGGAAGTTAGCTAACTTTTGGGGAGGAGGTAGCTATAGAATCCAAAAATATCTCACTAGACTACAAAGCTGAGCCAGACCCAATGAAATTGAAATGAACAAAGATGCTTACATTTATAAATTGGATAGAAAAGATCAACTGCTCCAATATAAAGGGGGTGCATTAAAAATATTATTCCAAAATACATAGGTCAGTCTGAAGAATCTCCCCAGAAAGGATATCCATTCATAGTCTAGTAATGTGAGCTTCATCCAGATTATTTAGAGTCTTCTCCGAGGTCTTCCTCAAGAGAATAATTCACTGAGGCAGAGCTTTCCCAGAGGCTCACTTCTAATGATACCCATCTAGACATTAGGAAGAATCTTTCTGAGCTGAGGATAACTAAGGCAAAGTAAAGGGAGGTCAGATCTTCTCATGCTTGCTAGATGGACCTCAGAGTTGATGCACAGGGACCAGGATGATGGAATCTTATTCCCCCTCATTATTATCAAATATTTAGGTGGTCCTTTAGAAAATCTCACTTATGAAAAATGGATATGATGCCAGTTTTTATCCACACAAGATACTTGGCAGTCTGGTGTTACAGTCTAGTTATGTAAGATTCATCCAGATTACTTAGTGTCCCTGCTGTATATTGGATGTTCAGGGGAGTCTAGAAATTCTGGTGTTAGAAAGTTTACCAAGCCCTTTTCAGAGCTGCTTATCCACCTTTGGTGTCCATCTTCCACCTCATTCTCATTTGTGGTTCAGAGAAGTTGTAGCGAGTCTGACCAAGCTCTCAGGGTCCCATAGTGTCTGCTTCAGCCGCCTTGATGGCCATTGGAACCAAGATTCTTGGCAAGTTTGTATTATAATGGGAAGAGAACTTGCCTGGGAATAAGGAGATATAGGTTCTCATGTCAGATGGGCCATAAATAAACTGTGTCCTGATGAAAAATCACTTAACTCTTGGTAGAGTGGATCTGGAGTACAAACCTCTTAAGGGTACATGCTCAGACTTCCTTCACTATGTCAGAGAGGAGCTAAACTACTCAATTATGAACTCCCAGGGAAATGGATTCTAATCTTGCTGTTGCTCAATCATTCAGTCTTGTACAATTTCAGGAACTGTTGTACAAGAGCTATCAATGGGATGTTTGTGGCAAATACAAATTTGCTGTTTACATCTCCAGTGGATTGGTTGGATCCTTTTGTCAGGCAATCAGATGTTAATGACTTGCCCAGGATTCACATAATTAGGAAGTATCTGAGGCTAGATTAACTCAGATCTTCCTGATTCCAGACACAGCACTCAATCCACTGAGCCCATCAGCTATCTTGTAGGCAAAAAGAGGTTCAATGACTTGCCAAAGGTAACCAAGCTAGGAAGTATCTGAGACTGTACTTCAACTCAGGACTTCTTACCTCCAGACTCAGTGATATTAACTACTGAGCCAGAGTTGATAATGAATTCTTATCAACCCCTCTGAGATTTTTGGCCCCACTACTGGTTCTGTTGCTGCTACTGCCCCCAAGATGAGATGTATGTAAATTTACATATATACATGCATACATGCACAAACACACACACACACACACAAAATCTTCTTTCAACTTTGTATTGTCACCAGCCCTACTGTCTTTGAATAGGTAACAGATAACAGACAACCCTTTTGTTCCATTCATTATAACTATGACTTCCCAGAACAAATTATTCTTCCTTGAGCACCAGACCCAGCCAGAGTTATCTTCCCTTTTTAATAAACTATCAATATTTCATGCTGAGTTTCATTAATAGTATATAAAAAAGCTGATAATTTTTCATTTTTTACATCCTACTTCTTTGCCGATATTATTAAATTAATTTTAGTTTACTTTTTAGGGTTACTTTAGTGTTCTGGCTTTAGGATACCAAATCACCTATAAAAATTAATAGCTGTTTCATTTTTATTCATGCTTATTCTCTCCATTTCTTGTTTTCTATCATATAGTTCTAGTTAGCATTTCAAGCACTCTATCAATTAATAGTGGGACATAATGGAAAGTCTTATTTTAATCCTGATCTTATTGGAAAGACATCTAGTTTATCCATATTACATATAATTCTGGAGGGTCAGAATCAAGACAGTAGAGTAGAAGGAAGAAGTATAGCCCAGTTTCCCAAGTGAAAACCTTTAACAAAGAACTATAAAAATCCAATGTAAGAATTCTGATTAAGAAATCCAGTGGGGGGGGGGGCAGCTAGGTAGCTCAGTGACGTGAAAGCCAGAGGTGCTAAATTCAAATGTGGTTTCAGACACTTACCAGTTGTGTGATCCTGGGCAAGTCACTTGACCCCCCATTGCCTAGCCCTTACCACTCTTCTGCCTTGGAACCAAAACACAGTATTGATTCCAAGATGGAAGGTAAAGGTTTAATTAAAAAATAAATAATTAATTTAAAAAAAAGAAATATGATGGATGAGGCACAGACCTATATCTCATGCCATATTCCAAGATAAAGTCAAACTGTATATGTGATTTAAAAAAGGAGGGTAAAATAATAAACCAATTAGGGAACCATAAAATAGTGTACCTGTCACACTCTTGGATAAGGGAAGACTTTATGTCCAAATAAGATATAAAGAATATCACAAGATTAAAATAGATAATTTTGACTATATTAAATTTTAAAAGTTTTGCACAAACAAAAGCAATTCAAGTAAGATTAGAAAGGAAATAACAAAGTAAGGAAAAAATTTATAGCAAGTACTTCTGACAAAGTTCTCATTTCTTAAATAGGTAGAGAACTTAGTCAAATTCATAAAAATATAAAGCATTCTGCAATTGATAAATGGTCAAAAGATAGGAACAGGTAAGTCTCAGATAAATAAATTAAAACTTTTTAGCCTTATGAAAAAATATTCCAAATCACTATTGATTAGAGAAATGCAAATTAAAACAACTCTGAGGTACCACCTCATACCTATCAGACTGGTTAACATGATAAAAAAGGAAAGATGATAAATACTGAAAGGAATGTGGAAACATTGGGACACTAATATACTATTGGTGTAGTTGTGAACTGATTTAACCATTCTGGAAAGGAATCTGGAACCAAGGTCAAAAGTCCAAAACATTTTGAATATCATCTGACCCAGAAATACCATTACTAGGTCTGTTTCTCAATTAAATTAAAGATATGAGGAAAGAAGATACTTGTACAAAAATATCAACAGCAGCTTTTTTTATGGTGACATTAAACTGAATGCATGTCCATCAATTGAGGAATGGCTAAATATGTTGTGGCATAGCTTTTCAATGGAAAGCTATTGTGCCATAAGAAATAACAAACAAGATGATCACAAGAAAAAAAAACCTGGAAAGACATATGAAGTGATGCAAAGTGAACCAAGTAGACCCAGGAAAATGTATACAATAACAACAGTATATGATGATCAATTGTGAATAACAACTACTATCAACAAGGCAAAGACCCAGAACAACTCTAAGGGAATCATTATGAAAAAGTCTATCAAACTCTATAAAAGGAAATGATGGGGTCCAAATATAGATTGAAGCATACTGTGAAAAGTGAATCAAACTTTCTTTATCTATCAATCAGCAGCTTTTAAATTAATCATCCAAAAACTTAAGCACCCCTACTTAACACTGAGCAAGAGAATTCATGAGTCACTTACTAGGGTAGGCTCATACCTCCAAAGGCTACTGCCACTCCCCTTGGGCAGTGCTAGGCAAATTGAAAGTCTGCAACTGGTTCTTATAAAGTGGAGGAAGGAACAGGAAGTGATATGGAAAAAGGACTATAAAAGTCCTGAACTTCCTGTCTGGGGGAGCTTCTCTTTTGGATTGCTTCTTTGGAAGACTTCCACTTTTGAACTTCTCATTAGATCTTCTCCTTTGGAATTTGTTTTTGGAGAGTTGGATGAGTAGCTGGCCTACCATTCCTGACTTCTGGAGAGATTGGTTCCAGAGAGGCCTTCCTTTCCTGGAGGAGGCTGAATTGGTGGAACTCTTGTAGAAAACACCACCGGGTCGCCTGGCTGAAGGTTACTGAACCCTGCCAGGGCTGTGCCAGACACTGGAGCAATACTTAGGGTGGTAGACTAGACATTTCTCTACCCTCTTCTTACATTTTTCCACTTTCACTCTTTCTACCTCTTTATAAATAAAGCTACTAAAAGTCATTTTGACTTAAGCTATAATATTTTGAAATCTGTGACCATAATATTATTTTAGAACTTTCATATTAGCATAAAAACCTAAATTTTATATTCTTACAATACCATTCTTCAATTTATCTGCTTCATGAGATTTTTTCTTATATAAAAGTATTTTTTCACATGATGAACCATGAAATAGGTATTTCATGATAGCACATACATAATTTATATTATATTACCTGCTGTCTCAATTAGGGAGAAGGAGATAGAGAGAGGGAGAAAGCATGAATCACAAAATGTTAGAAAATTATTATTAAAAATTTCATCAATGTGTAAAATAAAATACAATGAATTTTTTTAAAAGACATTCAAAAGAAAACAATCATAGTGACTCATTTTCCAGCCCAGGATAAGTCACTATGATTTTACTCTTTAGATTTATTGATTATATCTCTTATCAGGGGAGGGAGGGAGTCACAGAGTAGAGATTTATGGATATTGCTGATGGGATTTGGCCAGGAATACACTGTTCAAAATATTTCAGCATTCAGAAATTTTAATAAGACCAAAGTCGAGTACCATGGAAGGAAAAATTAAGAAGAAAGGTATCCCAGGAACTCATTAAATTAGTGAATGTTGCAAGAAAGAGTGCTATATGGTAGTTCTAGGTAGTAGTTTAAAGCCTGTGTCCACCAGGTTCTAAGATGTGGTGTGGTGCACAATGATGATTATGGTCGTATAACCCAGCAGCTACCTGACACCTTCTGTTTCTTCCTTAGGTGTCCTTGTTCCTTCAACAAGGCTGATTTGCCTATCCCAATACTGGCAACTGTTCAGTAGTTTGTTTTGATAGCGATTAATTGGTATTGTGGCACATTCCCTACAGGGTTTATATTTCTGGATAATGACTACAGAATCCAGAATAGTAGTCTGGGAAATTATCCTTGAATCAGGCTTCCAGTGCATTATATAACTTCTTATATAGAATGTTTGTGGGAAGAAAGGTTACAGGATGAAGAGCTGTGGATATGTTTCTATCTTTACTTATAGAGAGAAGGTTCTGAAACTATGAGAATATTAACTCTTTAGGTCATTGCTTTAGGTATTAATTATTGTTGTAGAAGCAATAAAATCTGATTTGAAAAAGCTAAGAAGGGAGAGAGCTTTCCTGTAAATTATAATGAATCAATCTATATATAGTCCCTGGATTACATAGCTTCATTGTTACATAATATAAACTTAGATGGTTTCTAACCCCCCCCCCAAAAAAAATAGAGTTAGATTTATGGTTGGATTGACTATGTCATTTCCAGCAGATGTCTCTCTCACAGGAGGTACCACTCCAAGTGAGAGTTCCAAGTCAAACTCCTAGTAGCACTCCCAGAAGAACTGATTTCAGGCCCAAGTCTCCTTTTTTAAAGACCTTTTTTCTTGCTTCACTTCCCTTAATCTTTATGACTACCAATCACAGCTGAGCTCCCCTCTAGGACTGCCCACTCTTTCACACCTGGGCCACAGAATTCCCACTCAATGTGTGAATTGGGTATTTGCACCTTTTGTGGATAAATCCCAAATGGGTAGATCTCCATATTCAATGTTAAGTAATGTGTTTACCCTTTGAGGATTAAAATCCAAAAATAGATCTCTATACTCAACTTTAAGTACCATGCTTACACCTTCGGGATTAAATCTAAAAATAGACAAGGGATTACAATTTAATCTTCATAATCAAGGAAGAGCTAAGTGCCTTCATTGTTACAATCAGGGGAGAGCCAAATCCAGTCTTCACAGTAGACTCAAGGATGTTATTCTGATTATAGAATTTGAAACTGATTTCTTACCCAAGACAAAGGACATTGATGCTTCAGGGAGCTAGACTTGAAGGAAGCATATATAAAAAAGAATTTGAAAATACTGGGCACCACTTCCTAATTAGTATTAATTGCAAAATAACATTCAAAAGAAGAAAGCTATTCTGAAGATAGATTATATATGTGTGTCTGTGTTTGTGTGTATACAGGTGTGCATGTGTTTGTGAATATATGTATGTTTATGTATGTATATAAACACATTCATACATACAAAACAAAAGGTTTATTCTTCCTGAATCAAGGAGACAATATTTTAGTTGGGAGCTTTTTTTTTAATTTATTTTATTTTTAGATTTAGAATTTAGAAATTTTTAGATTTAGAATTTAGAAATATTTAGAAGGGAGCATAGAGATTTCTAGAGATTCATGCAGGACAGCTATTCCCTACCACAAAATTCTCTTTCTCTGGGTTTTGGTTGCATTCATCCAGAGTCATCTAGGTGAGATATTCAACTGTAGTTTTTATATGCAACTCATGTTTAGGTTTCTCCAAATGTGAGTAGTAGGGGCATAACTGATGTAAGCACTCAATATGTCAATAAAATTCATAGATGATAGCCTTTGTTTTTAAGGCAATCAGTGAAACAAGGATTCAGAAATATTACTTTACATAGTATTAAAAATTCTAGCAATAGCAACAAGAGAAAAAATGGAAGGAATCAGAATGGGCAAAAAAGATAAAAAACAAACAAACAAACCGATGTCTATTGATGACATGATATTTGTGGAAAATCCTAAGATATTCAACTTAAATATTAGTTGAAACTATCAATAATTTTAACTAAGTAGCAAGATATTGGAAATAAATTCACAAAAGTCATTAACATTTTTATATATTGCTGCAAGATAGAAAGAGATACTCCATTTAAAATTACCACAGTTACAGTAAAATATGTGGTAGCTTACCTGGCATAACAAACCCAGGAACTACGTGAACATAATTATAAAATCCTTTTGACACAAATAAAGTCATATCTAAGTAATTGGAAAATATTAATTGTTAATATATGGATAGACCTAATCTAATTAAATTATGATCCTTCCTAAAGCTATCCCAATTAAATTATCAAAATAATTATTTTATTGTTAGAAAAAATAAAATCATTTGGAAGAATAAAAGATCAAAAATATCAAAGGAATTCATGGGAAAAAAACACAAAAGTAGAAGTTTTAGCACTACCAGTTTTTAAATTTGTATTATAAAACAGTAATTATCAAAACTATCTGGTACTGGTTAAGAATAGAAAGCAAGATCAGTAGAACTGATAGTATATACAACAAGCAGCAGTAAAAGATTATACTAATTCTGTTATTGACAAAACCATAGATCTAGGTTTTGGGGATAAAAAAATCACTATTTGGTAAAATCTGTTGGGAAAATTGGAAACTAGTTTGGGAGAAGCTAAGGAAAGACCAATATCTTACAGCATTCACTAAGATCAAAATGGATACATGATCTTGACATAAAAAGAGATAATATAAGTAAATTGAAAGAACAAGGAACATAATAATAATCACTTTTGTGGATAGGAGAGACATTTTTGAGTCAACTAGAGTTAGAGAGTATTGGGAAATGTCAAGTGTATAATTCTGAGTACATTTAATCAAAAAAGTTTTGTACAAATAAAACACTGAAAGAAAATAATTGGGGGAAATGTTATAGACAACCTTTCAGATAAATGATCTATATCTAAAATACATAGAGAACTTTGTCAAATTTATAAGAGCCATACTCAGCTGATAAATGGGGAAAGATAAACAGATAATTTTTAGATGAAGAAATCAAAGTCATATATAGGAACTGGGAAAAATGCTCAAAATCACCACTGATTAGAGAAATGCAAACTAAACAGCTCTGAAATATCACTTCACATTCACCAGATTGGCTAAAATGACAAAAGGGAAAAGTGATAAATATTGGAGAGTGACGTGTAAATGAGGCACTCATGCACTGTTGGTGGAATGCTACCAATTGTGAACCAACCCAACACTTCTAGAAAGTACTTTGGAATTATACCCAGATAGTTCTAAAACTGTGTCTACCCAAGGAGATCAGGGAAAGAGGAAAAGAACACATATGTCACAAAATATTTATAGCAGCTCTATCTGTGGTGGCAAATAATTGGACAATGAGGAGATGACACACATTAATTGGGGAATGACTGGTCAAAGTGTGGTATATGGTTGTGGTGGAATACTACTGCACCATAAAAAATGAACAGACTAATTTTTTAAAATCTTGGAAAAACTACATGAGATTAATGAACCGTAAAATTAGTAGAACAAGGAGAAGATAATACACAGCAACAGAATTAATGCTGGAAGAATAAAGTGTGAACATTACCTCTAGAAAATGAACAGAAAGACTTAATTTATATGTACATGTTAGCAACCCTGACAATATCTCTTGTGGTTCAGGGAGGGCAGGAAGATACTGAGACACTTGTGGATGGGATTTATTATGTAGACAGGAAGAAAAGTAAGCTAAATATGAAGGGGATTTGTGGTTTAATTTGTATACTTTCTCCCTTTTCTTTGTATATGGAAATGCTTATATCATTTACTTTTGTAAAATTTGGAATAAAAAATGCTCTAAATAATGACTAGAAATCTTAAAATTAAACTAATCTGAGGTAGTCATCACCCTTCAAATTGATTGGATTGACATAAAAGGAAATGGTAAATGCTGAAGAGGCTGTGAGCAAATAGTAATTAATGCACCATGAATTTTGAATTACTCTAGCTATTCTGAAAAGCAATTTGGAACTATACCCCCAAAACACTATTAACCTGTTCATGTCCTTTGACTTGGTGATATAGGAAAAATGAAAGTGAAAAAGAACCCAAATGTACAAAAATATTTATAGCATTTCTTTTTGTGATGTCAAAGAACTGGAAAATAAGGGAGTACCCATTGATTGTAATAGTTAAACCAATATAGTAATATATGGTAATACTAATTTGCTATGAGAAATTATAAAGGACATGATCACTGAGAAATTTGTAAAGATTTATATGAAATTGATAGAGTGAAATGAGCGGTAAAAGGAAAATAATTCATACAATGATGATGATGTGAAGACAAGAAATTTTGAAAGTCCTAGGAACTCATTCAAAAAATGACTAAACAAAATTCTAAAAGGCTTTTGATGAAACATGGTACTCATCTCCAAATAGAGAGGTTATATATTCAGAATGTAGACTGAGAAATATGTTTGTCAACACTGGGACCATCATCATTCAAAGGACTACAAAACTGGAAAAGGAAGCAGACTTCAGCATCTATCTGTATCCTTGAAATTATAATCGGATGAACATGACAAGACACATAAATTTGAAATTGTTGCTAATGCAAAAGATTAAAATTCATCAGTGTTTTAGATTATGTTGTATAGTATTATAAAACTAAAGAAATTAGGAAAATAAAAAAGAACATTTCTAAATGTATTTTCTAAGGGAATCTATAAGATGAGTCTCAAATGTCTCAAAAATATGTTTAGTATGATAGGAGAAGGAGATGGGGTATTTTAAGAAGAGTTAAGATTGGTTTATTACATATACCATATTATCCCTTATTAAAATCATATGCATAGTAGATGCTTTGCCCTCTCAACAGCTTTTCTAAAGGCTCTGTTGACCTCTTTGTTCCTCAGACTATATACCAGAGGGTTCAGCATGGGGACTACTATTGTGTAAAACACGGAGGCCATTTGGTCATTATCCATGGAATGACTAGAGTTGGGCTGTAAGTACATAAAGATTACAGTCCCATAGAATATGGACACTGCTGTCAGGTGGGAGGCACAGGTAGAAAAGGCTTTCTGTTGGCCCTCAGCAGAATGCATCCTCAGGATGGTGATGAAGATTAAGATGTAAGAGGTCAAGATTATGAAGAGAGCAAAAAAGACATTGAAGGAAGCCAAGATGAAGAGCATCACTTCATTTATATGAATATCAGAACAAGAGAGAGCCAAAATTGGAGGAATATCACAGAAAAAATGATGGACTATATTTGAACCACAGAAAGAGGTAGAAAGTGAAGCCAGTGTGGATGGAGGACTCAGTGAAGCCCCAGATATAACAACTAATTACCAGACACTTGCACACATTTGGTCTCATGGTTGTGGTGTAATAGAGAGGCTTACATATAGCTGCATGACGATCATAGGCCATAACAGCCAGAAAGAAACAGTCCACACTAGCAAATGCCACAAAGAAGAACATCTGAGCTGCACAGCCATCATGGGAGATGACTTTGTTCCCTGTGAGAAGCCCAGACATCACTTTGGGAGTAACAGCCGATGAATAAATGCAATCTACCAGAGAGAGATTACTGAGGAAAAAATACATAGGAGTATGGAGTTGGGGATCCAAGAAGATCAGTGCTATCATCCCTAGGTTTCCCACCAGGGTGACAAAATAGATGAATGTGAATGCAATGAAGAGGGGCACTTGAAGCTCTGGGACATCTGTCAATCCCACCAGAATGAATTCATTCACCTCTGTGCTGTTCTCCATAGAGGCAATTTGGAAGTTGATTCAGTCATTAGTCACAACGGGAAAAAAAGTTTATCGTCTGTAAGACAAAATATAGTAACAAAAATTAATGAAGAATATGGATATCCAGCCTTCCTTATAATATGAATATCCTTTATTCATCATCTCTTTTCTTGGGGTGCCCACTGGTATATCTTTGAACTCTGTTGGCTTCTAGTCATTGACAAAACAGGAGCATCATACAAAGGACTGCAAAACTGGAAGAGGAAGCAGACTTCAGCATCTGTATCCTTGAAATTATAATCAGATGAACATAACAAGATATAAATCTGAAATTGTTGCTAATGCAAAAGATAAAAATTCATCAGTGTGTTAGATTATGTTGTATAGTATTATAAAACTAAAAAAAGTAGGAAAAGAAAAAGCAATGTGACCAGGGAGGCATATGCAGAGTTCAGAGTCCATCAGTGAGACAATGCACTGCTGCCTGAACCAACCAGGCATGTAAGGTCATGGTTAGACACTGAGGGGAATAAAAATTGTATTCTAGAGTAGGTAAGTGTCTCAGACCATGAGGAAGGTTGGGGATCCTATTTGTTGGAGGGGGCCAGTTCCTTTAATAAATAGTTATTCGCTCAGAGCTCTGTTTCAGTTGTTTTATTGCAGATTGGGAAATTTTCTGGTCTTATAGAGATACTCTTCTGCTTTTCCTCACTTTGCTTTAATTATTCTGTTGTGGTTTAAAGCTATCCTCAGAGGGGAGAGAGAAGCTTTAAGGTAGGAAGATAGACAAAGGATAGAAGTTTTAGATACCATGAGGGGGATGACAGAGTCGAATTAGAGATATGAGGTGGCAGGAATGAGTCGCAAATGCACACCTTATTAAATGTCAATGAGTCACAGCCAAGCTCTGATCAATGGACCATTCCGAAGGCTTTTACCAGTCCAAAGATCCAGATTCAATACCACACAGGTTGGAGAGATGATAGGGAAAGATTAAAGATGGAGCCTGGACAGGCTCCAGCAAGGACAGGCATCAGTGCGAGCTGGAAGGGAGGAAGAGCAGAAGAGAGAGAGGCGGAGCTGCTTGGGCCCTATTTAATCTCTTTGCAACTATACACAGTACACAGGGATGATTATCATTGGTTAATGACAAGGTATAGGTGTGGTTTCTCTTAACCAGGTGATCACAAAGAAACCTGTGTTCCCTCCTAACCTGGAAGAAGCTGGGGTCAAGGGTGAGAGGCTTTCCCAGCCATGTACAATACCGAGCATGCTCAAGACTGAGCATGCTCTCTTCTAAGACAATCTGTACACACTGTTTCCCTTGCCCATTTCTAGGGGTGGACTGCTACATGGTTCTTTTGTCTCCTTAGCAAAGGCCTCTTTCTTCTAGTGTTAAACATTCCTTGTGGATCAGTTATAGACCTTCTATAGTTCTAGTACTATGGATTCAAGCACCATCACTACTAGGATAACTTCTCAAATAATATCTTTTATCACATTTGCTCATTGTTACTCTATGAGATCCCCATTGTCTATACCATCAAGTTAATACTCTTTGACCTGACTTCCACAGAGTAGCATCTCCAGACCAAGAAATCTAGGCAAACAAGAAATCTTAATATTCCTATCAAATTTCTCAGATAAATATGTGGTAAAGTAGAATGAGCGCTGGACTTAGAATCATGGAAAATCAATTTGAATCTTTGCTCTTCCACTTATTACTGGGGTGATTTAGAAAACGTTACCTAAACTCTCTGTTTCCTCATCTTTCAGGGAAGACCTTGGACTAGAATACATCAAAGTTTCCTCCTGGCTCTAAATATATAATGTTCTAATCTCTTTTTAAAAGACAAGAAGATACTGTAATCAGGACCTAGTTTCTGGTTAGACTCCATAAATTTGCTTATTTGCTTAGACTTCCTCATGTGATAAATTTGTGAAATCTACTGCTCAGGAAACCAAGCCATGATGCCTAAGAAAGACTGTGGAACATGCGTAAACAAACTATAAATGGGTTTGGAGGATAACCACAAGGAAAATGGGAGGCTATTTAATTAGCTACAAAGGTATTCAAAAAGTCTGAGCAGAGTTAAGTCTAGATCTGTTTTGTTTTTCTAAGCTTTAGTTGCATTCTGTACTCATATTATGGAAAGAAATCATATTATAAGTGACATTCCCTCTTCTGAGGCCTTGTGACCCCAATAATTGAATCTTGCATCACACTCTGTGTTTGGTTCTTTTTCTGTTCCAAGTGAAAGGAGTGAAAGCTCTCACCTTGTGGGTTTCAAAATTTTCAGGAAAGAGAGCTAGAAAATCCCCAGAGTTTGGATTCATGCCCTATTTTAGCCAGTAAAGTACCAAATTAAGGTGCATCCTCTGAGAGTGATCTTCCAGGAATCCATCTCAAGAGTAACTGAGGCAAAGAGTCATTTGACAGTCATGTTGCATTGGAATGTGAACTCGGCATAACCAATGACATTTAGGAACTGAACTAAGTTGTGAGCTACTCCCCCAAGAAAGTGAGAGGAGGTGTTAGCAGAATTATGCCTCAATGGTCCTGGAGAACATGTTTGCAGGGGAGGGTACCAAATTTTTGAAGTAAATATTCTTTTGTTAAAGAATTCTGTGGGACTGGGCATTAGTCACTGACCTCTAACAAGAGGTTGAGAGCTGATGAAGGTTTAAGTTGATGTCAGTAGAGGGATAAAAAAAACACTCATCGACACTCAGAGTACCCCAGATACGTACAGGGAAAGATGTGCCTGTCTAGCCCTGAGTCATTGAAATGAGTATCTATGATCCACTACCATAGCTTGGAGGTAACAACAACAATAGTAATAATAGCTGGTATTTACATAGTATTAGCTAACTATGCTAAGTGCTTTGTAAGTATTTCATTTTATCTTCAGTACAGCCCTAATAGATAGGATATTGTTATCCCCATTTAACAAATGAGGAAACAGATAACCAGAGGCTAAGTAACTCATCCAAGGTCACACAGTTACTAAAAGAGAGATGATTTAAACTCTGGTCTTGCTGACTCCTCTTTTCACTCTGAGCAAGCTTTCAGAAGAAGAGCAAGTATTAAGATGTCTTGGAATAGCCATGGATTCTTAGTTCTTTGGCATTTTTCCTAACCAACACATTTAGCAGTCATCCAAACACAGTCTGGTAGCCATATGCTTCTATACTTTCAAAGACAAGGATCTCAGTGTGACATCAATAAATCAAATCTTGGACAGCCAGCCAATAAAAATGTATTAAGTACTAACTTTGGGGCAAGATATAGGCCACATAAAACCTAAAATTGACCTGGGAGCCTGAAGCACCTCATCCTAGAATATCCAAGTACCACTTGACTCTCTCTAGTTAGAGTATTCCCTTGCAAGGTCTGGCTCCTGATCCCATTGATGAGCTCCTTCTTCAACCTTCATTTAACAAGATATCTAGTCCTTCCCACTCTTCAACCTTGGAACCAATAGCTGTATTGATTCTGAAATGGACAGTAAGTTTTTTTTAAATTATATAACCCTTAAAGTCTCCCTTAGCTCTTAGTCTTACAATTGTGTACCTATGGTTTAAAACATGTGATTAAGAACCCCTTACACACAATTTATTTTTGTTTTGCTTTTATGGAACACTAGTGTTGTAAATCTAAGTATCTGACACTAGTATTATAATATCACAGTCCTACCTGGTTCCAATCTGAAGAATTTCATTTTCCCATCTCTAATAAGAATCCTAGGTCTGAGAATAGAGATCCTGAAAGAGAAACACTCCTGAGTACTGAAAGATCCGCGCTCTCCTGTCCATTGATTATTATCAAACAATGTCAATTGCATAGATTTTTCCAATTGAAATCACTAGCTTAACTAAGGCATGGAAAAATGGTTTCTAAGCAAAAACTAATGGAAATAGTGGACAACCACTTTACCGTACATTCGTTTCAAAGAAATGAGTCTGAAGAGTGCCAGGATAAATGGTCCATGTCTAGAGGTCTGGAAGTACAGTTATAAAGGCATAAAGACATAAGGGAAATTATTCCTCTGAGGCTCCCATAGCTCTTCAGTTTTCTGATTGTACAATGTGTAATTATGACTCTAGTCTTTAGGGACACACCCCTAACTTCTGAGGGAATTCCTGGGTGTTTTCTACCTTTGTTGTCAGGATATTTCCATAATGCAGAGAAGACATGGCCATTGCCAGAAAAATCAAGAAATAACTATCATGATTTCATTAGGCAGCAAGAGGTTGTAGACACAAGTTTGGTTAGATAATTAGTCAAGAGATAAGTCCCTTCATTAAAAGTCTGTCTGCCCTTTGTTCCAGCCATAGCACTGCTGGGTTTGTACCCCAAACAGATAATAAAGAAAAAAAGATTTGTACAAAAATATTCAGAGCCACACTTTTTGTGGTGGCAAAAAAATTAGAAAATGAAGGGATGTCCTCCAATTGGGGGATGGCTGAACAAACTGTGGTATATGTTGGTGATGGAATACTACTGTGCTCAAAGTAAAAATAAACTGGAGGGATTCCATTTGAACTGGAGAGATCTCCAGAAATTGATGCAGAGTGAAAAAAGTAGAACCAGGAGAACATTATACACAAAGACACAAAGACTGATACACTGTTGCAAAATCAAATGTAATGGACTTCTCTACTAGTAGCAATGCAATGATCCAGAACTATTCAGAGGGACATATGAGAAAGAATGCTATCTACATCCAGAGGAAGAACTGTGGGAGCAGAAAAATAGAAGAAAAAAACTGCTTGATCACGTGGGTTGGTGGGGCTATGACTGGGAAAGTAGACTCTAAAAGATCACCCTGGTACAAATATTAATAATATGGAAATGGGTCTTGATCAGTGACACATGTTATACCCAGTGGAATTGTGCATCAGATATGGGAAGTGGGTGGGGGAGGGGATGGAAAGAACATGAGTCTTGTAACCATGGAAAGATATTCTAAATCATCTAATTAAATAATTTTTTTAAAAGACATAAGTCCCTTAAGGAAAAGGCATTGTGACTTTCTATAATGCGTCTTGACCTCTTTGGAAAGAAATATTTGGCTATATGTATATTCTCTATATAATCATTAGCCAAAGAAATTGGAAATGTGTCAAGTGGACAGTGAGGGAGTAGCACAGGTTCCTTTTAATAGTTCATTACATAACTTAAAGTAGTTTCCATAATACCTTCAGATCTCAGAGAAATCCTCTGTCCCTTTCAATAGCAGATTCTTGAGAAGGAATGAGGTGATGTTTGTTTTACTGTAACATTTCAGCCTGGATTCTGGTGAGAATGAAGAGCCATGAATCACTTCAGTTTGTATCTCTCAAATTGACTTGCTTTCTCAATTCTTTTTAAGAGTTAAATGAATACATTCATAATAAAAATCATAAAACTTTAAATTACATCAATGGCCATTCATCCTAGCCCATTCATTCTTGAACAAGAATTCCCTCTTCAGATAATAATGGAAAATACTTGTACAAGAATAGTTATAGCTGTGCTCCTTGTGGTGGCAAAATATTAGAAAATGAGGGGATGCCCTTCAATTGGGGAATGGCTGAACAAATTGTGGTATATGTTTGGTATAATATGGATATTATTGTGCTCAAAGGAATAATGAACTGGAGGGATTCCATGTGAACTGGAACAACCTTCAGGAACTGATGCAGAATGAGAGGAGCAGAACCAGGAGAACAATGTACACAGAGACTGATACACTGTGGTACAATTGAATGTAATGGACTTCTCTACTAGCAGCAATGCAATGATCCAGGGCAATTCTGAGGAACTTATGAGAAAGAACACTATCCACATTCACTGTGGGAGTAGAAACACAGAAGAAAATCAACTGCTTGATCACATGGGTCGATGGGGATATGATTGGGGATGTAGACTCTAAATGAACATCCTAGTGCACACATCAACAACATGGAAATAGGTTTTGATCCAGGATACATGTAAAACCCAGTGAAATTGCGTGTTGGCTACAGGATGGGGTAGAGGTAGGGGAGGGAAAGAATATGATTCTTGTAGCCAAGGAATAATGTTATAAATTGACTAATTAAATAAAAGTTTCAAAAAAAGAATTCCCTCTTCAGTGTTTCTCAACAAGTCAACCTCTATTTGAAGTTCCCCCAATGAGGGGGAAACTACTTCCTCCTGAAGCAACTGATCCCATTTTTGGATTGCTGTCATTATTATTTCCCATCCAACATGCCTAAGTCAATCTTTAGACTGGGACATCAAAAATTACCCTAGTCATATGTGGCCACTAATGCCAGACTTTGGAGAAAGATGTTTCCCTGGCATCTTTCTTATGTTGTTCCTTCTTTCTGCTTTCTTTTGTATCTCCAGTTAAAACGAGGAACTTTTACTTAGAAACATGAAATTAAAGAAATCATTGTTCCCATAATTGCCTGGCACATCTTATTCTTCTACAAAGCCTTAGTACTAATACAACATTCCACAGGGACCTCAAATAATGGTTCCAAATTTTTGTTTAAAGATTTCTGAGGACTTTGGGAACCTTTTAAGGAGTATGCAAAGTTAAAAATTATTTTCATAATAATGATAAACATTTTAAGTTCTAATATGTTAAATAATATATAATCCACTATTATCTATATATATAACATATATTCTCCCTGTATATATATATATATATATATTCCAATAGATGATCCACAATTAATATATAATCCAATCTAATATAGTAAATATTCATATATAACCCACATAAACAGAAATCTTTTGGAGTCTTCAATAATTTTAAGAGTAAAGAATTCTTGAGGTTAAAAAATAAAAGAACCAATATTTAGAATTCTAGATCTCAAAAAGGTCACTGCTAACCCTAACAACTCTGAGTCATGCAAAGATGGACTGTGCCAGTGGTTATTTCTATAATGTATTCTTGAGCTATCCCAGATGAGTGTGAATGTTTGATATTATGGGATCTGGGGAAGGGTACAAAAATCAGTCCCTCAAAGGATATAAAACATTTAAAATGTAGTTGTGCTCAATGATACTGAGAGTGATGACTTTCTCTAATAGCCTTCCTCCTTTATCAGAATCTCTGCTAATTCATTCACACTGACCCAAAGTTTACTAAAGAGGAATTATAAAACAGTAGAATGAGTATTCGACCTGACCTCAGAACTGGATTCATGTCAATAGATGTGTGATAATGGCCAAATTCTGTCACTTCTCTGAGCCTCAGTGTACTGTAAAAGGGGAATAATACTATATTCTGTGTATAATTGAAAATCTGTTACCCTAAAAAAAGAACTAAATTTCCCAGGAGACACTGACTTCCAGTCCTTATGTATTTCCTGTAGACAGGGGATATTAGACAAGGACGTGAAAGGTCCCAAGTCTTTACTTCCTGTTCTGAGCTTGGTGGTGGTAAGGCAAGTGTTAATATATCCTGTGAATTTCAAAACTACTCAACCCTATTCAAACCATTCTTTAGAAGATGGGATTTGGCTATTTCCTGATCAATAACAATAGAGATACTTGGAATGACAGAATCAGGCCTTGGAAACTACAATCTCCACCCTACTCAAGGTAACAGGATTTAGGAAGGGCTGCAGCAGAGCTCAAGATTTAATTATTTGAGAATATGACCTTCAACAGACATGTGCAAAGGGGACAGACCTCTGGACGGTCCTGGGTTAAGCTAGAGACACCATTGGCACAGGTGAGACACAGGAAGTGAGGTAGAGGATAGCTGAGGAGGCTGGGACATCCTTTATGGAGGGAGAGTGTGGTGGTTGGAGCCTGGTGCTTGGAGTGGAGGCCCTGATACTGTTTCTCCATTTTGGTCACATAAGTGATAGGGACTCAACTCTTTTCTTTGCCTTGGCTATCCAAGGCCTTGGGCCTTGGGCCCAGCCTAAGCAGAGTGGGTATTTAAGCCCTATTCCCTTCTCTCCCCTTTCTCTCTCTCTCTCTCTCTCTCTCTCTCTCTCTCTCTCTCTCTCTCTCTCTCTCTCTCTCTCTCTCTCTCTCTCTCTCTCTCTCTCTCTCTCTCTCTCTCTCTCTCTCTCTCTCTCTCTCTCTCTCTCTCTCTCTCTCTCTCTCTCTCTCTCTCTCTCTCTCTCTCTCTCTCTCTCTCTCCAGTTAGAAATTCTAAGCCCCATCCAGGGGAAGAGGGTCTCAAGAAGATGGGCCTTATATGGAGGCTTCACTCCTCCAGAAAGGAGGGGTCATTAAGTCAGCTTTTCACTCACCAACAGTAACAGTCTAAAATAAGTCTGGATTTTGGTCATCCACTTGCTCCTTCGAGTCAGTATCTCAATCTCCACATGCCGGAATGTCCAAACATCTGTCTTCCCTTCAGCTCCAAGTGACTGATCCTTCACCCCCAGCTTTGGGAGACTGACCCTCTGAAATCATCCCAATGTCTGAATCTGAATGACTCTTCAGTCTTTTTTTCCCTATATATAAAGACCTTTTTCTCTTGTGTCACCTCCTCTAAATTTTCACGTCTACCAATCACAACAGACATTTTTCTCCAGGACTGCAGATTCTTTAGTTCTCACTTTCTTTGGTTAGATTATATATTTTTGGGTTACTTAACACCTCTTTTGTTAAGTTCACCTTTTGTATTTACTTAACACTTTTCTGTAGTTAAAATCTAAAAATAGATTGTAGCTTACAATTCTAGCTTCATTATAAAGGAAGAGTTAATCACCTTCATTGTTACAATCAGATTACAATTTTATCTTCACAATAAAGAGCTAAGTATCTTCATTGTTACCATCAGGAGATAGCTAAATCCAATCTTCACAAGATGGAGATCTGTGAGATGAAACTTTGCCTCTCATGTCTTCTTGAGATATACTTCTGGAGGTGACTTTAGAGACTTCTTTGACCCTCATGTAAAAATTAAATTAGTATCTTATTAAATTAATAAGTATTATTAAATTAGTATTAATATTAAAAGTATTATATTTTAGAGGTTTATTAAAGATTATTAGAAATCAAAGATACAAAACAATAAGCCACATTTCTAGGGCTGATAAGCCTTTTTAATTTCACTTACTACAACCTGAGAGACACGTGTGCTTAGAAGCAAAATCAGAGAGACCAAGTAGGCGTGACAGTCAGTTTAAATACAAAATTTTGTTCTCGCTCTCAGGTGAGGACTCAGGTGAGATTATAGGGCATTCTGGAAAGTGCCAGGACTTCTGGGGATTGAAGTCTGTGATTCAAATCTCCATTTTTACACTCAGAATGTTAGTGCTCAAGTGTCTACAAAATTTGGTGTGAACTTCAAGTATTGAGTTCCTGTAGTTCATTCTCATGACTTTTTATAACATCCAAGGTTAGATATTTCACTTTCTGGACAAAGAAAGGGATAAAAAAATCAAATGTAGAATTCTATAAAAAGTAATAGGGTTACATGGCCTCAGAAGGAGAAAAATCCCTACAGCATTTCCACTTAGGTCATTGTCTCTCACTAGACAATGTGAAGTGAAGTGGTCACGATACTAGAGTACAACTGAAATGAGTTGCCAAAAGAACTATATCCATGTTATTAGATATTTTAGACCATGCAGGTAATCAAAGTGACTCCCATTTTCCACATAGTGAGTTGTATTTATACTTCAGCTCTGTCAAAGCAATTACTGGGTTTCACAATAGAAATATAGTCATCTCCTATAAGGAATGTTTTGCCCACATATTTTAATTTGTGGCCTTTCCGGGGGGGGAAGGGGACTATTTACTCCTAGTCAGAGAAGATGGGATGGAATGGATTAATGTGGTCATGTAGAGGGATTTGACAAGGGGAGGTGATTTTGCCTCATGTAAGACAAAAGGGAATGAAGATATGATGGCAAAAGGCATCTGGGTGATATGAGATGAGGTAGAAGAGGTAGCTTTCAGTGAATGGCTTCTAATTCCTTCAATAAAATATCCTCAGGTGAGCAAGTGAGAGGATGCAGACTCATTAGAAATTTGAGGAAGACTAAAAAGATTTGGGAGAACTGTTGTGGTGGGAAGGATAATAAAGTAATTAGGGAAACATAAAAGGATGGAAATCCAGTTTGGGTTATATAATCTAGACTTTTAGTGCACCTAGACAACACTGTTTTATTCTTTTTCCCCCAGCTTTCATTAGTAGCACGTGTATGGGAACAAAACATCTACCAGTTGCTTTTCCTAGTTTTGCCTCCATCTTTATCATCATCATGCCCTTCCCCTTTATCCAGAATTAGCTCATTACCAATAACTCATCATCATGGAGATCAATTTTGATAATAACAAATCATTAGTACTTCAAGTTCATTATGCCCCTCTAATTAAGGGTTCCTGTGAAGAGCACACAGACTTTTGCCATAGTGTCCCTTTATTAATGGTTCTAGAGTTCAGCCATCTCCTCATTTGCCACCAGCTGCTCAGCTTGGTCTTGACTTTATATTCATCACTACCATCATGCCACTGATTCCATAATTATTATACATCTTCTCCAGGCACTTCTTCATCATTGTCTTCCCTTTTTAAATGGCAAGCTTCTTGGGTGCAGAAGCAGTCTTTGTTTATTTTATTTATATCCTTGGCACTCTGCATAGTACTATGGATATAGTGGGAATGAATAAACATTTATCAAATCAAATCAAGAGCAGTAGATTATGGGAGTGGTCTAAGAATAAGTCTTGGCAAGGCAAGAACTTTTATAAAATAAGTGGTTGAACACCTTCAGGGAAGAGGACAGACTAGAGTTGAACTGGTTCAGCAGTGGCTTATTATGAGGAAAGAATGAAGTCATAGCTAGTAGAGAGGTGAGACAAAAAAGTATGAAGGGCCTGCTATTATGATGTTGATAAAGAACAAGGTTTGAAGTTGCAAGACAGAAAAAGAGGGGAAGGCATGATAATCTATTTCTATATTACCATCTATTATAATAACTCACTATAATATAAGGGGATTTTATTACTTTTTTTCTAAGTAATGGGGATCAAGTGACTTGCCCAGGGTCACATAGCTGGGGAGTGTCTGAGGGCAGATTTGAACCTAAGACCTTCAGTCTCTAGGCCTGGCTCTCAATCCACTGGGCTACCCAGTTGCCCCCAAAATACAAGTGGAAACATTTGTGGGTGATGATAAAAATGAAGGATTAATTTGTCTGTATCTCAGGTAAAGCACAGGAATAGGTAGGTCACAGGAGTTGAGGAAGTTGAGGAAGTGTGAGATTTAGGATACTTGAGGGAGTATCAATATGTATGTTGAAGTTCCCTAGTATAGGAGAGAGAATGGGGAAAAAAGAAAGAGTAGGCCTATGAATGCTTTACTTTATGCAGGTTCGCAGTGTGAGAAGCAGGGTGTAAGGATCTACACCTATCCAGAAAAATCTCAGCATCTCCTCATCTTCCAATGCTAGTATTTCAAGAAAGAGCTAAAATAACAAAGCTTGTCCTAGTTAGCTAATGCTTTTTGAATTCAATTCAAGCACCAGTCCTTAAATACTGGGATTTCCCTAACCATAAACCTGTGCACTTTTTGCTCAGTAATGTCTCTCCATGGATTTTAACTACTCCAGCCATCCCTGCAATACTGATAGCTTGCTTCTTCTTGGAGAACAAATCATTAGCTACAATGGATTTATGGCACAATCGATTTCCTTTAGTGGACTTAATGATTTTTTACTTCTTTTCTTTTTCAGTTCTAAAATTTTTCTCTCCATCTATGACCTAACAGTCCTTTGTACCACAACCATGACACCTAGCATATTTTCTAATTTGGCCATTGTTTCCAAAGTTTATGACTTTCTTAATTTCTCCATCCACACAGATGATCTTTTTTGGGTTTTGTGTTCTGTAGTTTCAAAATGGTATATAACATTTTCTGTTACTTTATTGCACTTATAACTTTCTCCTCCTCGACAGAGCCAACTCCACCAGCATCAAAGTCCTGGTCCTCAAAACCCAGCTACGATGGTCTGGACACGTCATCCACATGGACCCACAGCGAATCCCAAGAGAGCTATTTTATGGTGAACTTTCAGCTGGACTCAGGAAACAAGGCCGACCCAAGAAAAGATTCAAGTATCAGCTAAAGTCCAACTTGAAGTGGGCTGGCATTACACGAAAGCAACTGGAACTCACTGCCTCTGACAGAAGTAGCTGGCAAACCCACATTAACCATGCCACCACCACCTTTGAAGATGAGCAACGTCAACGTCTTGCCACTGTGGTGAACGCCGACACTAGGCCACAACTGCACCTCCCGTAACAACTGGCGCCCCATGCCCCATGTGCCACAAACTCTGCGCCTCAGCCTTTGGACTTCAAAGCCACATGAGGGTACATCAATAGATGATAATGCACAAAGACAATAGTCATTCTCAGCTTCCGAGAGACAACTACTACTAATTTTCTCCTGGTCTGAGTTATACCTCAGTCAACTGGTTTAGTAAGTTGTGTAAATCAATGTCGTTTTTGCCCTTTTTATCATTTACAAGTACTCTCATTTATTTGTCTTTGAAACCATCATGAGAACCTATACTACTGAAAGCCACCAGCAAGTCATCTCATAGCAGTTCTCATATTCTGTGGAATAGGAATCTATTTTCAACCATATTCTAGTCATTACACGACTGTGATTGTTATTTACCCTACTTGAAGAGGACAATGATATCAGGAGGTTGGGATCAAGGTAGTATGTATTTGACTGTGACTAATTAGCCCCATATTAGCTCAGTAGGGACTCAACCACAGGTCAGGCACAAATTGTCTGTTTGAACATGTAGGATGGAGCTGTTGCTGGATTCATGCATCATCTCATGTTTCCTTTGTACTAACTACTGTGATTCTGATTTACTCATGTGATTCTGATTTACTCATGAAACACCATGTTCTTTGATGTAGACATGCCATGTTGGACACCTCCCTTATCTCACAACAGATGCTAAAATTCTTCTGAGGCACCTGGAGAGTGTTCTTAATTTGCTTCCTCTCTGTGAGTGCTTTTCTTATGTGAATTCGCTGTGAAATATTCCTTTAGGCAATTATGTGTTTGCCATTAGAATGACATGGCCAACTCATTGGATTGTACTCTATTTCTTTTCTTCTTTCTTGCATCATTGTCATTAATTACTCTGTCAAATGTTTACACAATCATCCCTCCCTCATTTGTTATTTTCATTTAGCAAGACACATAAATGGAAACTGCATTATAAGAAGGCAATGTGCTCGGGGCCTAAGGGACTGGCCTCATCCTTCCCATGTTTTCCTCTTGTCCATGAGGTGGCTCCATCAGTTCTAGACCTCGTGAGCTCATGGCCCTGATTTCTTTTCTCCTTTGAGAGCAGCCATATGCTCTGTGTACCACAGAGAAGCCCTAACAACAATATCTGAATACATCCTTGAGTTCCTTAAGTAATCATGACAGGATCCCCAAAGACCTGGATATCCTATAATGTGCTTCTCAGAGGTGCACATAAGATGACTCTGGGTGTCCTGAAAGAAGCCTTTTTGCTTAAGAGCACTAATATTATAATTCTTGTAAAACTAGTGGAAGTTTGTGAGCAAAAGCCACAGAAAGCCTCTGTGTCTCAATTTGGATCAATGTCCATTGGAAAAGCCTGATATGATTGTTTTCATTATTCATTTATTATTTCAATCAGAAACAGATCTCCTTTCCCTTAGCTCTTCGGTGATCTTACTGTCACCAAGATCTAAGGAACAGCAATGGCTAATGACAAAAGAGCATGACCTGGAAAACTGAATTTTTCTCTTCAGGCACCAGGAACAGTTTCCACAAATTCTTTTTCTCTTGTCTTTGGATGATCAAGGTTTCAAATTGGAGACCTACTTGGGTGAAGGTTCTCAGCTAGTGCTCCCCTTGGAGTTCTGTCACCACCCTAAAGGACCCAGGTAGGTTTTAGATATTAGAATATTAGTGGTAGGTCCTTCTCAGTTCTAAAGTATGAGAGCTACATGAAAGAAAAATGGTATTCATCTCTTCAGTGTAGGAGGAGTTAGAAAGTTCAGAATCACAGAGTTGGAACTGCAATTTTCTTGTCATTATGTTCAGATGAATAATGATAGCCAGCATTTATTTAGCACTTGAAAGTTCACAAAGCACTGTACGTTTAAAAAAACTCAGCTGATCATCAGGGCACACCTATTAAAGTCATTGCTTTTATTAACTCCATTTTAGAGATGAAGTAACTGAGTCTGAGAGATGCTAAGGGATTTGTCCAGGGCCATATAGAGGACAAGTATTGAATGCAGAATTTGAATTAAATTCCTCCTAATTATACATCATTCACTTTATCCTTTATGCCACATATCTGCTTAATGGATCTGAAAAAATCAATGGGAAAAGACTTAGGGACAATTCAGTTTTAAAGCTGAAGAAACTGAGACTCTAGGAGTCTCAGCTGAGACGACAGTGTAAATAGCAGAACTAGAATTCAGACATAGGTCTTCTCACCCTAAATCAAATAGTCTTGGCATTCTACCAATTATTATTTCATACAATAATCATTTGTTCCCCATAGCTTCATAAAAATTTAATTTTAAAAATCTTTTCCACCTATTGTAATACAATATTTTTTAAATAGTAAACATCCTCCAATCATTTCTGTCCATGATTTGGAATTGTAATTTAATAGTTCACACTGGACATTCTGGATTTTAAAGAGACCATCTAGTCTTATTCCCTCACCATGCAAGTAATTTAACTGATGCCCAAGATGGGAAGGTAAGCTATTTAATGTTCCAGAGTAAACGAGTTGTAATGGCAGGACTAGATCCCAGCTCTCTAGCTCAGAACTCTCTAGTCTTTCTATAACAACAGTCTTCCTTAAAGAGTTAAATGTTTGTAACCAGAGTACTATAGTTCAAATCCTGGCTCAGCCATGTAGACTCTGGGCAAGGGACTTACAAATGAAAATATGGAAGGCAGCTAGATGGCTCAGTGGATTGAAAACTAGGCCTAGAGATGGGAGGTATTGGGTATAAATCTGGCCTCAGACACTTCCTATCTGAGTGACCCTGGGAAAGTGACTTAACCATCCTTGCCATGCCCTCATCACTCTTGCCTTGGAACCAATATCAATATTGACTGTAAAGCAGAAAGTATGGGCTTAACAAAAAACAATTGGAGAAATGGAGTGAGTGACCCCTACTTTAAAATGAATGAAATGATAAACCTTTGTGGTGACATTCTTGGTCTTATTTGTTCAGTTTTATTCATGCGATTAATTCAGTGAGAAAAATTGCATCTGTGCTTTAGGAATATCAAATTATAACTGTGTGGAAGATACATTTTTAAAATGATGTTCTATTTATAAAAATGGAAGAATTAGGACATTGTTATGGATAATAGGTAAGGAGAAATTTTATAAAAGGAAAACAATAAATGAGAGATTTTGAGGGAGTAAAATCCACATCTGGGTGGATATGAGATGGGATCTGGATTCAGAGACAAATTCAAATTGGTCATCAGATACTCATAAGACTCTTAGAGTGGCCTTTTTTCTGTTTCCTCCTTTGTAAAATGGGTATAACACAATCCAAGTTTGTTGTGAGGATAAAATAAGGTAATACTATGAAAACTAATAATGCTATATAAATCCTATCTATTAGTACTTTTAAAGTCATAGGATGAGGCCCAATGAAGAGCACACACACAAAGATTACCTTATCAATGAGACGCATCTCTTCCTCTATAACAGGGACTAAGCAGGAGGCACAGGGAACAACTAAGAAAGGTTTGGAGTTTGGAGAAGTGGAAAAAGGGAATACAAGATTGATGACATCTCTGCTGATGCAAGGGAAAGAGCATAATAGGAAAGTGGGATAGGGTTAATCAGGGAAAAATAATTGGTCCTTCGGTCTAAGGGGGGGGTGATAGTGACAAGATAAAAATATGTTTCTGTACAGAACTTCCTCAACATACTTATGGGCCTTTTTCAACCCCTAATTTGGGGGTTAAGATACATGTTGAGTATGATGCTGGGTTGGAGTGTCTGGTGAAAGAAAAGTAAAATATTCTAGGGTAGTAGATGGAACAGTCAGTCATGTTGAAGCAGGCTGTCATGTGGTCAATTCTGTGAAGTTGACTAAGTCCAAAGTAGGGGAAATGAATTTGAAAAATGGAAGTAATGCAGAAAGTTGCATTGATGATAAGGGATAAATCTAGGCAGAGGAAGGGTGAGACAGAATCAGTCAAAGAAAGTTAGAAGACTGTGTTTCAAAAGGGAATTTCAGAGTTCTGCATTATGGTGTTAAAGGAATGATCAAAGCAATTCTATGGCTACAATGTATATGGCTAATGTACAGTAAAAATGGAGGTCATGGAATTGTGGAGGATAAGGGGATTTATGACATGTGCTGAAAAATCATAATTGCAACATTCTGTTATTATTGTTGAATCTTTTCAGACATGACCAACTCTTCCTGATTC
This sequence comes from Monodelphis domestica, assembly GCF_027887165.1. NCBI lineage: Eukaryota > Metazoa > Chordata > Mammalia > Didelphimorphia > Didelphidae > Monodelphis > Monodelphis domestica. Next base: position 18,248,505 of record NC_077232.1, on the reverse strand, counting down.
CTTTTGGGGTTTTCTTGGTAAAGATACTGGAGTTGCTTATCTTTTCCATCCCCAGCTTATTTTATAGATGAGGAAACTGAGGCAGACAAGATTAAGAGATTTATCCAGTCACACAGCTAATAAATGTCTGAGATTCTGGCCTATCTGACTCTAAGCCCAGCATTCTATTGGCTGCATCACCTAGCTCTTCCTATTTCAACATTAGTATGATGTTAATTCATCATACATGAAAAGAACCAATTTTAAAGTAAATGGAATTTTGAAGTATAATATAATACTAAATATGATTCTATCACCCTTACCAATGAGTAACTGCCATGATTTTACTGATTGTTTTTCTTTCCTCCCAGGTAACTCATATAAATCTCTAAAGACAGTAATGGAGAATTGTTCAGAGGTGAAGGAATTCATTCTTGCTGGATTAACAGATGCCCCTGAGCTTCAGGTTCCCCTCTTCATAATATTCACTATTATCTACCTCCTCACCCTGGTAGGAAATGTGGGCATGATAGTCCTGATATTGTGGGATTCCCATCTCCACACACCAATGTACTTTTTCCTCAGTATCCTTTCTCTATCAGATCTGGGCTACTCCTCCACCATTACTCCTAAAGTGATGGCTGGATTCCTCCCAGGGGACAAAACTATCTCCTATAATGGATGTGCTACACAAATGTTTTTCTTTGGGTTATTTGCAACTGTTGAAAGTTATCTCCTGGCTGCTATGGCCTACGATCGCCAGGCAGCTGTGTGTAAGCCCCTCCATTATAATACCACCATGACAGCCAATGTGTGTGCTTATCTGGCAATTGGTTCCTATTTCTGTGGTTTCCTTACTTCATCTATTCACACAGGAAATATCTTCAGTCTCCACTTTTATAATTCGAACATGATCCACCACTTTTTCTGTGATGTCCCACCCCTCTTGGTTATCTCTTGTTCTATCACATACATCAATGAATTGGTTGTTTTCTTTGCTGTAGGATTTGATGTATTTTTTGCTCTTTTTTTCATCTTGAAATCCTATTTTTCCATTTTTATTGCCATTTTGAGGATGCGCTCAGCTGAGGGCCTCCAGAAAGCATTCTCTACCTGTGCTTCCCATCTCACAGCTGTGTCCATATTCTATGGGACTATAATCTTCATGTACTTAAGACCCAGCTCTAGCCATTCCATGGATACAGAAAAAGTGGTTTCAGTGTTCTATACCATAATCATCCCCATGTTGAATCCTCTGGTCTATAGTCTGAGGAATAAGGAAGTCAGCAATGCTTTTAGGAAAATCATAGGGAGGCAAAGTCTTCATTAGATATTTTACTCTATTTAAGGGAAAAAAAATTCAAGAATTTTTCTTCCACTCTTTCATCTTTAAAGTATATCATCTTCCGGGGCCACGTGCCCTTTATTATCCTTGTATCATAAGCAATGCAAAATTTTTTAAAGTAAATTCTCTATCTATTCTGAATTTGGAAAATAACTTCCCTCATTGGCTTCTAGTATCTGATTGTATGATCTATAATTTCTGGAAAACTGGGTAATCAGCATATTTTTCCACTTCAATTCAGTTGAGAACTTTCAATTCAGATGAAACTTTCTGTTCATCTTTTCACAGAAGCCTTAACAGAATTTCTATATCACAGAAAGTTATAATATATATCACCTCTGATGGGTCTGCTGTTTACTCTCCATGTGAATCAAGTCAAGCTATTGTTAAGTGATATCACCACTATATTAATGATGTTAATGTTTTGTTAAAAGTTCAGGAGATTTCAATTTTAAAAGTTCAGTAGAAAATTACCTATTACTTTCTTCTGAATTTTGTACTTGCTGTTATTCATTCATAATCAACTGTTTGTGACTCATCTGGGGCTTTCTTAGTAGAAGTACTGGAGTGGTTTGTCATTTCCTTCAACTCATTTTATATTCAAGAAAACTGAGACAAATAGGGGCAAGTGACTTGCCTGGAGTCACATAGCTAGTAGGTGTCTGAGGACCAATTTAAATTAAAATCTTTCTCACTTCAGGCCTGGCCCTCTATTCACTGTACCACCTCTTTGTGTTGTTGGTATTGCCAAATGGGTAGAGAGGTAGTGTTTAGAACTCTGTGTGGCACTTTGTTTTTCTGATAAAGACTATTATATTCATTTAAAAATTATTAATACTATTTATCAACAAGTTTCCCATCTCTTTTCCTTAATCCCCCTCATCACGGAAGGCATCATCTGGGAGACAGACATGTTAATAAAATAATATCTTTCATGTTTCTACCTTTGAATTCACTCAGTGGAGGTAACGTTCACAATTTATCCTTCAAGAATTAAATCTGTAACTGTGTGTAATGTTCCCTTGGTTCTCCTCATGTCAGTCTTCATTATCCCATGTATAATTAACCTGCTCATTGCTTATTATACTGCCATAGTATTCTATAACAACCATATCCCACAATTTGTTTAGTCATTTTGCAACTGATGGACATCCTCTTGGTTGCCAAACCTTTGCCATCACAAAGAGAGCTTCTATACATATTTTGGAACTTGTAGGTTATGTTCTTTCCCCCAGGACCTTCTTGGGAACCAAACGCAGCAATTCCGTTGCTGAGTCTAAGGGTATATAAAGTTTTATAACTCTCTAGATAGTATTCTAAATTGCTCTCCAAAAGGGTTGAATCAGGTCACAGTTCCAAGAATGTATTAGTGTTCTCATTTTCCCACATCTTCTCCAACATTTGTTATTTTGCCCTTTTATCATTTTAGACATTCTGATAGGTGTGAGATGATATAGCAGAATTGCTTTGTTTTGCCATTTTGCATGTTACTGATTTGCAATAAGTAGTGATTAAAAGCATTTAAAAATGCACCTGTCTTCAGCTTTGATTTCTTCATCCAAAAATTGTCTGTTCATATTTTCTGTCCCTCACACATATTTTTAAAGAGTTGTGTAGGAGAACTGAGAGTTTAAATTAATTGCACCTGGTCACATAACTAGTAATGCTTAGGACTTCTCAGAGTGATTAACACCTAGAAAGAATAATTTTTTGTTCACTGTGTGCCTTGAATGAAGATCTGACCTCTAACTAATATAGCATGAAATTTAAATCTTTTCTATAATGGATATAAATGCCTCAATTCACCTATACTAGCCTATATATAAAAATACAAGGGTTTAAAGTTTTATTTTTGATGTTTTCTTTTTTAAGCTATCTTAAGCTATCTTTAAAAAATAAATTCATATCATTTAGTATTAGAATCTATGAACAAAAGAATTTGAGAGTTAGGATAGACATCAGTCATCTTATAAACTAACTGAGATCCAAAAGAATCTCCATTCAACATCCCCACCAAGAAAATCAACCACCATTTAAAGATAGGCTGAGAATTTTTTTTCCTTAATATCATTTTAAAATTTGCCTCTTCATAATATCTCTCCATCATATTCTGACTTCTGTGTTCATCACACACATCAGATCTTACAGCACAATATTCCAGTGTATTTAAATACTACAATTATTTTAGCTCTACTCCTCTTGATGGGCATCTAATTTGTTTACAATTCTTTGCCATCTTCAAAAATGCTGCTATAAATATTTTGGTGTATAAGAGCTTCTTTTTATCAATAAATCTTATCAATTAACTTAGGGAATAATTCCAGTAAAAGTTCAAAATATATAGGTATTTGAGGAACATTATTTGCATAACTCCAAATAGTCTTCTGAAGTTTTTGTGCCTTTTTGTAGTTCCATCAACAATATATTAGTGTGTCTATCATCTCATTACTCATCCAGCAATGATTATTGACATTTTCTATTTATTTGGTCAAATTGACTGGTATGAGGTTAAGTCTCAAGGTTGTTTTAATTTATATATCTCTTATTTTGTGGAGTGGTATTATATATGTTCATATAAATATATTTTATATAGCAAATATATATACACATTAATAAATAATTTTAAATAGCATTCTTTTATTAGAGCAATTTGAAACAAAGAATTTTTCTCATTTAATTAATTGGCTTCTTATCATAGCTACATCAATTTTGTCTTACAGAAGCTTCTGCTCTTTATGTAATTAAAGTTATCTACTTTATCTCATTGTGTATCTTTGTTTAAGAGTATATCTCTACTCATATTTTTGGAAAGCATATGATCATATTCTCTCCTAATTTTATTTAATGTATGATCTTCAATATTAAGATAGCATATCCATTTATAGGCAGCTAGGAGGGAGGTTAAGTCCTATATGGGATTTATTCTTTAATATTTGTCTTCATCTTGGGTTTGATTTTCAGTCAGACTAAATGAAGGAGAGTTACTATTCTCTTCTTGGTTTGCTGATGACAGATAAACACCTCAAACATAACTTCTCTATCCTCTTCTCCCAGATGGTCATAGATTTTTATTCCAAAAACCATGACATTGAAATTGGGTGTATCAGTATTCCCAGAATCAAGTACCATGATTGGAAATCAGAGCTTAATAAATATTTATTGATTGATTATTTTGATATGTTGTGGTTTTTATTTTCTTATGTAATGAAATTCATCTTTTCAAAGGGTCTTATAGTGAATTTGGCTTAACAAAAAGAGTCATGGTGCATAGAGGAAAGCATGTAGATTATCATTAAAAACCTCAACACATATGCAAACTCAGTATGTCTGTTTATCATAAAATGAATAGAATGTGTATTAAAAGTGTCTTTATGAGCAGTCAGGACCATGGAGAGCAGAAGCTGTTTATGAAAGCAACACTCCACTCACTTGTGCCTTGTTCACTTTCTATTCAGCATCCCTCTCAACTAGGATTCAGTCTTTTTTTTCCCTCAATTGCCCAAACTTTTAGGACACTGCCTTTTCTTTCCTTCTTGGTTTGTTCTTTCAATCCAAAGCTTCAATATACAGATCATGTATATGAAGCATTCATGTATTAATTATGGATGAATTTAAAACTGTTACTTCAAACATGAGATTATCATGATACAAGAGAAATTAGAATTCCAGAATTTAAGATGAGGGATAGCAATCAATAGTGATAGAGGATATATGTAAAATATATAATAAGTATAATAATAACAATAATGATGAGTACTACATTCATAAACAACTTATTTCCACGGTCCTTACTGCTCATAGAGAAGAGACATTGGTCTCATATCCTTTGTTCCTTTTATGATAAATAGGTAGGCATAATGAGTAAATAAGTAATATTTAGCATTTTGACATTTACAAAACACTTAGCACATATTAATTTAATTTAACTTTATAATATTTCTGTATATTAACCATATTAACTGCCAGTTTGTCTGTTTGCATTGTCCAATTTTACAGTTGCTAGTCAGTCCCTATAGATCTACTCATGTGTTTTTCCCAGATCAGACTCTGACACTGGGACAGCACTTGACAGATTGTAGATATTTATGTATTCTCTTAGGAGTTCTCACCTCTCTGGAGTTCAAAGGTATAGCTTGTTAGTACCAGAAGTAATATATATTCTTGACCAGTTTCCCAAATTTTATGACCTCAGGACACCTTTATTACCTTAAAAATGTTTTGTACCCCAAAGATCTTAGGTTGATGTGGATTGTATTTGTTAATACTTTTAAAGGACATTGAATGCCTTTATATTACTATGAAAAATTTTCAGCCTTGTAAACTCCTTGAATGTGTCTCAGAGGTCCAGGTGGCTGAAGGCTATATTTTGAGAACTGCTGTTCTGATCTAAACCATGGATGAGATTCAGTATTGGGAAGAAATAGGGTATATAAGGAGAATATGGTGTTCAAGCAAATGCTCAGGTCAATGACTTCTTTAATTTAAAATATTATGACTTTCAAGGTTGCAAGAATAGAGAATCAGGAGTAACATAATCAAAGGATCTTTCCCCTTAAGTAGGGCAGCAGCTGATATCTTTGACTATTGTAGCCCTTTGATTTCCTGTTCTGGAGATTTAATTAGCCCATTTAGGATAAAAACCTTAAAAGAGCAATCCTTGGGATAGGTAGGTGGTTCAGTGGTTAGATTCAGGCATAGAGATGGAAGATCCTGTGTTCAAATTTTATCTTAAACTTTTCTAAGATGTATGACTCTGGGAAAGTCACTTAACACCTATGACCAAGCTCTTCCCATTCTTCTACCTTGAAACCAGTACACAGTGGTGATTCTAAGATAGAAGGTAAGGGGTTTTTTGTTTGTTTGCTTAAGAGAGCACTCCAAAAGTTCTATAGTTGCCTCTTACTGACATAGATTCTTTCTCATTGGAGCATGAGACAAAGCCTGAATTAAAGTAAAACTTGAAGAGAGAATTCTTGGTCAATGATGCTTTGTAATGCATGGCAGTTGAGAACATTAATGCTCTGGGAACTTTTGATTCTGCAATTGAAGAATGAATCTTGATCTTTCATTTTCCTTAGAATACAGCCTGAGTTGCCAGAGTTAGGAGTTTGTAATGAGCCAAAGATGGTGGACACTTTTTCCATTTATTTATTTAGTTTTATTTTAAAATATTTTTCGATGTTTATAAGATTCATTTTCTTTCCCTCCTCTCCCCACCCCCCAGACCAAATAAGCAATTCTACTGGGTTGTACAAATGTTATCAGTTGCCACCTATTTCCATAGTATTCACTTTTGCTATAGAGCTAATCATAGATAGGATTTTGCATAGTGACTGACACCTAGTAAGAACTTAATACATTATTCCGTCACTGATTGCCTTTTGAGAGCAGGTCAAAGTTCTGTTCATTTTATCACAAAGTCTTAACCTTTTATACATGGAAATAAAAGTCAAAAGTCCTCATTCACCAGTATTGGCCCAATAAAAAAATTGATAGGTTTTAATGGTTGATTGATAGGTTTAATCCAGGAATTGATGTAGGAGCAGAACTAGGAGAAACCTATACACAGAGATAGATACACTGTGTCATAATTGAATGTAATGGATTTCTATACTAGCAGAAATGCAATGATCCAAGACATTTCTGAGGGACTTATGAGAAAGAACAATATTCACAATCAGAGAAAGAACTGTGGGAGTAGAAACACAGAAGAAAATCAACTGCTTTATTACATGGGTTGATGGGGATATGATTGGGGATGTAGACTCTAAAAAATCACCCTAATGCAAATATCAACAATATGGAAATAGATCTTGATCACTGACACATGTAACACCCAGTGGAATTGTGCATTGGCTATGGAAGGAGGTGGGAGGATGGGAGGGAAAGAACATGAATGTTGTAATCATAGAAAAATAATCTTAAATAATAAATTAAATAAAATTTAAAAAACAAAGGGAGATGAATTCCTTTTTCATAGCTCTAACCTCCAAGTTCTCAAAGATCAATATTTTTTCAATAACTATCTTGCTTTCACATGTCTAGCTAGGGGTTCCTGTTCTTAATAATATCTAACTTAAAGCTCTTATTATTGCCTCCTGTAACTTATATTTAATATTTGATTTCTGAGCTCTCCTGGATGATGAGAATCTCAGATCCAGAATAAAAACTTTTAATTTAGATATAATAAATAGGTAAATTTTACAAGTCAATGTCTAAATGCATAATCTTTTGACTAACATGAAATGCTGAGAAGAAAGGTAGGTGGGCCAAGTAGGTGTGGCAATTATGTGGAAACAGAATGAATTCTTCTTCTAGATGAGACAACATCAAGTTTAAAAAAAAAAAGAATCACATCAGCAGTAGATGGAATGTTGCATTAATAAATAGTTTTCCCTCTCCAGGGACCTGACTGCTCAGCAGTCAGTAAGATATGATGTACTCTGTTCCATGTATAATAAGCAACTTTAATGAGTTTGCTTAGATATTAAACTTTTAATGATTATTTACATCAGGGCCACTACCCCATACATTAGGAGACCTTTGGACTACATTTTGACTTAGAAAATTCCATATTAAACATTATCTATATTCTACTGTATTTTTATTTTTGTTAAACACTTCACAATTACACTTTTAAATGATTCAGATTACACTGAGAAATGTTATGGATGGACATACTAACTCCAGTCTGTATGTTTTTCACTTCTTATGTACATGTTTTTCTTCTGTGACATTTCAAAGACTTTCACACACACACACACACACACACACACACACACACACACACAAGAAGTCCTCTGAAAAGATGAAGTTCGTCGTATACAAGGATCAAAAACATAAAACATAAAATCAATTTGTTGTTGTTCAGTTGTTTCAGTCATATCTGACTCTTTGTGACCCCATTTTGGGTTTTGTTAGCAAAGATAATGAAGGGGCTTGCCATTTCCTTCTTGAGATCATTTTACAGATGAGAAAACTGAGGCAAGCAGGGTCATGTGATTTGTCCTGGACCACACAGACAATAAGTTTCTGAGGCCAAATTTAAACTCAGGAAGATCCAGATACTGATCCAAAAAAGACACTCTACCACATAGTTGCCCATCAATCTGTCAATCGGGCAATCAATTAACAAGCATTTATTAAGTACCTACTATTTGTTGATCATTGTTTAAGTGTTGGGAGAGAGAAATACCCACAACTTTTACACTGTATAGTTTTTTGAGTAGAAATCTACAGATTTTTATGAGAAAATTAAAAGATTAAAATTAGATATAAATCATTGAACTTTCCATCAAGGCAAGCAGAGGCTTCTGTCTTTCCTTCAGTTAGATTAACTTGAAAAAATATACTCAAAAAAGTGAAAAAGAAATTGAAGGAAGAATCTGCACAGGAACAAATCATAGCAGAATCCAAAGGAAGAAAACCCAAAATAATGAAAAGCCTAGAGTATGTGTCACTTGAGAAGTAGATGAAGGAACTGGTCATGTTAAAGTAGGAGGAAACATTATAGCTATCCTCAGGAATTTGAAGGACTATTCTGTTAGAGGAATTCTAATTATACTGTTTGAACCCAGAAGATATAATAGGAGAAATAGGTGAAATTTATGAAGAAGTAAATAAATTATGAAGAAGTAAATACATTTTATCAGAATTTCATGACCCTTTGATCTGAACAAAAGTGAAATGGCTTGCTTTGAGAGTGAGCAAAATAATTTTACCTTTATTCTTATACCCAATCAACATTATTCAGTCCAGTGTGCTTGACATATTGCTTATTTAGGTTAAAAATATTTTTTCTTATGTCAGGCTTTTTTAGGCTATAAGGAATAAACTTAAGCCTGAACACTAAGAATCATGAGTGTACTTGTTTAAACTATAAAAACGTCTTAGCCAGAGGATGCAGGAGAAAGGATCATCTGGACCTTTATTTCTCTGTCATCTGACATTTTTCCAGGTACTCAGTGGATAATAAGCATTATAATGCCCATCTTATGACATTTTAATCAACATTTGGAGACATTCTGCCCATCCTGTTGGTGGGGAAGACCTTTATCTTATTCCTTTTGAGGTCATTCGTGGAAAACCTCCTAATTATTTTAGAAGCACCTTGGCCCTTTCTCACTTCTCTCTGTTGTCCAACTTTTGGGGTGGGATTCTGTCCATTAGGTGGTGATCTGATCAGCTGTTGACTTGGAGCCACCAATATTACTATGTAACTTTCAATGAAATTTTGTATCTTATTCTGTACGATCTGGACTATCTATGCAATATGGATTATAAAAATCTGCATTCTGGAGAGAAAGAGCATCTCAGATAATAAGGATAATCTGGGGTCCTATTGATTAAAGGGATCTGGGTCACTTTAATAAATAGTTTTTGGCTTGAAGCTTTGCCGCAGTTGCTTTATTGAAGAATAGTTTAATTTCTTGGCAATGTTTTTCATCTTGCACATCTTTCAAGAGAGCTTGTATGACTCCTTGCCATCAATGTTACAGTAGAGATTCCTTTTGTATATGGCTTAGACTGAATGGCCAATGAGATCCATTTCAACTTTCTAGTTCTTTAAGTCTAAGATTCCAATTCTGTGATAGTAAATTTTTTTCTTAACGATAATTTAGAAGTGAAAATACAAAGCCAATATCAAAGTGTTTTGCATAGAGGCCTATCAAACTAAATGAGAGCTTTTATTCCCACTGTACAAAAGCTTGAAATTACATATCATAAGAGATGATTGGTCTGCATATACTTAATCATTATACAAATATTAAGAAGTTATTACTATGTGCCAGACACTATTCTAGGCTCTACATATAACTGAATTCTAACCCTATGAAATAAATTTAACCTCTCAGATCCCCCATACAATTAAGAATGTTGTTTTTAGTGATATCCTATCTGTGTAAGCAAAGGGTATTAACACAATGGGAGTTCTATTTTTCTATTGCCCTTATGTGAGCAACCTTCCTAAAAAGAAAAGCAAGAATGGAGCTAATAGCTTAATTTTAATTGGACTTCTTAGCAAACCCTGAAAAAACTAAAATGGAGATGATGATCACCAAATTGCTGAATTGTGAATTGCTCAGGGTCACACAAAGCTCAATTGCCAGGTGTACTAGGTTTATTTCCACTCTAATAGAGCATGCCTCCTCTCTGCTTTAGGACTTTTAAAAACATCTCCTTCGAAAAAAATTGACTGGTCTTTTTAAAAATTATTTCAAAAGTTATCCTTTAGGGAAGTCTGGAGTTTTAAGAAAATGTTTGGATTGCCCAAATTTCTAAATATGGTAGATAATAGAGAACGAACTGATAAAAACTAGCAAAGATGCTTCTCAGATTCAAGAAAAAGAGGAAGAATTCAATTCTTCTGATAAATGAAATATACATGGGACATGGTCTTGGAGAATATTTACTTGCAAAGGCAAAATGAAGACATAAAATACTTAAAAGATTTTCTCCTAAATTAAAAGGAGAGGCCAAGAAAGACTTTTCCCCCTTAAGCATTTTCCTGAATACATTGCTGAATTCCTTGTTCCTCAGGCTATAGACCAGAGGATTCAACATTGGGATGATCACAGTGCAGAACACTGATGCCATTTTGTCTGTGTCCATGGAATGACTAGAGCTAGGTTTTAAGTACAGAAACACTACTGTTTCAAAGAATATAGACAGCACTGTGAGGTGGAAAGCACAAGTGTAAACACATCCTTAGAACGGCAATGGCAATAAAGATGTAGGATTTCAATATGGTAAAAATGATAAAAATGACATCAAATCCTACAACAAAGAAGACAACTTAATCACTAAGGCGTGTGTCAGAACAAGAAGGGTGAAATATCCCAGAAAAAGTGATCTACAGAAATGGAAACTGAAAATATTTGCTGTCTGAATAGAGAAAAAAAGAAAAACATAGATTTAAGAACCAATAGCCAGATGATCATATCTACTGGATATCATGGTGTAATGATGGAATTTACACACAGATGCCTGGTGATCATAGGCTATAGCAATAAAGAGATAAATATCCACAAAAAAAAATATAAAGAAAAACTGTGTAGCACATCTGCTGAAGGAGATGATTTTGACCCTCATTTAGCAATAATAGCTACAGTATAGCCAAAATACACAAGAGAGAAGTTACTGAGGGAAAGGACTACTCTAATTGGTGTGTCTCTTCATCCTATCTCTCTAGTTTGTTGTCCAATTAGGCCCTTACGTGTATTCCATATTCCAGGTGGACTGATCTTTATGTATTTCCCTATCCATGATCTCCCCTCTCCTATTATGTGCCTTTGCACTAAGTGAATTTAATATAAGTACTACCACTTATTCCTTTTAAAAACCCATTTTGGTTGGGATCAGTCCCACCATTTGATTTGGCACATAAGAATATTATGGGAGGATGCCAGAGGCCTCACAGCTCCCTGGCCACTGGTCCCCATTAGCTCTTAGCAATCAGAAGTCTAGGTTCTGACCCAGACTGAGATCACATCTGTCAACCAGAGAGACCCAGAGGGAGTGATGTCGATGACTTTATGAGAAGGGATGGAAGAAGCAGGAATGTCTTTTGACAAGCAAAAGAGACAGAACAGAGACTAGCATGGCAAACTCAAATTAATTAGGTGTGGCTAGGTGATCACACCATTCTCTCTCTTTCACACACACACACACACACACACACACACACACACACACACACACTCGCTTTCTTTCTCTTACTAATAAATAATTATAAATTAATATACAGTATCCAGGGAATCTTAATCATAAGAGTATACCTCAAGATTCCATTTATATCCCCTTACACATGCTTCATTTCTTCAATGCTTCCTCTTAGAATCTCCAGCTCATTTAAAAGTACTTCTCAATTACCAATTCCTAGATTGAAAATATCCGTTGTGGTTCCTGTCTTACTTGAATGATTTCTATAGATGGCATATTTTTCTATTGACTTATTTAGTGCATATTATTTCCTTCCCAGTAGAATATAATCCCCTTAACAGCAAGAATTGTGTTGGTTTGTTCATTTGTGTATCCTTTGAACCCAGAATAATGCTGGATTCACAGGGAGCTATTAAACTTTATAAATACTTGTTGCCCTCATTTAATTAACGTACAAAAAGTGGTAATAGGAATACCTGGCCAAGAAAAATATTAAAGATCAAGTATTTCCATGAAAAGAGATTCATGGATTTTGAGCTAGAATTGACCTAAGAGTTCATTAAGGGCCATCTCCTTGTTTTACTGATAAAGGAACTGAAACCCAGAAAAATTAAGAGAGTGAACCAAAGGCTACATAGCAGAACCCAGGTTTGAACCTATGAACCGTGGTTCTAATTTCTTCATTTCTTAAGGAAGGGTAGTGTGATAGAAAAAACAAATGAGCTCTGGAGTGAGAGATCTGAGTTCTAGTTCTGAAAATATTACTAACAGACACTGTGACACTAAGCAAGTCACTTGTCCTCCCTGGGTCTCAGTTATCAAACTTGCAAAATGAGAAGGTAGGATTAGAATGCCTCTACACCTAAAATTCTGCAGTAAATGCCATACTTTTGTCTGCCCCAAGGATAAGTGCACACCTGGTCTAAAGGGACACATTCTTGATTCCTAAGGGAAATCATGGGTGTATTCAACTTTTGTCATCACATAGAAGATGGCTGCATCTCAATACAGAAGGGGATGAATTTGAACCTAGTTACTGAAAACAGAAGAATGGACAATCATCAAAAAAGACTTGTGCTTTTATTGCTACAATACCTCTTAGCTAAACTAGGACTTTTGTTTTCAAGAGTAAAAATAAAATGTAAATAAATAAATAAAATAAAAATAACATGGCATAATAGAGAAGGCTTGCTTTGGACTGAGGAAGACCTAGGTTAGCATCTTGCTTCCATAACAATTAAATTTTTCTGGAAAGGTTGCTTCTAGGTGGCTCAGTGGATTGAGAGACAAGAGGTCCTGGGTTCAAATCTGGTCTCTGACACTTCCTAGCTGTGTGACTCTGAGGATGTCACTCAACCCTTATTGCCTAGCCTTTCCCACTCTTCTGCCTTGGGACCAATACACAGTATTGATTCTAAGACAGATAGTAAGGGTTTAAAAATACTCCCTGAAGATAGATTACAAAATTTTATATTATTTATTAAAAAGTGAAAAATGAGCCAGTGAGAGGAAGAGAGAAAAACAATGACAGTGAGAAGGAGGGAGAGAGAAGGAGGGAAAGAAAAGGAGACTTGGCTGGCTATCTGAAAGAGTGAGTGCTTAGGGCCACTTGGCCAGCCAGATCTTCTAGTTGTCTCCTCCATGAGCAACTGAGCAAGCCCAGAATGAGACTGCACATTGAGTGGAATAAAATGAAATGACCATCCACCCAAATTATAATTATGACCCAGCAGTCAGAGAGTAGTGGATTGTATAGGATGGAGTCTGTATTATTTCCCATGAAGAAGGGGAAATTGCCCCAGTGGCAATGCCAATGCATGGGTGCAGATACAAACATTTTATAGATTCCTGATATAAGTCCCCTATGTCTGATACTCCATTATCTGGGGGCCAAACTTACAATCTAGGCACAGAAGTCTACCCAATCAGAAAACAGCAAGATACATAGCAGGAGTTCATAAATTAAAATAGTAGTAGTAGTAGTCTCTCAGAGGCCAAGAATGATGATTGTCTTTGTGCATTTGCAAAAAGATAGTTGTGCATGTAAGAGGTTTAAGTGGAAAAGTTGATAAACAGAGACAGTCCCACTCTCTCGGCATTGGAAGCCTGGGTCCAGTGGCACAAAAAATCATTACACTTCCTCAGCTGCATTGGGTGGCCGTGTTGTCCTTTGTGCTCCAACATGCCTTTAGCACTCTACAGTGCCTTGCTGTATTGCCATCTCAGCTGTTGAACCTTCTAGTTGGTTTCGTCTGCCTGTTCCATCGAAACAGTCTTCACATGCTGGGTGAGCAAAGCCCTGGTTCACCACGGGTCAACAACGACCCAATGTCTACCCTCACAAGGTTTAGCCAGCCCGTTGAAGCCATTGCCCAGGGTGTGGCCACTGCTGCATGCTAGCATAAATTATAAAGAAGTCACATATCTACCTCAGGAGAAGAAGTTTCTATGATAAAAAGCTCTCTATCCCAAAAAGAAAAAAGAAAATTAGGTTTGTAGACCAGAGTAATAATAACAGTAACAACAACATTAATGACAATAACATAAACTGGGGAGAGTAATGTCATTATTTCCAGCAGGACTTTTCTCAAAACAACCATCTGAGATTGAAGCTCAAAGATGATCTTCCCCAAGTCACTTCATAGACTGGCCAGCTTACTTTCACAATATATAACAATTGAATTGTAATATAACAAATGAAACATGCACGAGTGTGAGCTCTAGTACAGCACAGCAGAAGTTTCAGAGTCTCAGTTTCCAAAACAAATGAGATTAAAATATGACCGGGACATTTTTAATGAAATAAATATAAATACAATCCAACATCATGTAGTGTTAATTTGTGGTATTGTAAGAGAATAGACTGTCCGTTGGGATATATTTTTGTTTGAGTTTGACCACATTTATCTACGTCATGCTACTTTCTACTGTAAGAATTATTTATTCAAGTCCCTTGAAGATGAATTAAGATTTTCTGAAATTCAAGTTATATCATGGATTAGGGGCTAGAGTTGTGAGACATGGTTTAGACAATCAGTTTTTTGATAAAATAATCTATAGACTTCAATAAGAAGGAGAAGAGGCAGCTGTGCAGCACAGTTGATAGACCACAGAACCTGAAGTCAGAAAGGCACCTCTGAATTCAAATCTGACCTCAGACACTTATTGGCTGTGTGATACTGGGCAAGTCACTTAACCCTGTTTTACGCAGTTCTTCATCTGTAAAATAAGCTAGAGAAAGAAATGGCAAACCACTCTAGGATCTCTCCAAGACAATCCCAAATTGGGTCAGAAAGAATCAGACAGGACTGAAAAATGATTGATAATCATAACAAATCCTAGAGAGATAAATGAAGTGTGAGACTTGTAAAGGTTGTACTTTAAAGATCAAAGTGAGGAAGAAAGATTCTTCTAATGTTTTTCCTTATTTAAAACAATAGTCCATAAATCGATATTCAGTCAATAAATAGTTTTTGTGTCAAGTTCTCTGCAAAGACTTTGGGCAAAAGAAATAAGAAAGTCAAAAGACAAACCCAGCCATTGAGGATTTCACAATCTAAGGGAGGCCTAATTGTAGAGGCAGATTTTAAGTCTTACCCTTTTTCTCTGTATCTCTCCTCTTCCCTACTTCCTGAAGGTCTTGACTCCCCCTCCCAGACTCTCAGACTTTCTCCCTCCTTTTCCTGCCCTGTCCTTGGTTCTCACAGACTCCCCATCTCTGATACACCCCTCCCCTTCCTACTTACCTTATTGTTTCTAACCAAGGATGGCCAGCTGTCTTCTAGTCTACCTGCTGTTATATAGGTAAGATGTATATAAGCTGGCTGTGACAAACACTCGGGACACAGCCTCTGTGAGATGATTCCACTAAGACTGTACATTATCAGTAAACCTGCTTTAATGGCCATGAAAGGAAAGATAAGGAGAATAATGACTTGGTGGAGGCATTAAGGAAGGAAATAAAAGCTTTAACTGAAAAAATTGAAAAAGACAAAGCAAATCAAGGAATGGTCAAAGCCCCTTTGGAAGAATCCACAAATTAATGATTAATGTGTTACTTCTGTGGAAAAAAGGAGTAACATAATGACAAACTGTAGGAAGTAGAATCAGGAAAATAGAAATAATAACTTTAGAAATAATAACATTTATAGAAATAATAATTCAAATGAAGCAAAAAATAACTCACACCAAAATACCAAAAATGCAGTTCATCCATGCTATACTCAGGGCTGAAATCCCCCTCAGTGTGGAGAATCACAGAGAAATAGCCAGAGATCTTTATGAAGGTGGAGGTGGGGGGAGGGGTGTGTATGTGTGTGTGAAAAGCTCTGGAAGAAGAGAGTGAAACTAATTTCCCAGGCCTTGATGTTTTAATGTCAGTTATCCTAGTCCATTCTTCCCCCTCTCCCATAATAATGAACCTCATATTACCCTAAAGGTTCAGAACACATATTATGATTGCCTTATAGACACTGGTGCTTCCAGATTGGTATTGGTGAGTAAACTTGATTCTGAATGTGATTCTATTGGCTCCTAAAATGTAGTAGATATATGGGGCAGCTGGGTAGCTCAGTAGATTAATAAGAGTCAGGCCTAGAGACAAGAGGTCCTAGGTTCAAATCTGACCTCAGACACTTCCTAGGTGGGTGACCCTGGGCAAGTCACTTAACCCCCATTGCCTAGCCCTTACCACTCTTCTGCCTTGGAACCAATACACAGTACTGGTTCCAAGACAGAAGGTAAAGTTTTTTTTAATTTAGTACATGTATCAGGAGCACCTATAAAAGTCCCAAAGCTTTTCCCTCAAATGATGTCTGTGGCACCCCTATCAGTAGAAAATTCTTTCCTTTTAATGCAAACTTAGAGCCACAATAACATGCTTTCAAGATGGCTCTATGACACTATAATTGCCTGAGGAATATTTAAATGTTCTCCCTGTACTTATTTAGACTGTCAGGAGGTGAAGAAGTCTCCCTCCTTTGAAATCCCAGCTGATATATACCTGAGTCTCTCTGGGCCACATCCTCTTCCAATGTAAGCCTACTTAAATCATCTGTTTCTGTTCAAATTAAGACAAAAGGTGGTTCCATTCCTCAGTATCCTCTATCAAAAGAGGCAATTGAGGGAATTATCCCAGTGATAGATTCATTAATTGAGCAAGGAATAATAATTCCATGCAAATCTGAATATAATAAAACTACCCTACCTGTAAAAAAGCCAAAATTAGGCACCAATAGAAAACCTATCAATTTGTATAAGATTTAAAGGCTGTAAATAATCATGTCCAAAAAAGGCTCCCTGTAGTTCCAAACTCAGCCACAATTATTTCCTCTATTCCCAGCACAGCACCATATTTTACTGTGCTATATCTGTGCTCAGTATTCTTCTCAATCCCTATTCATAAAAATTCCAGGAATATATTTGCCTTCACCTGTAAAGGTTCATTTAGACTTGGTCCTAGCTACCACAAAGGTTCATGGACAGTCCTATATTGTTCTAAAAAATTTTAACACAGGATTTAGTGAATATTTTTCAGAATAGCTGTTTGATGCAATTTGTAAATGATTTGCTCTTGGTCAGACCAAATGCCATAGTGTTCCAGAAAGATAGCAAACATCTCCTATTAGAGTTACATAAGAGAAGCACAAGAGCTCAAAAGCAAAAGTTCAGTGGTGTCTCCCCAAAGTGAAATATTTAGGGTTTATTTTAATTACTTGTGCCCACTCCATTTCCCCTAAGCACATTGAAGATATTCAGAAATTGAGTACCTGCTCCACTAAGAAATAGTTGAGGGCCATTTTAAGAGCAACAGGGTTTTCCAGACAGTGGATCTCTTGCTATGGAGAAATCACTAAGCCCCTTAAAGCTCTGACAAAAAATTCAGTCCCTGAACCAGTTAGATTAGAGGTGGAACACCTGTCAGCTCTTTCAAAATTAAAACAGACTATCCTCTATTCTCCTGCTTAATGCATTACAATTTACAAAAAGCCATTTACTTTGTATGTACATGAACAGAAAGGGGTAGCTTCCAGTGTTTTAACTCAAACTTTGGGACCTGTGCAGCATCCAGTTGCTTATTATTCAGCCCAGCTGGACCCAATAGCTTTAGGAGCCCCACTCTGTCTTATAGGTGTATCTGCCACAGCTTTGTTAGTAAATACATCTGCTGATTTAGTATTTGGGTGCCCATTAACCATAATGTGCCCATATGAAGTCAAAACATTATTGCTAAGGCATAGAAAACAGACATTTTCTAATCAAAAACTCTAAAGGCATGAAGGTAACCTTGTTAGGTAATGTTACTATTACCTTAAAATGCTGTACAGTACTTAATCCTGAAATCTTGCTTCCAGATTTACCATGGCTAAAAAACCTGAAGATAATCTCCTGGACACTCCTTTAGACAATCCAGACTTAGTTTTATTAACTGATGGTTCTTCTTTCATGAGGGATGGCATATGCTACACTGGAACTGCTGGAGTCACAGAATTTGCCACTGTGTTGTAAGTTTCACTGCCCTCAAATGTAACTACTGAAAGTGCAGAACTAATAGCTCTAAAACATGCCTATATAATTGCCAAAGATAAGAGGGTAACAACTCGAATGGACTTCAGATATGCATTTGGGATTTGTCATGCAGTTTATATGCTATGACTCCAAAGTGAGTTTGTAACTTCAGCTGGAAAATATCATAAACGCAGAAATCATTAAAGAAGTGCTTTCTGCTCTCCAGTTCCCTGAAGCACTAGTTGTGGTTCATTTCTCTGCCCATACAGGTGGCACTGGCCCTGTTTCTAGAAGGAACCACTGAGCAGATGCTGCATGAAGCTCATTGCCTCTGATGGACCTGAATTAATTTTAACTTTGGCAACTAGTAACAACTCAAATTTATTCCTTTCTTACAATGAACATGAAGTGGAAAAATGGAAACAAAAGTTTAAAGCAAAATAGATCAATGTGGTATGGGTGCCATCTGAAGGGAAATATGCTTCTCCATTCACAAAAAATGGTCACTTTGCCACCCAGGGCATTGTAGACTCTGTTATGTAATGGAATACTCATTAGTTAATTAAGAATTTATTAGTAAACTGAGTTAATTAGTAAGGTCTCTTATGTGAAGATTCGATTTGGCTTTCCCCTGATTGTACCAATGAAGGTTCTTAGCTCTTCCTTGATTGTGAAGATTAAATTGTAATCCCTTGTCTATTTTTAGATTTTAATCCCCAATGTGTAAGCATAATACTTAAAGCTGATTATGGAGATCTACCCATTTTAGATTTTAAACACAAAAATGTGTGAACACCCATTTCATACACTGAGTGGGAGGTGTGTAACCCACTTGTGAAAGAGTAAACAGTCCTGGAGTGGAGCGTCGACTGTGATTGGTAGACATAAAAATTTAGGGGTAATGACACAAGAGAAAAAGGTCCTTAAAAGTGGAAACAGAGACACCCAGAGGGAAGTAGACACTTGAAGTGAAGAGAGATACTTGGAGTGAAGAGGGTCACTTGGAGTGAAGAGAGATTTGGAGTGAAGAGGGACACTTGGAGTTTGAAAGAGACACACACTCATAGTGGAGCCTGCTGGAGTTGATGGCTGATAAAGGATCTTGCTGATTGAACTGACATGTGGTGAGTGTAAAGGCTGACTTCCTTCCTTGGCCTTCTGGATTCATCAGTCTCCAGGAAAGACCCATCGTCTTGAGACTCCTTTTGCCTGACTGGGGCCTTAGAATTGCTATCTGACTCAGAGGATGTCAGAGCTCTCCCTATCTCTCTCTCCCCTTTTCTCTCTTCTTTAATATCTTCCTTCTATTGTAAAATAAACTACCATAAATTTCATTTTACTTTAGTAATTCATTTTTGGCATTTAGACATTAAATCCCTGATGACAAATTAAATATATTCAGTCAAACCATAAAATTAACTATAATAAGAATGTGTCCAACTAGGAAGAGAGAGGATTTAAAGATTTTACCTTAAGAAACTAACTGAAATCTTCATGAAGTCCCTTAATGAATATTCCCAGATTTACTCAGACTGGGAATATTGGAGGTTAACTGTGACTCTTGGTTATCCTCTGAAGGGTAAGGAGGTGAAGAATTTCCTTGAAGTTTGAGGGAAATTTGGAGACAGTAGGTTTTGAAAAAAACATCATGTGAGGGGAGAAGAAATTGGACAAAGAATAACTGACATAGACAAAAAGTTCAGGTTGCTTTTCCCTGGTCTGACCAGTGGGGGAAGGAGAGATCAACATCTGAGTGTGACCTTAGTGAAGAATTTCCTATCAGTAATTTGAGCTTGGAGGCTGGAGTGAAGAGACTGGGAAGCTGATTTAAATTGAAGATAAATTATAATACTTAAATTAGAGTAGATTTATATAGATAGAAAATTTGTATTTAGATACAATAAAGAGGATTAGAGCAGGTCTGAATTTCCAAACAGAAGCAACTTCTTGCAAAGTTTCAAGTTGGGTCTGGGATTAGTCAGAAATTTTTAGAATAATGATAAACATATGAAATACTTTATTTTTCCTTTTCATGTCTCCAAACTCTTATAGTTATAAATAAATTAGTTTACATATATATATATATATACATATATATATATATCCAGTTTCTAGTAGGATTTTCCAACAACCAAACTCAGTCAGCTTCAAACTGTCAACCAAAGAAATCACCTCCACCAAAGAACTTGATCTATAACTACTATAATTAGTAGATATTTATAATATCCCAAATCAACATCTAGGGTAATCATATCCCTAAAATAAATAGTTAAAAAAGTATGGATAGCCTCTGGTATAACTACAATAGCCTCTAAAGTGTTTGCAGCCTGCCCCATCTGTCAATCCTATAATCAGTATGCCTTTCCTGGCAAAGCTTTTGATAAGCATCCTCTAGCTTACACACCTTTTTAGCATTTCCAAATTTATTTTATCATTATGCCAAAGGCTAGACCTTATAAATTTTGTTTTGTCATAGTGGATCAGCTGACCAGATGACCAGAAGCATTTCCTAGAGCCCAAGCAATAGTGGCTTTTTTGCCAAGGTGCTCTTAAAAGCTATTTTTCTTTGCTTTGGCCTGCCAGCACAAATTGCTTCAGACAAAGAAACTCATTTTACCAATTCGGTTTTGTCTCAGATTTATTCTTGTTTGGAGATCACTCCCAAATTCTATGTACCATATCATCCCCAGAGCTCAGGCCAAGTTGAGAGAATGAATAGAGATCTTAAAACTATGATTGAAAAATTGTGCACTTGGACCCATTTAAAATGACCTGAAATTCTCCTCCTAGCCCTCTTTGAAGCAGCCCCAGGGGACATCTATACATCTCACCATTTGAAATTTGAAATGCTTTTTGGACACCCCACCCCCCATGCTGGCTAAGCCTTTTTCTCTTGCATACACATCATTACTGGAGAGTGGGTGGGGGGGGGGCAAATCCATTGTTTCATATATACAGGACTTTCAGATCAAATTGTGAGAACCCCATGAATCCAGGGCCTATAGATTTCTAACTCCATGACCTACACCCAGGAGACAAGGTGTATAAAGAGAATTTACAGTGCACTGGAGAAACTCAGCCTGCCTGGAAAGGTCTGTTCCAAGTCCTGTTAACCACTCCAACAACTACCAAAATTGGAGAAAAGGACTCTGATTCATTGATCACATGTAAAATGGGTACCTTCTATAGACACTGAGTAACTGTATCCTGTCACTCTTATTGTATTTGGTAATTGTTTGTTTTAAGAATTAATTTTGTTTTTAATTTAACATATTTATCTTATCTAAATATTACATTACACTGTGTCACTTTCAGTTACTGTGTTTTTGTTATTAGCTATATATTCTGTTCCATTGTTTTGATTTTTACTCCTCCTATGACTGGACTGGAGATAAAATTCCATAGACAAGTTGGACAATGTTTTGGCTGACACATTGTCATGGAACGTAAACTCTGAATTTTTTTATTTTTAGACATTTTATCATAGTTTTTCCTTTTATGTGCAATAGGATATTTCAATTTTCTTCTCTTATTTTTGTACTTGAAGTACATGTAGCCAATATTAATAGTTTTTTGATTTTGCAATAAAATAAATTTAAAATATCCATTAGCCCTAATATCAATGCATACCCAAAAGCTTTATACTATGAAACCTGCCATTGATTATTAAATATTATGGGACTTTGATTAATAATTGTGTCTGGTTTCAGAAGAAGGCATCACAAAAGAGCCACTGTACAGTGCCAAGAAGCACAAGGCCAAAGAAACCAACCAATCCCAATAGGATTGATGAGAATCTGCACCAAGACAGAGGACTTGTTTTGGGTTTTGATGAAATGACTGTTTGTCAATGTCAGATGCAGGATTCCCTCATGCCAGATTTCCAACAAGTACTTCAGTTTGGCTGACATTTTGGCTCCCCTCTCCCTGAGACTGAAGGTAAAATCAGACCAGGAAATGATACTTCCCTTTTATCCCAAATCTAGTCCTTTTCCTCTCTTTCATACTATGGTAATTTTCTGTAGTCCTGGCTGTTGATTGGGTAGGTGCATAATTGCTACAATTGTCCTACAAGCTTGTGGGACATATATCACTTTAATTGGGCCCTGATTCAAGGATCTGTTATGGTAGTATTCTTCCTTACTTAGAATTTTTAGATACATATATTTTGAGAATTTTTCCCCCAAAATTTAATTTTCTCTTTTATTTGGGTTTTTTAAATGCTTTTGGGTTTTCCTTTCAGAATTGATTTATGTATCCTGTAACACAAACATATATCCTGGGTTGATCTGGGTGTTGGTCAACTCCCTCCTCAGAGGGGATTGTATAATTTTTATAAAATTCAAGATTTACAAAAAAAATTTGAGAATAATTTCAGGAAAAGAAACTCGCTAAATCTCTAAATCAAGAAAGTGAACTGTTTGGAGAAGGCACCATGGGGAAGCCTGCAGAAACCATACACTGCATCAAAAGATCCAGAATGAACTTTGGGATATAGTGAATTGAACTGAGGGTGTTTGAACACATTTATTTTGAATGTAAACTCTTATGCCAAAAGGGATTGCCCCCTACTTGTTTTTTTTTTTTTGTCAATATGCTTAGCAATCATTGGTTTTGCTCTCTTTGTATTTTATTTCCCTCTTGTCCTTGAATTATTGTAATTTCCCCTTAAAAAGTACAATATTGTATGTAACTCTAGTAAGAGATCTTTAGAGATATAAGCTGGTTATTTGAAATGATTCTTTGGGGAGACTAGGCATGTAAATCTGGGAGATTTCAACATACTAGCCTCCCAATTGAATCATGGGGGGGTTGTGTAGATAGAATTCACTCTCCAAGGCTTGTCTGACCCAACTTGTCTTACTCAATATCCCATTTGCATCCTTATGCTGCATGAATGTATGTGAATACACATGTGTGTGGGTGATAGAGGATAAAAGTTTTGGTGTGGCATTGCCCCCTTTCTCTACTTCCTGGAATGAGGTTGGAGAACATGGCTGAGAGCTAGGCATGAGAATCCACACATGTGGTGAATTAGGTTAGATTAGGCTTTAATCTGCCTTCCCTTTCTTGAGTAATAATTAATAAGACTCCATGGAAAATAAGAACCTGGAGTTATTGATTTAAATTTAAAATTTACAATATATACAAAAGCAGAAACTAAGAGGACAACAAAGGTACTTAAGATTAGGTTGTATCAGCTAATCCTGTCTAGAATAGATCCAAAATATGCTTAAGATGTCTTCCTACAAATTCAGTTCATTGAGGCTGAATAAAATTTCTATGAGCTAGGTTAAAGCAATTGATAATCAATTCAGACTGTTCTGCCTAGGAAAAGGGTGAATCTGGGGATTTCAAGAAGAGCTTACTGGTGATAAGGATCTAATGAGGGTTAAAGAAAACAAGGTTGTCATTTTCCACTTCTGGTCAAAGGATTTCCCCAATTGACCATAGCAAAAACCAAAAGTAATATGTCCAGGAGGCCCCGAGTATGGTTCTCTGTTCACCAAAGGTGGGCGGGAGACAGGGGCTGAGATAAGGACCACTCCCTATCTGCAACTGTGCATTGACAATTGGCCAAGAAGTCAAGCACTCCACTTTGGCAAAATCTTACAACAGCAAAACTATCCCATTTTACTCCATCTTATAGACTGTCTTGTGGGTTCAAGGTAAGCTTTCATGACCTTTTTCTTCTTCCACAATAGGCTGGTTCTCACATAGTTTCATTGCTGGAAAAGAAAACATGAGAAATCCATAATTGTGGAAATAATACACTTATGGACAACCACCAAACGGAACCAACTCAGAGAATATGGGAACACTGTCAGAAAAACACCAAGAATGGGAATTTCCATTGAAATGAAGAACTTAGAGTTATATTTATACCTTTGAAAATATATTAAGGAGGGATACTTGGGTATCTTATGTAGGGTACTTGAAAGATCTAAATATAATAGGAGAAACTTAGAAGACAAAAAGGATGCTTGAGATTTACCTATATCTACCCCTCATATCCAAGGTGCCCCATGAAGTATTGTTCAGCCTAGGACAAGGGTCAGTCAGGGAGTTTCCTGAAAGCAAGTTCCCATGGGACAAGGATCTATTTCACAAAACAAGGTGGTCAAAACTAATTAAGAAAATAATTATGGGATAGCACTGGACCTCACTTTAATCTTCTAATTGTTAGTTTAAAAAGAGTTAGAAAAGGTTTTCCATACTTCATGACCAGGACATAGGGGGAAGAGTTTTACAAATATGAGAACATCAAGGAAAAAAGGCTTCTCTTAAGAAACCCAGAGATCCTCATTCTGCTGCTCATCAAAATATAAAATAACATGTAAATCTGTGGAGATATATCCCTGATTGCTAAGAAAAATGTGGGTAAATTTAACTGTTGATATCAAAACTTGCACATGGTATACAAAGAATATAGCTGCATTTAGAAGATTCAAGAAATCAAAGTCATGAATTCAGTAGGCAAGAGACATGCTAACGTCACTGGATAGAACTTATAAAAAGAGGAAAAGGATGGGACAACCTGCTTGAGCCTCAAGGTAAGTGACTTTTAATGCAGCTTGAATTCATTTACCTCTTTCAAAAGAAATGTCTGAATGGAAGTGGATAAAAGAATCAGATACAAGGAATTGGGGAGTGATAAACAGAAAGAAGGTGCTAGAATTAAGAGCGATTGAGGAAGGTTTACTATAAGAAGTGACAATTTATTTGGGACTTAAAGGAAACCAGGTAGTCAGAGTGGAGGAGGGATAGCTTTCCAGGAGTGGAAGATAGGCAGAGATAATGTTTGTAGATGAGATATAAAGTGCCTCATTTCTAGAACAGCCAAAAGGCCTGTTTCACTGGTATGAGACCCAGGGCTTCCTCTGGGCATCCCCAAGCCCCAGAGATATTCCAAGTCAAAAAGCAATTTATTTTTCCCTCCCATTCCTGTAGAATGGAGGGAAGGTGACCTTGAGCAACAGAAAATTGATAAAGGTTTCTGAAAGGAACATTTCTCTCCCAGTTCTCTTATGAATACAGTTCTACTCTGATAAACATCAGTTTATATCTAAGACATCTAATCGTCCCTTGAACTCCACAGGTCATCCCTTTTGCCTTCAGGACATAAAATATCACAAGACATCCTTTGCACCCTCCAGACACAAAACATAACCCCATTCCTGATTACATAGTAGCATCCTCCAATTTCTTCATCACTGGTCATGTAGATCCTGTTGACAAGAGGGTATAAATATCCCAAACTCCATCTCCTCAGGGATCCAGTATTCCACTAACTCCTGCCTCCTAACCATTTAATTTAATAATTCAAGTTACATTCAATTTAATAAATCTCCTTTTATTTTTAAGCTTAACTAATGGAGTCTGTCATTCCTGAAAGGGGCACCTGTCCCAATCCAGGGTTTTACTTCAAAGCTCTCCCTCATCATCACTAGATAAAAGCTTATATATGAGCAATAAGATGTAAGAAGATTAGAGAAACTGGGACAAAGCTGGAGAGTGCAATTAGATGGTGGTAACCAAGTCAGCATTTTGTCCCAAGGGAGTGGTGGCACTGGAACAATTGCTCAATAAATCCATGGATCCAAGTATGCCTAAGAATAACTGATTATATAGCCAATGCTTCTGCAATCAGATGAATACAGACCCTGATGGTCCATCCTATGAACCTTGACTGTTGACCTATAAGATCCAATCCCTGATGAAGATAGAAGTTCTTCATGCTTTAACAGTGCCAGAAGTTGAAATCTTATTTTATGAAACTCCAAAATTATCCTTGTCCTTGGGAACTTGCCTTCAGGAAACTCCCTGATTGACAGTATCATGGATCACCCTGGATATGAGGGATATAGGCAAATCTTAAGCACCCTTTTTGTTTTCTTAATTTCTCTCATTGCATTTAGGCCTCCCAGGTACTCTAAGCTCAGCCTATAATCTCTTTCCCAAACCTCTATATAAATAGTCAATTGTCTTTCCTTGAATATATTCCCTAAGGTATTAATATAATACCAAATTCTTTAGTTTCATGGAAAAATCCCAATCTTGGTTTCCCCTAGAGATAGTGTTCCCAGAGCCATAGAGCTTGGCACTGTGTAGTATGTATAGTATGCCTCTGTGTGGTAGCCATAAATGTATTCTTTTCCTTATCCTGATTAAAGATTTGTTTCATCAACTATGTTGGTAGCTCTATGTGTTGTTTTTTTTTTTTTTAGTTTGGCAAAGTATGTGTGAACTATTAAAAAAAGAAATTCCATGGTGCAGTCAATAAGCTTGGCCAGAAAAATTGCCCCTAAAGAAACTCTTAGGAGAAATTGTTGTTCGGTTATTCTACTTCCCAGATGTCTCTACCTCCTGACTTATCAGGCAAATTGAATTTCCTTCATCAGAAAACCCACCCTAAAGATTCACCAGTGGGTACCAATTTCTTTCCTGAATGGTCCTGCAACATGGAACTTGTAATTAGAATTTTTGCTCCCCAGGAACTCTCCCAGCATCCTATTTACATATTTACACTAATGTACTAACATAGGGAAGATATGTTTTATGTAGCTCTGCTCTCACTCTCTTCTCCTGGAAATGTGGAGGTTGGGTGAGAGCCAGGCAGGAGAATTTATAATACTTGTAGTTTATGGATATTAATTTAAATTTTACAGTGTTGGAGATCAGAAGACTGGAGTTTAGGACCTTTACTCCTATCATAAAGACAGATTAGTTTTAAATGCCTCTGTTGCCCTCACTGCTCCTGCTGCTGCTGCTACTGTTTCTGCTGTCTGTAAGCTGTAAGCTACTGCAGTTCGTGCCATTGCTCCCCTCACTCCTCCCTCTCACTGCTGTTTGCCCAAAGGTCTGAAAGGTGTTTTGGAAGCACCTTCTTTTTTCTGCACAAAAGGTGAGACATAAATCCCCTTTGCCTCCCTCCCCCCACTCCCCACATGGGTCTCAAGCCTGCACTAGCTACTTTTCAACAGGGGAACACAGCCTAGAGAAACCTTTCCATGCTATCCATTCCAACCCCAGTGTGACTAACCCAGGGGGGTTTCCAGGCTCCTGGCTGTGGGGGTGGGGACTAATGTGCCATGGGGCCACTGGTTTTTACACCTGAGGGGAGGGGAAGGAAGGTTATACTTCCAAACTTTTTAACTTTACTACTAGCCAATGCATAATAGGGTAGTGCCACCTATGGACAGGAAGTAGAATTGCAATCATGGTCCAGTTCATGGTGCCTATCTCAAACAGCTTCCATTCCTAGAGAGCATAACAGAGATTGCACAACTCAAAGTTTTGGGGTGTCTTTTCTTACTACCATTCCTGGGAGTACTGATTGGATACCTTGCAATTGATAGCATAAGTAATCTCAAGATTCAGAGGGGAGATTCATCTCCCTACACCCCCTTATCATTTTGGCCTGCCCAGTCTGAACCTAAATGAGTCTGGAGGTGAATTTTAAGTCTTTTCAGACTCCATTTGCCTTATCAATTTTAAATGTTTCAGTTTGTTCCCCTCTAGATAATGAAGAAGTCTCTGTAATGCAGCTATCAGAATTGGAGAAAAGGACTCTTGAATTCAGTGCCTTTATCCTATCACATATATTGTATTTGATGAATGTTTGTTTTAAGATTTAATTTTGGTTTTTTAAGTTCACAAATTAATTTAATCTAATATCTTCTGTTACACTAAGTCATTTTCATCTACTGTGTTTTGGTTGTTTGCTATTTTGTTTGTTCTATTGCATTGTCTTTATTTGTACCACATGACTGACCTGGAGAAAAATACTATTATGAAAGTCCATAAACAACTTGGACAAACCTTTTTCAGTGGCAAAACCATAGGTCCTTATGTATGCTGGGTTTGTCACCAGATCCATTGAGGTCACATGTTGCCTTAATGGCATTTTGTTCCTTTTGGCCTTTGTTAATTGTCACATTAATGATGATGGGTGGACTCCATCAAACTGGTTACAACATGTATACAACCTTTGAAGAATTTAATGACCTAAACATTTACATTGATTTTAAGGGGACTTCAGAAGTGCTTTTCAGACATCTAGGAGCACCACTACCTCTGACTAATCATTTGCCTACCTTTGAGTTGGTAAGGGTCCATTTAGTAATTGAAGTGAAGTTCAATAGTACTATTTTATTACCCACCTCTGCATTTATAAAAATGTAATGGATGAGACATCAGAAGTGATTTTCACTTCTGATCCTCACAAATACTGATCCTCACCTCCACATTACAATGGATGTGACATTTTAATACATGCTTTTTATGACTGTTACAGTCTCATACCAGAGGAGGGAGGTTTCCCAAAGAACTTGGCTATCAAGTGATGGGTCATAATAGCATCTCAGATGTGACAAGGTTTTCCCAGGGGAGCTTTGTAACCCCTAGATGGGTTTTTATATTTGTATATATTTGTAACTCTTTGACTTACTCTACCCTTCCACCAGAATGATCTACATTCTTGGTGACATTTTAGACCCTAAAAGGTCTTCATTAGCAGTATAGAGGTTTTCTGGGCTCTCCTGTCAAATTTTGGAATGATGGCAGTAGTAGATTCTTTTAGTCATATCTCAATTGAGGTTCTTCTTTTGGGATAGTTCTGGAGAAATTGTGACAAATATTCATAAGCTTCTAAGGTTTTTTTAAATATCACACAGCAACTCATATGAATCCTAATGATAGCTGGTTTGTTTGCTATTGTTATTAATTGGACTCATAATTTTAGGGATTTTGGTACTTCTTTGAATGTGCATTAGCTCCTGTACTACTGTTTTATATAGGTGTTACTTGGTGACAGTTATGTAAACTCACACTGTGGATCATGGCCAAGATAAAAAGGAAATGGTTCTCATTTTGGGGTGAGAAACCTTTGTATTGTGCCTCTACTTGGCTGACACCTTTTCATGGAATGTGAATTATAAACTTTTCATTTAAAAAAATTATTATTTTTTTTCCTCATATGTGCAATAGGGTATTTATAGTTTTTCCTCTCATTTTTTGTACTTCAAACATATTACCAGTATTAATAGTTTTTTTTTTATTTTGCACTAGGATAAGTTTCAAATGTCCATTAACCCTAATGTCAATGCATACCCAAAAGCTTTACACTATGGAAACCTGCCATTGATTATTAAATATTATGGGACTTTGATTAATGATTGTGGCTGATTCCAGGAGAAGGGATCACAAAAGAGCCACTGCATAGTTCAAAGGAGCACAAAGTTAACCTACATAGTGCCTAAGTGCAAAAGGTCAAGGAGACCAACCAATCCTGGTGGGATTGATGAGATTCTGCACCAAGACAGTTGACTTGATCTTATTTCGGGGTTCAAGGAAGTGGCTGTTTGACAATGTCAGACACAGGTTTTCCTTTTGCCAGATCCAGACTTCTACCAAGTACCTCAGTTTGGCAGCCATTTTGGCTCCCCTATCCCTGAGGGCAAAGGGAAAATCAGACCAGGGAATGCTATTTCCCTTTTACTTTAAAATCTAGTCCCTTTTCTTTCTTTTATGGTATGGCAATTTTCTTTAGGCCTGGCTGCCAATGGGTAAGTGCTACATTGTTACAATTGCTACCACAGGTTTGTGGGACATAAATCACTTTAATCAGACCCTGATTTAAGGACCTATGATGGGCTTTTTCTTCCTTGAAATTTTTACACATGAGACTTTGATAATTCATGTTTCATCCAGAAGTTACTTTTTTCTCTTTTATTTGTTTTTTTAGTGTTTTTTTTATTTTCTTTTGACAATTGATTCATATGACTCATAACTCAGTCATGTATCCCAAGGTGATCTGTGTGTTGGTCAAACCCTTCGGGGGGTGGGGAGGGGATTGTATTATTGTCATAAAATTCTAGATTTATAAAATTTTTTCTTGTTTGAGAGTAATTTTAGTATAAGAAACTTCCTACCTCCCCAAATCAAGAAAGTGAAGTGTTTGGAGAAGGTGCCATGAAGAAGCCTGCAGAAACCACACACTGCATCAAAAGATACAGAATGAACTTTGGGACGTAGTTAATTGAACTGTGAGGGGTTGGATACATTTATTTTGAATGTACACTCTTATGACAAAGGCCCCCTAATTATTTTTGTTTTTGTTTTTTGTCAATGTGCCTAGCAATCATTAGTTTTGTTCTCTTTCTCTTTTATTTCCCTCTTATCCCCAAATTATTGTAATTTCTCCTTAGAAAGTACAATATTGTATGTACCTCTAGTTAGAGATCTTTAGAGATATAAGTTGGTTATGTGTAATGATTTGCTGGGAAAACTAGGCATGTAAATCTGGGAGATTTCTACATGCATTTTCCCAGTGGAATCACAGAGGGGATTGTATAATTAGAACTTTTGCTCCCCCAGGAATCTCTCCCAGCATCCCATTTGTGTATTTATGCTAATTTACTAACATAGGGAAGATATAAGTTTTGTGTAGCTCCTCCCTAGCTCTCTTCTCCCAGAAACTCAGTGGTGGTGGTGGTGCCACGCAGGAGAATTTTTCTGACATAACTTTACTCAGGCTCTTACTTTTGTACTTATATTTCTTCTACATCAAGTGATTATTAATAAATCTTATAAAATATAATACTTGGAGTTTATGGATATTGATTTAAATTTTACAAACTCTATAAGCTTTAGCTTATAAAATCTAGTGACATCAGGAAGTCCATCAGTATATAGGCATCAGAGATCATGACAGACTAGTTAATGTTAAAGATTGGTGTCATATGCCATTTCATACATGGCTCATGTGACATTCAAACTATCTTCCCATAAGCTTCACATCAAAACCCTTAGTCAAACATGGGCCAAAATGAATGGAAGATACTCCTTCCCAACTAATATGCTTGAATACATCTCTAAGTTTAATTTTTTTGTTCCACTAGAATCAACTAAACCCAGTGATCTGCCTCCCATCACCATGTATGATTGAAATGGTTTTAAGGCTGGGACTTCAATTTTCCCAAGATATAGATACTGTTGCTATCCATGTTGAGCACAGCTCAACAATCTGTCTGGGACACTTTGCTTCAGGTGACTGTCTGTGCCAAAGGCAATTAGAGTGAAAATGTAGCCGGCTTCCAATTCTCAAATCCCTGAATTTAGTCCACTACTTCCACTGGCTGTGATTTCTGTTCTGTTGCTGCAAATTTGCATAAAGATCCTTTGGGGGCTAAGGTACAAGTTAACATTCACTAATGGTGGGAAGCCCTTCAGTGGAGGAAGAAAAGTGAGTGATTTTCTGGACCTAGTTCTCCGGAGTACAGTCTAACCCCAAGATGTACTATACTGGACCAAGCCATCAACTCATTTTGTTACTCATTTTTGCCCAGAACTAAGGGATTTGATGTGAAGTATGTGGGAAGATTTTTCAGATGCCATGTGAGCCATGTGTGAAAGTGTATCTGATAATCTTTGGCATTACCTATGTTGTCATAATCTCTGATGCCTGAATAGTGATGGACATCCTGGTATCACTGGATGTCACAAATCAAAGCTTACATCAAAGGTCCACATTTTAGGAATCATTCCAAAGTGAAGTAATCTTTGGTGAGTGTTGTCTATTCATTCTCACTTTTGTGCCTTGTGGCAACCTGGAAAAAGGCAGAACCACCAACGCAGTTACAAAAAACACATCTTTAATCAGGACGAGGGAGACAGTGCTCTTATGGCCACCACACACAATAACAGTACACCAAACTAAACTCTGAGGCTCCGGAAACAATGTCTCTGGGAAAATGCACCATGAATGCCAATTTCCATCATGGGAATTCCCATCAAATTGAAAAATTTGGGGTCTCATATACTCTTTAGGGAATATAACCAGAGAAACAACTGACTAATTAAATAGGGGCTTTAGAAAGAGTTTGTAGCCTGAGGCAATGTTATCTGGGATAAACCAAAATGCAATGAGAGAAACCAAGAAACCAAAAGGGGATATAAGACTTAAGTATCTCTATCACTCATATTCAGGGTGCTTAATGGATGCTTGATGGCTTATTGGTCAGTCTGGGACAAGGATCAATCTGGTAGTTCTTGAGGGAAAGTTCCCATAGGACAAAGGTAAATTTAGGGTTTCCTAAAACAAGGCTGCCACCTGTCACCCCTCAAATGTATTGGGGCTCCCAGGCTACTACATTCTCAGAAATCTAGGAGACATTTGGTTGATCCTGGCTACTTCTTTACTTAGAAGACCCTCTTCCAGGCTGACATCTTTAAAGAGAATGTTTGTCTCCATTTTTAAACAGATTGCTTAAAATTGGTTGAAGAAATGTTCCAAATGGAATGCTCATTGCCTATGCTTCTAGATTAGGACATAGTTTCTTCCACCATAGTGCATGATATAATTCCCTAAATGAACAATTTCTCGGTAAATTAGAAGAAGAAAGTAGTCCCCAAACCTCATTTGGGTCTTCAGAGCTTTTGTCTAGAATCTCCACCTTTCTTTTCATCTTCATTGGAAGCTTTTGTCCACTTGCTTATTTGAATGTACATTCTGGGCATTGTACAATACAAGTTAGGGAGACTGAGTTTTTGTTTGTTTTTTCAGAAGTTTATTGATGCAGAAAGACATAAATACCACATAGCAAAAAAATTTGAATGACTATGTAAAGCACTTAAATCAAATAAATAAAGCAAGAAAAAGTTAAGAAAAAAAGAGAATACTCAGAAGGTTAGAGGGGGCTGGATTTTAAAGAGCTTTGAACATCCATTTTACCATTTTGTGCTTGCTCCTAATGGAAATAGGAAACCTCTGGAGTTTGTTGAGTGGAGGTAGGGAGAGAGAGGTGTTACATCATCAAACTTACATTTTGGAGAGACTTGAGGCAGGCAACAGGCTAGGACATCATGAGAGAGAAAGGAAAGGATGTGACCTAGGAGGTGGGCAATTAGGCATAAAAATTTTAAAAAATTCCTTCCCTAGATGAGAAGGACCCTTGACAGAACTAGTTTAGAAATTATCTGTGTATGAAGTGTCCCAGGAATAGCTTCTTCTTTCCAAGGTCTTTACTACTCATAGAGGAGAGTACTGTTGCTATACATTTTGTGCCTTTTCTAATGTATATACAAGTCTCATTAGTTTGTATACATAATGAGTTATGTATTAATGATGATCTCCATGGCATTCTACTACCCCATCATGATTCTTTGCTTAAGCAAATTCAGTAGGGTTCAGTTGAAAAGATAAAGTGCATTTAGAGCCTGGAGTTGAGATGTAAGAATAATGGGAGAAAGATATGAGGTGGCAAATTTTGGTTTGCTATCAGGAAGAACTCCCTATTAAAAATGAAAAAAAAAAGTAGAATTGGTAACATTGAGAGGCAGTAGTTTCCCTCTCTTTGGAATTATTCATGGAGAAAGTGGATGATTTCTTGTCAAGAAAGTTACAATGAACATGTCTTCTTAATATGCATTAGACTACATGGCTATGGAGTTAAATTTAATGCAACAATATCAATAATACCAACACCAATAAGCAATTTTGACATTCTATAATTCTAATTCCAAGTGATAGTGAATTTACTGAAGTTCACTATGAAGAAGAAAACACACAGAAAAACTCCATTGCTAAGCATAAACATCATCCAGGTTAATTAAAACTCTTATTTCCATTATCTAAAAACATGAGACTTCATGGCATAAGGAATGGAATTCTGACCTACATGCAAAACAGGGCATTAGAAAACAAACATTTATTAAATTCTTACTATGTGCCAGCTGTTATGCTAGTTTTTGTCAATGATTAATCATGAATCAAATTTAATTTTAAAAAGTTATTAACATGGGCATGTTACCTGTCAATAAAAGTGTCAATGGTTGCCTCCATTTCAAACCAAAGATCCCGAACAAAAGATCAGTTGCCATTTTATAGGTCTGGGAGAGTACAGAACAAAGAACAGAAAAGGGGATATAACATCATGAGGTTGAGGGCAAAATGATTGGTTACATAGCTAAAGCATGGGGAACAACACGATTGAAAATTTGTAATGAGGGGCTAGCAAGAACCTCCTCTTTCCCTCTTGAAATTAAGAAGTGTCCGTTGTTTGAGTACACCTAAAGACCGAAGATAAAGGTCCAGATTTCTTTAGACAACAAACCAGACATCCTTGAAGAATAGCCTGGAGGTGTAAAGGCATAGGTCCCCATTTCTTATGCCAAGCCACATGCCCTAAAGTTTGAAGAATTCCTTGAGGCAAGAATAGAAGACAAATTGTCCAAATACCTGGATTTCTAAATGTAATCCATTATAGATCAGCTGAATTCTGAACTAAGGGTAGAGAGTGACAACCATGACTTGGGCAATTACAAGATAAAATCAATTAACTATAAATAGTATCACTAAAAAAATGATTCAGAATCATTTTAAACTTCTCAGATTAGAGATATGGCCATGTGTAATTAATTAAACTTCCCTGTTTACCCTCTAACTGCATGAAACTCTTTAAGAATATAAGTTGAAAAAATAAACAGCTCTTCAAAAAATATCCCCAACAAAGGGATGGACAATTGGAGAATGGCTGGACAAACTGTGGTATATGGAAATAATGGAAAACTATTGCACCATAAGAAACATTGAATGGGGGGGGGGGGAGCAGCTGGGTAGCTCAGTGGATTGAGAACCAGGCCTAGAGACAGGAGGTCCTAGGTTCAAATCTGGCCTCAGCCACTTCCTAGCTGTGTGACCCTGGGCAAGTCACTTGACCCCCATTGCCTAACCCTTACCACTATTCTGCCTTGGAGCCAATACACAGTATTGACTCCAAGACAGAAGGTAAGGGTTTAAAAAAAAAAAGAAACATTGAACAGGATTAAGTGAAAAATCCTGAAAGACTTATATGAAATGATGCAAAGTGAAATGAGAAGAGCTAGGAGAAGAGTGTATACAGTAACAAAAATATAGTATGATGATCAACTGTGAAGTATTAAACTATTATTAGCAAAACAAAGTTTCATGATAACTCCAAGGGATTCATGATTTAAAAAAAAAAAAACATTATCTACAGCCAAAGAAGGAACCCTTGGAATCTAACTGTAGATCAAAGGTTCCATTCTTCATTTTATTTCCATCATGAGTTTTTCTTTTAATTTCATATATAATGTGTGTCTTCAGTTGCAACATGGGGAATGTAGAAATACATATTGCATGAAAACATTGGTATATTGAACTATTTGCCACTTTAGGGAGGGAGAGAGGGAAGGAAAGAATCAGAATCATAAAATGCCATAAAAATTTGTCAAAAATTATTTCTACATATAATTGAAGAACATGAAATTTAATAAATAAACAGAAATCAATAATGAAGGGATAGAGTTATGAGAAAATTTCTAGACCCCCCCAAATTTACAAAAAATTATAAATCACAGAATCAAATGCAGAAAGACCAAAAAGTGACATGTGTCCTAGGTTTTAGATTGAGAGGAAGAATTCAGATTCTCTGATTCAAGTTATAAATGATATGTAGGACAAAGTGATTTCACTGTTCAGTCATTCAATCATGCCCAACTCTTTGTGATCCCATGGACCATAGCATGCCAAGATCTTCTGTCTTTCACTATCTCCAGAAGTTTCTCCAAGCTCGTGTTTGTTGTATCCATGACACTATCTATTCATCTTATGTTCTGCCACCCTCAATTCCATTTGCCTTCAATATTTCTCAATTTTGGGGTCTTGTCCAATGAGTCCTGTCTTCTCATTATGTGGCCAAAGTATTTAAGCTTCAAGAACATGGAGAATTTGTGCTTTAAAGATAAAAGAGGAGAAGAAAAATCCTTGAACAGTTTTCTTCTGAATCAGGAGAGTCTGAATAACTTTGTCCCATCAATAATTTTCTTAAAAGCACTCTTGACCTCTTTATTCCTTAGACTATAGACCAGAGGATTTAACATGGGAATTACCATAGTGTAGAACACTGAAGCAATTTTATCTATGTCCATGGAATGACTAGAGCTGGGCTGTAAGTACATGAAAATTACTGTCCCATAAAATATGGACACAGCTGTGAGATGAGAAGCACAGGTAGAGAAGGCTTTCTGCCGGCCCTCAACTGAGCGCATCCGCAGAATGGCAATAAAGATGAATAAGTAGGATATCAAAATGATGAAAAGAGCAAAAAAGACATTGAATCCCACAACAAAGAAGACAATCATTTCATTAATAGCTGTGTCAGAGCAGGAGAGAACCATGAGGGGTGGAATATCACAGAAAAAGTGATGGACCACGTTAGATTTACAGAAGTGGATGCTAAACGTGTTTCCTGTATGAATGGAGGAACTAAGAAAACCACAGAAGTAGGACCCAATAGCCAGAAAAGCACATAAACTGGGTGTCATGAGAGTGGTGTAATGGAGAGGTTTACACACAGCTGCATGGCGATCATAGGCCATTGTAGCCAAGAGGTAATTTTCAACAGTGGCTAAACCTGTAAAGAAGAACATTTGTGTAGCACATCCATTGAAGGAGATAAGTTTGTTCCCTGGGAGTAACCCAGACATTACCTTGGGAGCTATAGCTGAGGAGTAACTAAAATCCACCAGGGAAAGATTACTAAGGAAAAAGTACATGGGTGTGTGGAGACGAGAATCACAAAAGATCAGAGCTACTATTCCCAGGTTCCCCACAAAAGTGATTAGGTAGATTATGGTGAATATTATAAAGAGGGGGACCTGAAATTCTGGGACATCTGTTAGTCCCACAAGAATGAATTCCTTAACCTCTGATCCATTTTCCATGAATGACTTTAGAGATTTTGGTGTTTCACCTGGGAAAAGAAAAAAATCAACCAAATAAATTGTGGCAATAATTAATATTTTCTCTGGCTTATAGAATATGAGTTTTATTAAAATGTCAAAGGCATAGCAAAATGTTTTTATGTAGCTTAAATTTAGCACAATACTATCAGTGCTGCAATAATGACTATTTTGCATCTAGCAATAAGGAATATACCCTTCCACAATTTTAGCCTATATTACTGGACTTCAATGACCTTCATGTACTCCATGATGATTCTACCGTAGCTACACAGAGAATTGGCCATACCTTCGATTTATCCCTTTCTCATAATTGTTCCACCTTTATCCTCCAAAATTCTGTAATTCCCTCTTTAAATAGCAATATCCTATCTTCCATCTCTGACTCTCCCCTTCTAAAAACCAATTTACTTTTCACCCTGAATATCAATTGCTACATCCCTCCCTGTTTCACAAGTTTATTAGTTTTACTCAAATCTATCTCCTTTTCATTCATAACCTTGACCCTGTGGTTTACTGGTATAATCCACTCTAATAGCTGAATTAATATCCTTGACACTTTATGCTTTCACCAGTTACCAGAGGTTATGCCAACCCTCAATATTATCTACTCCTAATTCACTACAAATTCATGTTATCTTTTCTCTCTTGAACCCTTACTTGCCTAAATCGAATTGTTTATTTTTCTCCAATTAACTCTTAGTATTGCCTTCCAAAATATATCATTCTCAAGATCTTTTTGTCTTTCTTTATCACATCCTCTAAGATCCATCTAAGCAGAGAAATGTCTTCTTTCTTGAATTTCCTCTTTCACCAATCTACACACTGATGTGATCTTCACTAAACCATATTTTTTCATCCTTTTACCTTATTTAGGGGAAGAAATA
This sequence comes from Monodelphis domestica, assembly GCF_027887165.1. Classification (NCBI taxonomy): domain Eukaryota; kingdom Metazoa; phylum Chordata; class Mammalia; order Didelphimorphia; family Didelphidae; genus Monodelphis; species Monodelphis domestica. The sequence goes on along the minus strand of NC_077232.1, from coordinate 18,210,360 downwards.
AGTCTTCTCTCTGACAGAGTTAACTTTTCCATTCTGCTCCTCATTTAATCCCATCTTCTATCTTCCTAACAACAGCTTGTGTTTAGAGTACTGTAATGTTTTCAAATCATTTAAAAATAGTAGCTCATTTTATCCCCACATTAATGCTAGGAAGTAGATGCTATTGTTATCTCTATTTTACAAAAGAGGAAACTAAGGCAGACAAATTTCAAGTGACACACTTAAATAAGTATACAAAAGTCACACACTAAGTATACAAAGCCCAATTTGAGCACTGGTCTTTCTGAATATGGATCCAGCTCCACTCTATCCAATGGGACATCTGCCTTCAGGAGTCTCCCAATATTTTATTTTTGATTCTCCTTCTCCACTTCATCTTTCCTTGGTGTCTAAAATAATGCCATGGATAGCTCAGTGGATAGAGAGCCAAGCCTGGAGATAGGAAGTCTTGAGTTCAAGTCTGGTCTCAGACACTTCCAAGTTGTGTGACCCTGGACAAGTCACTTGAACCCAATAGCCTAGTCTTTACCCCTCTTTTGATTTGGAACTAATTCTTAGTATCAATCCTAAAACAGAAGATATGGGTTTAAATTCTTTTAATTAAAAATAATTCCCAGATTTCATTTTTTGAAAAAGCATCTTACTTTTAAAAAAAAGGATCTTCAATGGAATTGCCTTTCTATTAAAGCACAGATTTACTTTGTCATTCTGATGTTCTACAACCTTCCATAGATGTCTAATGCTACTAAAATTTTTTAATCTTTTTGGAATTCATATTCCTTTGGCCTTCAAACTACCTTGTCAGATGGATTTCACATTTTTCCACTCATGTATTCCACATTCTGGGAAGACTGATATACACTCATTTTGCTACCCAGAATCTCCCATCTTTAATCTCTGTGCCTTTGTATAAGCTGTCTCACATGCCTCAAATGCTCCATCTTCTCTATATTTCTGTTGAGAATCCCTGATAATCTTAAAGGTTATAATCAAGTACAAACTCTTATGTTCCAAACCCTTCCTGTTCCTCCTGTGGCTAGTGCTGTCACCTGAATGATCTATATTGGTGTGGAGGCTAAATAAAGTAATGTCTGCCACAGAATGGGCACTAAAGTAATTACTTGTTGAAATGAATTATTTGAATGAGTTAAACAAAACACTCAAAATGAATGGAGTAGGTCTCAATAGAAACTTGTTCCTCACTTACACATCTTCAACTAGAATCTTCAATCAAGCAAGAGAGAAGAAGTCTCACTGGAGAAATTCTACTCCAGTTCATGGTGCTAAAAGATCAGAATATTCCATCAAAATGATTACTAAATTCAATTATCCTTTTTGCATGGATTTTTTGCAAGTAAAGTTAATATCTGGACTAACATAGGCCAATGAACAATAATAATAGAAACATGACAAGCAATAATGGAGGACAAGAATGAAACTAGAACATTCTCCTAGATAACAGATATAGAACTGGAAGTTCTTAGAGTTCATTTAGTCTAATCCCTTCATTTTACAAATAAAGGAACTGAGGCACAGATGTTAAGAGTCCTGCCCAAGATCACATGGAGACAGGGACTGAATCATAACACTTTGGGCCAATGCTCTACCCATTAAGACATCTAACTGTCATTTTGACTCTGTGGTGATGTACAGGGGGATTGAAGAATCTATAGATAATAAAAGTAGTATATAAAAGAATAAAAAGAACCAATGTATTTCTTTAAATACACAGAAAACAGCAGAAGGAATGTTAGAAGGGGATACAGACAAGTAAGACAATTTTCCTATGGCTTAAATAAATAAATCTCAAAAACTGTACATAAAAGTTGTGAAGCTTTATGAACTATTTTTCTTTATTTTCCATATATTTAAATGTTTATTTAATCATAAAAAATAAATTTTAAAAGAAAAGAATGAATAACTATCTGTTTTCATATATTCCATGTAGCTACTCCTCAAATAAACTAGATGTGTTCCAAGTTGGGGAATTGGGAGTTGCATCCTTTCTTTTAAGCAAACTATACAGCACTTTTTCAGTAGCTTCCTGAGTCACACACCCCCAAGTCTCAGGAAGACTCAGATCATATTAGAAACAGAACAGTCTAACTTCTCTCTTCCTCCTTTGAGATGATAGTGAGTCAATTTTTACCTCAAAAATTAGACTGTTAATTCTAGTAGCTAACCCTGATTTTTCATCAAAGGAAATGCCACTGCTGAAAAGATAAAATCATCATTTGGGCTCTCCATTAAACTAAAGAGAAAAAGGAAGGGTGGCTAGGTAGCTCAGTAGACAGTGTATCATACCTAAAGTTTAGGGGTCCTGGATTCAAACCTCACACCTCACACACTTCCTAATTGTGTGATCCTGGGCATGTCAGTTAATCTCAGTTGCCTAACCCTTACCACTCTTCTGTCTCAGAACCAATTATTAGGATACATTCTAAGATAGAAAGTAAGAATTTTTTTAAAGAGAAAGAGGAATAATATTTTGCTTCCCCATTTTGCTCTTTATCAAAAGCTTTTAGCCCATTTGAGTCTTGTGAAAATCAAGCTAACTGAATGTTCCCCCTCAATCCAGAAACCAGGAAACATTTAACTTTTTTTACTTTCCAACAATTGATTCTGTGAGCTACAACAAAATTCCAGAATTCCACCAATATTATTTTAATTTGCTTTTTAAATATTAATTCATTTTTAAAAACCTGAAATTTTAACAATGTAAGCATCCCTTTTTTCTTTTTCTATTATATGGAACTTGAATTTTAAATCTGAGTTATATATATATATATATATATATTAGAATTATAATATAGGAAATCCACCTGGGTCTTTCAGGATGGATGAAAAAATTCCAAAAGTTAGAAATGAAAAAACATCTCACTTACCCATCTTCAATTACAAGCCACTTTTACAGAAGAAAGAAGGAATCTCACTGGAGAAATTCTCCATAGTCTGGTGCTAAAAGATCACAACATTACATCAAAATTACTGTTATCCTTAAACATTATTTTTAAATTGATTTTAGGCAAGCAAAGTAAATAGCTGGACTATGGCATAATATTATGGCATGTTTTCAAATAACCAAAAAAAAAAAAAGCTGACAATGTCTTGACTAGTTTTGTTCCATTAAAATTACTCCAAATGAAGTCAAAATATAGTTTTTATATCAAAAGACCTGAGAATGGACTTATAATGGCATGAGAATATAGGTCCTCAAGGGTAAATTGCTCCTCTGGGAACAACTATACCCTTCAGTCAGTTGAATTCATAAGATGTAATTATTCTTCTGGTGTTTAGGGATACAATCATGATTTCTGAGGGAAATCCTAGGGGATTTCAGTTGTTGTCAAAAATGTTTCTATAATGCATAGAATGTATAACAGTACTCAAGGGTCAAGAAATATAGGACACAAGACTCACTAGGCAGTAATAGGGTGTGGCCAACAGACAGGCAAGAGAAACAATCAGGGAATTAGGCTAATTACTTAAGGATATCACACCATGGCTTTGTGAATTTTAAAAGTCTCCATCTTGCTTGGTCTAGCACCCAAAAATTGTGCACAGCCACACTACACGGGCATGTGCTAGTCAATGACAAATCAGAAATAACTAACTGCCCACCTGGGCTGTCCTAAGCCAAGCTAGAGCCAACCATTGGCACTTGTGAGACACAGGAAGTGAGGTAGGGAACAGCCTCTGGAATTCGCTCACTTCCTGTGGAGAGAGCTAGACGCCAGTTGGTGTTAGGAGCTTGGACAGGGAGGACGCCCGCAGACAGCTTTCCTTCAGATCACTCACGTGAGTTAAGGACTGATTCTTTCCACCTTGGCCCTTTGGGCCTAAAACTCCCTCTGCCTTGGTCAGAGGTTGAGTAGCCCCTTTCCCTTTTCTCTTCTCTCCTTCTCTCCCTCTCCTTTCCCTACTCCCATTGTGATTAAACCTCCATAAACTCCATTCTGACTTGAGTGTTTCATTTTAGGAATTTCATAAGTAAATTCCTTGGCGGCCATTGTTCAATATTACATCAATCTTAAAAAGGTGAAATTTTCACCATTACAGCTTCCAATAATATAACTGGAATTCATCGAACTTGTTGAAAAGAATTGTTTGTCCATTATTCATGTATTCATCAACCAAAGAAGTTGGACCTGTTTCAAGTAAAGATGAAAGAATAGTAGAACTTCCCTTTTATCCTTTCTAAAAATCATTTTCATAATGCAAACCAAGCAAAACTATAGAAAGATTTTTTGCCCCTCTCTTCATCCATCTTCCAAATATGTCCAAAATTACTTAAATATAAAGAAGGAAATCATAAACAAATTAGGTGAGCATACAATAGTATACCTGCCAGATGTATGGAGAAGGAAGGAATTTAAGATAAAGCAAGAGATAGGGAACATTACAAAATGTAAAATGAATAATTTTGCTTATATTAAATTTAAAAGTCTCTGTACGAACAAAACCAATGCAAGTAAAATTAGAAGGAAAGCAACAAATTGGGAAAAATTTATTTTAAAAATTTGACAAAGGTCTAATTACTCAAATATATAAGGAGTTAAGTCAATTGTACAAAAAAATCAAGCCATTCCCCAACTGACAAATGGTCAAGGGACTATATGAATAGGCAGTTTAAGAAATAAAGAAATAAACAATATCAAGAAGCACATAAAAAAGTGTTCTAAATCTCTTAAGAGAAATGCAAATCAAAACAATGCTGAGGTACCACCTTACACCAATCAGATTAGCCAATATGACAGTAGAGGAAAATAATCAATGTTGAAGGGGTTGTGACAAAATCAAGACACTAATATATTGCTGATGAAGTTGTGAATTAATTCAGCCATTCTGGAAGGCAATTTGGAATTATGCACAAAGGGCTTTAAAAGAATACAAACCCTTTGATCCAGAAATACTGCTGTTGGGTTTCTTTCCCAGAGGTAATAAGGAAAATGAGGTGTCTCCCTCAGTTGGGGAATGACTGAACAAATTGTGCTATATGATGGTGATGGAAATCTATTGTGCTGTAAATATTGGTGATCAGGAGGATTTCTATGTGACCTAGGAGGAGCTCAATTAGCTGATACAGAGTGAAATGAGCAGAATCAGAAGAACAGTGTACACAGAAAGGAAACTTTGTGCAACAATCCATTGTAATAGACTTTGCTACTAGTAGCAATGCAACATGCCAGTACACTCCTGAATGATTAATGGAAAAGAATGTTATCCTTGTTGAGAGAAAGAACTATGGGAGTAGAAATAGCAACACAAAACATATGACATCACTTATCACATGTATATATGGGTATGTGATTTGGAGCTTGGGCTTTAAGAAATTGCTGTAAAACAAAAATGAATACTATGGAAATAGGTGTCAAGTGATAACATTTGTACAACCCAGTGGAATTGCTTGTTGGCTCTGGGATCAAGGAGGGATGAGGAGAGGGAAAGAAAATTAATCATGTAAACATGGGAAAATATTTTAAAATAAAAATAAATAAATAAATTGGAGGGGGGGGAGAATGTCCACCATGTTTGGCTCATTCCAAACTCCTAACTCTGGCAACTCAGGCTGTATTCTAAGGGAAAAAAAGAAAGATCAAAATTCATTCTTAAACTGCAGAATCAAAGGTTCTGAGAACATTAATGTTCTCAATTTCCATGCATTACAAAACATCATTGTCCAAGAATTCTCTCTTCAAGTTTCTTGTTAATTCAGACTCTGTCTCTAGTGCTCCAATGGGAAAGAATTTAGGTCAGTAAGAGGCAACTATAGAACTTTTGGAGTGCTCTCTTAAGCAAACAAACAAACAAACAAACAACAAAAAAAAAAACACTTACCTTCTATATTAGAAGCAAAACTGTATACTGGTTCCAAAGTAGAAGAATGGTAAGGCTTAGGTTAAATGACTTTCCCAGGGTCGTACATCTTAGAAATATTTAAGATGAAATTTGAACCCAGAGTCTTCCATCTCTATGCCTGACTCTATCCACTGAACCATCTACCTTCCCCAAGGACTGCTTTCTTTAAGACTTATCCTAAATGGGCTACTTAAATCTCCAGAATAGGAAATCAAAGGACTACACTAGTCAAAGATAGCTGCTGCCCTACTTAAGGGGAAAGATCCATTGACTATGTTACTCCTGATTCTCTATTCTTGCAACCTTGAAAGTCACAATATTTTAAATTAAAGTAATCATTGCCCTGAGCATTTGCTTGACATCACATTTTCCTTATAAACCCTGTTTCTTCCCAATACTGAATCTTAACAATGGTCTAGATAAGAACAGAAGTTCTCAAAATGTAGTCTGGAACCACCTGTATCCCTGAGACACAGTCAAAGAGTTCACAAGGCTGAACATTTTTCAAATTAATATAAAGGCATTTAATTTCTTTTAAAACTATCAACAAACATAGCCCACATCAAGCCAAGCTCTTTGGGGTACAAATAATTTTTAAGATGGTAGGGGAGTACTGAGGTCATAAAATTTGGGAAATTCATCAAGAATATATATGTATATGTACTAGCAATCTATATCTTTGAACTCTGGAGAGGTGAGTATGCCTAAGAGAATACATAAATATCTACAATATATCAAGTATTATCCTGGTGTCAGAGTCTGATTTGGGAAAAACATATGGAGTAGATCTATATGTACTGACTAAGAACTGTAAAATTGGACTATGCCCAAAGACAAACTGACAATTAATATGGCTAATATGCATAAATATTGTGAAGTTGACATGAGTTAATGTGTGGTAGGTGTTTTGCAAATGCCAAAATGCTAAATAATATTCATTTACTCATTATGCCTGCCTATTTATCAAAAAAGGAACAGAGGATATGATGCCAAATTCTTTTTTATCAGCATGGATCATGGAAAGAAGTTGTTTATGGATTTGGCACTCCTTTCATCATTATTATTATTGTACCTATTATATATTTTACATATATGCTCTAGCATTATTGATTGCTATCCCCCATCTTAAATTCTGGAATTTTAATTTCTCTTGTCTCATGATAATCTCATAGTTTTGAAGTTTTAAATTTATCCATAATTAATAAGTGAATGTCTCATGTATGTAACCTGTGTATAGAAGCTTTGGAATGAGAGAACAAATTAAGAAGGAAAGAAAATATTATGCACTAAAAGTTTAGGCAATTGAGCATAAAAAAAGAAAGTATCCTAGATAAGGACCCTGGATAGAAAGTGAATAAGTCACAAGTGAGTGGAGTGTTGCTTTCATAAATAGCTTCTCTTCTCCATGGTTCTGATTTCTCATAAAGACACTGTTAACACACACTCTATTCATTTTATGATAAATAAACATACAGAGTTTGCATAGGTGTTGAGATTTTTTGTGATAATCTACATGCTTTCCTCTATGCACCATGACTCTTTTTGTTAAGCCAAATTCACCAGAAGTTCCTCTGAAAAGATGAATTTCAATACATGAGAGAATAAAAAATACAACATATCAAAAGAATCAATCAATAAACATTTATTAAACTCTGATTTCAAACCATGGTTCTTGGTTCTGGGAATACTGACACAATTTCATAGAGAAGTTATGTATGAAGTGTTTTTGTCATCAGCAAAGCAAGAAGAGAGTGGTAACTCTTTTTCATTTAATCTAATTGAAAAACAAATCCAAGATGAAGACAAGTATTAAGGAATAAATCCCATATAGGACTTAATGTGCCACCAAGCTGCCTATAAGTGGATATGTGATCTTAATATTGAAGATCATATATTAAATAAAGTTAGGAGAGAATAAGATCATATACCTCTCAAAAGTAAGCAAAGAGATACAATTAGATAAAGTAGGTAACTTTAATTAAATAAAGATCAAAAGCTTCTGCACAGTCAAAATTAATGTAGTTATGATAAGAAGTCAGTTGGTTAAGTGAGAAAAAATTCTTTATTTCAAATTGCTCTGATAAAAGATTGCTATTCAAAATTATTTATGTGTATACAAGCATTTACAATATACAAATACATTTATATAAACATATGTAATAGCCATTCCACAAAGTAGGAGAAATGTACATTAAAACAACCTTTAGGCTTCACCACATACCAGTCAATTTGACCAAATAACAAAAAAATGTCAATAGTAATTGCTGGAGGTGTAATGAGATGATAGGCAAACTAATATATTATTGATGGAACTATTAAATGGTACAAAAACTTCAGAAGATTATTTGGAGTTCTGTAAATAATGTTACTCAAATATCTACACATTTTGAACCCTTACTGAACTTATTCCCTAAGTTAATTGATAAGATTTATTGATAAGAAAAAAGTTCTTATACACCAAAATACTTGTAGCAGCACTTTCAAAGATGGCAAAGAATTGGAAACAAGTTAGATGTGCATCAAGAGGAGTAGAGCTAAAATAATTGTAATACTTAAATACAATGAAATATTGTGCAACAAGATCTGATGTATGTGGTGAATACAGCAGTCCAAACTATAAAAATAAATGGGAGACTGCAAAAACTAATATAGCAATGGCTTTGATTATTGATGTATAAACTGATTTGAATATTCTGCTTTCTGTGCTCACAAAGTATCCTCAGATTATATCAGTGAGGCAAAGCCCATAAATGAACTCTTCAGGGCCAAGCTCAGGGATGCTTAAGAGACTCTGGTTATAAAAAATATATGTATTCATTTAAATATGTAAGGATAAAAGGATTTCTAATTCTAAGGGATTCTAACTCCACCCAAATAAAACTCCCTGGTTCTGTAAGGAACCACTTCTCCTGTTCCAGTTCCTCCTCTTCCTGATCTGACTAACCCACATTTTTCCTATTCTACAATAAATTATACTATTATCCTTATAATTCTTAACTTTGCCTCCAAGTTATAAAAGTAACAAAGACTAGCTGGTTGAGTTTCAATAAGACTCAAGTTATGACTCTGAGCCTTAGCAGACTCAGAGTCCAAACCAAAGACCAGGTCTTTCTTTCTTTGGTCTTCTCAGAGTTAAACAATCTATAAAGACAGTAATAGATAGTCGATAGTGTTTCCCAAGTTGGAAAAAGAAAACACTTAACTCCTTCAGGTCTTTACCTCAGATAGTGAGAGAGAAAGGGAGGGGGGCAAAAATATTACCTTCTCAAAGCCCCCAGAGCAAGGGTCTCTGTATGTGACTCTGCCAACTGCCAGAGAAAAACCATTACAACTGTCAACATTTGAAATTGTCACTTTCAATTTTGCTTGAAACTCCAAACCTTTCTCAAGCCAGCTTCTCTACTTCTTACCTCTAAACTACTATAACAAAATGAAATTTCTATTATCATCCTTATAGAATATAATAGAGAGATATTGTGAAGAGGCAAATTTTAAAATGATATTAGGGGAAAACATTCCTCAGCCTGTCTTTAAATGGTGGTTGATTTTCTAGTTAGAAATATTGAGGAGACTTTTTTTGTATCTCAGTTAGTTTATAAGACCACTAATGTCTATTCCAACCCTCAAATTATTTTGTTCTTTGACTCTAATATTAAATGATATGAAATTTATCTATTAAATATATATTAGAAGAGAAAACATCAAAAAGAAAATTCTAAACCCTAGGAGTTTTTTTATATTCAGGCCAATATAGGTGAATTAAGGCCTTTATTAGCATTATAGAAAAGATTTCTATTTCATGCTATATTAGTTAGAGGTCACATCGGCATTCAAGGCAACCAATGAACAAAAAATTGTTCTTTCTAGGCATTGTCACTCTGATAAGTCATATCTGAAATTTGGCTATGTGACCAGGTAGAATTAATTTAAGCTCTCAGTTCTCCTACACAACTCTTTAAAAACATATGTGAAGGTCAAAAGGTATAAATGGGCTATTTTTGGCTGAAGAAATCAAAGCCATAGATAGGTATATTTTTAAATGCTCTTAATCATTACTGATTGCAAATAAGCAACATGCAAAAAGGCAAAACAAAACAATTCTGATATCATCTCCTACCTATCAGACTGCCCTAAGTGAGAAAAAAAGGCAAAATAACAAATGTTGGAGATGTGAAAAAATGAGAATACTAATACACTCTTGGTGGAGCTATGAACTTATTCAGCCCTTTGGGAGAGCAATTTAGAATACTATCTAGAGAGTTATAAAACTTTGTATACCCTTAGACACAGCAATGAAATTGCTGGGTTTGGTTCCCAAGAAGATCATGAGGAAAATAAAAGAACCTACAAGTTCCAAAATATTTATAGTAGTTCTCTTTGTTATGGCAAAGATTTGGCAACCAAGAAGATGTCCATCAGTTGCAGAATGACTAAACAAATTGTGGGATATGGTTGTTATAGAATACTATGGAAGTATAAGAGGCAATGAACAGGCTAATTATTTTAATTAGAAAGAAGTACATGGGATAATAAAGAGTGACATGAGGAGAACCAAGGAAACATTACACACAGTTACAGATTTAATTCTTGAAGGATAAATTGTGAACGTTACCTCCACTGAGTGAATTCAAAGGTAGAAACATAAAAGATATTATTTTATTAACATGTCTGTCTCCCAGATGATACCTTCCATGATGAGGGGGATTAAGGAGAAGAGATGGGAAACTTGTTGATAAATAGTATTAATAATTTTAAATGAATATAACAATCTTTATCAGAAAAACAAAGTGCCACACAGAGTTCTAAACACTACCTCTCTACCCATTTGGCAACACCAAGAACACAAAGAGGAACTATTGGTGTACATTGAATAGTTGCTCTTAATTTATATAAAAGATCTCTCCCAAGTAAATTCATAGGTCAATTGGGCATTAGCAAGAAAAAGTGTTACACAAATAAAGGACCCAGTGATACAATTTTGGGTTGCAACTTCTTTACCCTTTGTGGTCTTCCACTTATTCCTACTACCTTCATAGTTTCCATAGCCTTGCAATCTTCTAGGGATGTTTGCAGAACAGGGCAAACTGACAAGTATTGGAGGGGATGTGGAAAAATAGAGACACTAAAATAATAAGTGTAGAAGCCCCTGTATCAATCAGGTAATAATAAGTCTCTTCTCCCACTTCCAGAGTAACATGGGGTTCTGTGCTGCTCAGTGGAAACTGTGTTGTTATAATAGGAGATAGCACAGAAGGATCAGGAAATTGCATCCCTAGTTCCTCTCCATCACCTTCCACCTCCCCATTTATTCCTGCATCCTAATTTTCCTTTGGTCCCACATTACTATCATTCTGCCAGTATTTCTTTGACTCACTCCACCTTCCATTGGTCTTTACATTTCCATTGTACACATTTACAATTAAATAATTTACTTCATTATTTACATTAATTATTTCATCATTTTCACTAATTATCTAATCGTTTTTAAATTATTTTAATTCATTATCATCAACAATTTCTTTCCCACAATTGTAATATAAACTTAATTTAACCATACCATCCTGATCACACCTTCAGGCTGAGGAGGTTCCCTTTTGTAAATCACTTTCCTGTGCATTCCCCACCAGCCACCTGGGAATACTTAGGCCTCACGCATGTTCTGATGAAATCCTTCATGCTTTGTAAGTCCAGGGCTTGCTAGGAACCATTACAATATCCATTATTACAACAAATATTATTTCCATTATATACATTACTATTAAATCCATTATTAAACCTATTATTTAAACCATAATAATTTTGTCTATTCTAAGCTGAAAATTAACCCCTGAATCTATACTCTCTCATCATATGCCCAACATGATTGCATAGATAACATCATGGAGGATTTTGCCTATTCTGTTTAGAATTGTATGCATATCTGGGAGGCTTATAAGACTGAAAAACAACAATAGTTTTAACCTGTTGTATCTTACTCTCTTGGATCTTTCTGTTTGCTTCCTTTAATTACATCCTCAATTTATCAGTTACCTCAGTCTTATCTTCAGCTTACCTATATAACTCATCCTGGTATATGAAAGTCACTCTTCTTTTCAATTCATCTATGGTTCACCCATGGTGAACCAATTTTTGCAGTTGCTCCTGAAAATTTTTTTCACGACTGGGCAGGCATTCTTAACAAACTGCTTCCTTATGTGACATATTCTCTTCAGATATTAAATCTAGGTCAAGCCAACATTCTCCACAATCAATAATCCTATCAAGGAAGCTAGCTGGTATTTCCCCTTTATCTTGCCTCAACCTCTCAAATTTTGATCATTTCCCAGGGTGCTTAGAATTAGCTTTCATTGTTTCCAAGATTGGCTTTCTTGTCATTCCTAGTTGCCTAGAATTTTCTACAGAATTTATCTCCAACTCATTATATTCAGGTGACCATGGAGTAAGAGCAGTATTATTGTTTATCTGATTCATAATATGTTGTTTTTTCCTCTTAGTTAAAATATAGTCCAAAAGAAGATCAAAATCTTGGTAGCTTGGGTTATGGATCCTGATAACCCTGTCTAACTCTTTTACAACTTGCATAGGCTCTTCTTCACATTTTGGAATCCATTTCTTTAAGGATTACAGTTCACTTTGGGAAAAAATCTTGTCCTGTCTAATGTGAGCAATACCCTGGTCAGGTGTAACATAAGGGACATATCTTAAAGGACACCTGGTAACTGGATTATTTTCTAAAGCCCCAGACTAGTTGCAGATTAGTAGGAGCTTGTTGTTGATTAACTCTTGCAAGCTTCACTAGTTCCTGTTGCTTTAGACCATGTGCCTTGCCAGTAAGTTTCATCAATTCCTCACCAAGTTGTTTCAATTTTATCCAATTTCAGTTGTAATGCAATAAGAATTTGCTTCAGTTCACCAGTACTAAAACTTAGCCAGCCATATAGATTGCTCTTAAATACACATTTTAAAATTTTAGCCAGCAAAGACATAAAATAACAAATCAATATTACAAATGGAATGTAAGGTATAGCTCTTCATATAGTTACTTCAGTAAAAGGTAGTAATATTTCAACCCTAGACCAAGCATAGAAAAAGTCAGGTATTACTTCCATAAAAATATAGGGAATGAGAGAAAGATAATATCCCAAATCCATATTGGTATTGCTTATAGGATATATTTCAGATAACACCAGCTGTGATAAAGATATAGATCAATACAATTTAAAACTATTGGTTCCTACCACTCGGAAAAAGTATTCAGATGAAGCAGCAGCTGTTAGAAAAAAAAGCTGAGTGAAAAAAGTCAAATGGAATCTTCCAGTACTCCCCTCAGCCCAACTGCAGAATGGTAGTTCCCAGTAGAATGTTCCCTGAGAATGTGAGACAGAGAATTCCAATCAAAAATGGCTACCTCTCAGTCAGAGCCACTCCCCCTCCCAGCAGCACCAAGATTCCATTAGCAGCTTTTGCTCTGCCAGAAGCAGCTCTCAGAATTCTAAAAGACTCAAGATGGCAACTTCTCCTAAAATTGAAATTTTCCTTGGCTCTTGTTTTTCATGCTCACCAACTGAAAGAGATGGCTACTTCCAAATGGAGGTAGATTATTTGGGAAAGGCCTAGATGGCTGGAAGATTGGAAACACCCACCTAGGGAACTTCACAGGGCCAGTAAAGCACAAAACCCTTGGACTTTAGAAACTAAGTTTATTTTGACAATTAGGGTAAGGGAAAAGGGTAGGTAGTGTCCTAATACTACAGATCTAGACTCAACCAAATTTCTATGCACCTCAGAAGAGATCGCCCTTCATTTTTTTCTGTAGACCCTGCCTATCTACTCCCTGCTCTTACCTAAAACCTTAAATGCTATCTGACTGTCTGCTAATCTAACTACCAATATTGTCTCCAAGAAGGCAGAGAAGACAGGACTCAATGGCTGCCTGAATCCCCTCTTAGGCCTGGGGTTGGCTTCAAGGTAACCCAGAGTCCCAGGTGACAAAACCCTTGGGGTTATCTTAGCCAAGTTAATCTTCGACTGGTAGCTCTTGGATAGGTTGATCTCTGTACTCCAGGGAAAAGGCAATCTCCTCCAATGGCAATTCTCCAACCCAGGAATCCCTAAATCTTTCCACAAGATTAGGTTTTCTCAGGGGATGCAAGAGCAAAAATACTCCTTCCAGCTCAATGGGAAGCCAGAATCAGGAGTGACAGGTAAAAAAGTCAACTCCCAAGATCTTCCTCTCTGAATCTTTCTGAATCTTTCCCCAGGGATTGTATCTAAATTCTCCTCCTTTCCTCTTAAAAACAATCTATGAAATTTTCCCTATCACTTATCACTTATCCTTGAACTAAGTGTCAGTCACTATGCAACGTCCTATATGTGATTAGCTAGCTGCATGACCATGAATAATTATTTAAACTCTTAGTTCTCTCACACCATCCTCTAGAATATATGTGAGAACAGAGAAGTGGCTCAGTGGATTGGGAGCCATACCTGGAGATAGGAAGTCCTGGGTTCAAATTTGGCCTTTTATACTTCCTCCCTGTGTTACCCTGGGCAAGTCACTTAACCCCCATTGCCTAGTCTTTACCTCTATTCTGCCTTTCAACTAACACAAAGTATTAATTTTAAAATGGGAGGTAGGTTGGGTTTTTTAAAAGAATATATCAGAGCATAGTTTCCCAATCTCCATCTGTAAAGAGAGTTGCTACCCTAGAAATTCAACACACCACAACTTTCCTAATTCAGAACCGTTACCAAATGCAAAAGATTGGATAGAATAAAAGGGAATTCTCGACTGGATTTTCCCACAAAACATTGAGCTCATTAATACAGTGATGATTGAAATGAATAGTAAATGGAAGACCCATAGGGGCTGATGAATACAGCATATTATTATTTTCTATGACATGGGAATTTTTCTAAAGTTCCTGTGAAAAGATGAACATATATTTGAACTTCAAACATCACAACTGAGAGCTGCAGTGAAACAAATTCATATTACCCAATTTGTTAAAAAAAATTAAACATCATAGAATCAAACACATAGAATCAGACGTCGAAAATGAGGGAGTTTTCCAAATGCAGGATATAAAGAGAGAATTTACTATTTATGATCTACAAATAATAAAGGGTTTGTGAGACTTTGGGCATATGTACTATAAAGATCATAGAGTGAAAGAAAATAACTTGAATACATTTTTCCTTAATTAAAAGGAGATGCCTAGTGAAGACTTTGTCTTCCCATGATTTTCCTAAAAGCACGACTAACCTCCTTATTCCTCAGACTATAGACCAGAGGATTCAACATGGGGATGACCATCGTGTAGAACACTGAAGCCACTTTGTCTGTGTCCATGGAATGGCTAGAGCTAGGTTGTAAGTACATGAAGACTACTGTTCCATAAAATATGGATACATCTGTGAGATGGGAAGCACAGGTAGAGAATGCTTTCTGGCAGCACTCAGCTGAACGCATCCTCAAAATAGCAATGAAAATGAAAAAAAAAAAGATTTCATGATGAAAGGGCAAAAAATACATTGAATCCTACAGCAAAGAAGACAACTAATTCATTGATGTATGTGATAGAACAAGAGAGAACTAAGAAGGATGGAATATCATAGAAAAAGTGATGGATCATTGGAATTACAAAAATATAGGCTGAAAGTGTTTCCTGTGTGAAGGGAAGAAAAAAGAAAACCAAGGATACAGGATCCAATCACCAGACGGACACACACACTGGACGTCATGGTGGTGGTATAATGGAGGGGCTTACATACAGCTACTTGACAATCATAAGCCATAACAGCCAGGAGGTAACTTTCAACAGTGGCAAAGTACACAAAGAAGAACATTTGTGTGGCACACTCACAATACGAAATGGTTTTGTCCCCTGGGAGGAATCCAACCATCACTTTAGGAGTAATGGAGGAAGAATAGCCAAGATCAGTCAGAGAAAGGTTACTGAGGAAAAAATACATGGGTGTGTGGAGAAGGGAGTCCCACAATATCAGGACTATCATATCCAGGTTCCCCACCAGTGTGATGAGGTAGATGAGAGTGAATATTATGAAGAGGGGGACCTGAAGCTCAGGAGCATCTGTTAATCCCACCAGGATGAACTCCTTCACCTCTGAATTACAATATTACAAAATATAATATAAAATATATAAAATATAAAATGAATAATTTTCATTACATTATATTCAAAAGTTTTGTACAAACAAAACTAATGCACCCAAAACTAGAAGGGAAGCAACAATTATACAAAATATCAAGCTGTTCCCCATTTGATAAATGGACAAGGGACATGAATAGGCAGTTTTTCAATAAAGAAATCAAAACTATCAATATGCACACGAAAAGATGTTCTAAATTTCTTATAATTAAAGAAATGCAAATCAAAACAACTCTGAGGTACCACCTCACACCAAACAGACTGGCTAATATGACAGCAGAGGAAAGTAATAAATGTTGGAGGGGATGTGGCAAGATTGAGACACTAATGCACTGCTGGTAGAGTTGTAAATTGATTCAATCATTCTGGAAGGCAATTTGGAACTATGTCCAAATGGCGCTAAATGGATTTGTAACCCAAAGAGATAATAAGGGAAAATACTTGTACAAAAACATGTATAGCAACACTTTTGTGGTGGCAAAAAAATTGGAAAATGAGGGGGTGTCCATTGATTGGAGAATGGCTGAACAAATTTTAGTATCTGTTGATGATGGAATACTATTGTGCTAAAAGGAATAATGAACTGGAGGAATTCCATGTGAACTGGAATGACCTCCAGGAATTGATGGAGAGTGAAAGGAGCAGAACTAGGAGAATATTATACACAGAGACTGATACACAGTGGTACAATCTAATGTAATGAACTTCTCTACAAGCAGCAATGCAATGATCCAGGACAGTCCTGGGGGACTTAAGAGAAAGAACTCTATTCACATCCAGAAAAAGAACTGTGGGAGTAGATGCACAGGAAGTAATCCATTGCCTTGATCACATGGTTTGATGGGAATATGATTAGGGAAGTAGACTCTAAATGATCACTCTATTGCAAATGTTAATAATATGGAAATAGGTCTTGATCAATAATACATGAAAAATCCAGTGGAATTTCTCTTTGACTTTGGGAGGGGGAAGGAGGCAGGAGGGGAATAACATGAATCATGTAATCATGGGAAAAAATATTCTAAGTTAATTAAATAAATAATTGTTTTTTTAAAAAAAGACATGATTTGGTTGAGATGTACAATAATGAAAAAAAAAACTTTGAATCCCTCTGAGGATCTGACTGTGTTTCTGAGCAACAAAAACAATTTCCTGGATTGAGGTTCTCTAAACAACATGTACAATTGGGTCATACAGGCCATATAGGACTAGGTTAAAACAATGCAATAAGATTTTCTTCCATTTCCCAAAACTGAATAAACTTTTCTCACAAGACAGAATTGGGACTGGACCTATAAATGAATGGAAAGGGAACTTGGCTAGCTCTAGAATTGAGCCACCAGATGGTGTCAGTATGGTTCCCTCAATTTCCACAATCAATCACTTGCTGTCCTAATTCCCCAAATTCCTTCATTTGTTTAAAGAAAACTGCTGGGAAAACTAGAAAGTTGTCTGGATGCAATTGGATTTAGACCAATATATTACACCATATTCCACACTACATTATAACTGAAGAGTTAACCTTAAAGAACATTTTGTAACATACATCAAAAATATTTGAAGTGGACCACAAACTTCTCACAGCTAGGGGGAGGAGATGTACTCTAAAGCAAATAAGGAATAGGAAACAATTACAAAAGACAAACTAGATAACTTTGATTAATTATAACTGAAAGTTTCTACACAGATAAAAATAAAATACCTATCATGAGAAGGAAATAAGTAGAATTGGAAAAAAAGTATTGTTTCAAATTGAACTGAGATTGATGTCTAAAATTATATATTTATTTGTGTATTCATGTATTGCAAAAACAAAGACAAAAGAGAGACTCATCCTGGAAGCTCTCTTTGCAGATGACTGTGCTCTCATGGCCCACCAAGAAAATCATCTTCAAACCATTGTGGACAGGTTCTCTACCACAACAAAACTGTTTGGCCTGACTATCAGCCTCAGCAAAACAGAGGTGCTGTTCCAACCTGCACCAGGGAGGCCAATGAACCAACCGTGCATTACAATTGATGGCACGCAGCTTTCTAACGTCAACACTTTCAAGTACCTGGGCAGCACCATCGCCAACGAGCAGTCCCTAGACCATGAGATCAATGGCAGGATCCAAAAGGTCAGGCAGGCACTTGGGCGGCTGCTCTCCAAAGTCCTCCAACACAGAGGTGTAAGCACTGCGATGAAGCTCAAAGTGTATAACGCAGTGGTCCTCAGCTCACTCCTGTATGGTTGTGAGACATGGACACTGTGCCGGAAGCACATGAAGCAGCTGGAGCAATTCCACCGACACTCTCTCTGGTCAATCATGAGGATCCGATGGCAGAACCGAATCACTAATCAGGAAGTCCTAGACAGAGCAGACTCCACCAGCATCGAAGTCCTGGTCCTCAAAGCCCAGCTACGATGGTCTGGACACGTCATCTGCATGGACCCACAGCGAATACCAAGACAGGTATTCTATGGTGAACTGTCAGCTGGACTCAGGAAAAAAGGCCGACCAAAGAAAAGATTCAAGGATCAGCTAAAGTCCAACTTGAAGTGGGCTGGCATGACACAAAGCAACTAGAACTCGCTGCCTCTGTCAGAAGTAGCTGGAGAACCCACATTAACCATGCCGCCGCCACCTTTGAGGATGAGCGACGTCGACGTCTTGCCGCTGCGCGTGAATGCCGACACCAGGCCACAACCGCACCTCCCCTAACACCTGGCGTCCCAGGCCCCGTGTGCCACACACTGTGCGCCTCAGTCTTTGGACTCCAAAGCCACATGAGGGTACACCGTAGATGAAACTGCACAAAGACAATAGTCATTCTCGGTCACCGAGAGACTACCACTACCACTACTACTACATGTATATGTGTATGTATATATATATATATATATGTGTGTGTATATATATATATATGTAATTATGTATAAGAAAAGAGAAATATATAGATATATTTGATGAAAATTTCCTAAAATAAGAAAAATATAAATTAAAACAACCCTGAGGCTTCAGCTCCCACCATATAAATGACAAAAATAACCCCAAAATATTAATAGAAGTATTGGAGGTTCTGTGGAGTGATAGACACACTAATACATCGTGAGTAGAACTTTGAAATGGTACTATAATTTTCAGAAGTGATTTCAAATTCAAGTAATAAAGTGACTAAAATTCCCCTACACTGAACTGGAGACTCACCCCTAGGCTTATACCCCAAGCAAACCAGTGAGGAGAAGAAAGACCCTATATACAAGAAAATAGGTAGAATAATGATTCTGAAAATAGTAAAAATTGGATGTCCATCAACTGGGAAATGACTAAAAGAATTGTGGCATTTGAATGCAATGGAATGTTGTTGTGCTTAAGAAAGGCTTTATCAGGGGTAGCTGGATGGCTCAGTGGATTGAGAGTCAAGCCTCAAGATGGGAGGTCCTAGGTTCAAATCTGACCTCAGACATTTCCTAACTGTGTGACCTGGGCAAATCACATAAACCCCATTTCCTGGCCCTTACCACTCTTCTGCCCTAGAAACAATATGTAGTATTGATTCTATGGTGGAAGACATGTTTTTTTTTTTCAATTGCTCTGATGAATACAGAATACTGTGTTAAGAAGTGAGGAGGAGGTGACTTTAGAATTGATATTAGGAAAAAGTTTCTAAGCCCCATTACTTCTGTACAAAACTGAAATGAATACCTTCAAAAGGCAGCAGTTTACCCCTTTCTTGTAGATCTTTAAACAGAGGCTGATTTCCTTGTTGGGAATGTTCAGTGGAGACTTCTTTAGAAGAATGGAAAATTATAAGGTCATTGAGGACTCTTCCAACTCTCAAATTCTTTTACTCATTGATTCTAATTCTAATAAAGTGAATTTATTTATTAATGATAACTTAGAAAAGAAAACTTCAAGAAGAAATACCACCCTGTAAATTTTTATATGCAGGTCAGTTCAGAAAAATTAGAAACTTTCTTTGCAATAATATAAAAGACTTAGACTTCATGATATAATGTACAAAATGCTGGCCTAGACTCAAATCAGTCAAATCAGTGGACGGAAGTATACCAAGATTTTACTATGTGCCAACCACTCTTCAAGATCCTGTTTGTGACTCCTTGTGTGAACACATATAATTAATTTGAACATTAAGTTCTTCTACAGAACTCTTTTAAGAATATATATTGGAACCCATAGCAGAAAAGGGGGTTGCCACACTGGGTGTTATATATATCACTTCTCTCCCCATTTGACAGTTCCTGCAAAGTGAGATAGTGGGAAGAATCATGGTTGATTTTCTACTGATCATTTTAGCAAAACTTTGAAATCAGTATTATAGTAATGATGGTTCATCTCTCCAACTTTCTCACCTATAATCTGCCAAGATTCACATGACAAGTAAATTTGGCAGACTCATAAGAGCTGATCTATGTGACAAATCATAACTTTATATGATATAGGAATTTTATAAAAGCTCCTATGAAAAAATGAACAGATACTTCAACTTCAAAATTCTCAACAACTGAGAGATGAAGTGAAAAAACATCCAGAATACCCAAATTTCTAGAAATTATAGATTATAAAATCTTACACTGGAGGAAAATGAGAGATTTTAAAATTCAAAAGGGAAAAAGAGAATCTATTTCCTATAACCTATGAAAAATAAAAGTTGTGTGAACCCAGGAGAGTGTATTACCAAAAGATTGTATTTTAATAGAGACTAAAAGAGAAGACAAATATTCTAACACTTTTCTACCTAATTGAAAGGAGACGGCTAATGAAGACTTTGTCTCCCCATGGTTTTCTTAACTGCACTACTAACTTCCTTATTCCTCAGACTATAGACCAGAGGATTCAACATGGGAATGACCATCATATAGAACACTGAAGCCACTTCGTTTGCATCCATAGAATGGCTAGAGCTAGGTTGTAAGTACATGAAGAGTACTGTTCCATAAAATAGGGATACAGCTGTGAGATGGGAAGCACAGGTAGAGAATGCTTTCTGGCAGCCCTCAGTTGAACGCATTCTCAAAATGGCTGTGAAATTGAAAAAATAGGATTTCAAAATGAAAAAAAGTGTTAAAGATGCATTGAAACTAACAGCACAGAAAACAACCAACTCATGGATGTATGTGGCAGAGCATGAGAGAACAATTAGAGGTGGAATATCACAGAAAAAATGATGGATCATGTTGGAATTACAAAAGTAGAGGCTGAAAGTGTTTCCTGTGTGAAGGGAGGGAAAAAAAGAAACTATAGAAATAACAACCAATGACCAGATGAGAACACACATTGGATGTCATGGTGGTGGTGTAATGGAGGGGCTTACACATAGCTACCTGATGATCATAGGCCATAACAGCCAGAAGATACCTTTCAAGAGTGGCAAAGTACACAAAGAAGAACATTTGTGTAGCACATCCACTATAGGAGATAGTTTTGTCCCCTGGGATGAATCCAGCCATTAGTTTAGAAGTAGTGCATGAAGAATAGCCCAGATCAGTCAGAGAGAGGTTACTGAGGAAAAAGTACTGGGTGTATGAAGACGGGAGTCCCACAATATTAAGACTGCCACCAGGGTGATGAGGTAAATGATAGTGAATATTATGAAGAGGGGGACCTGAAGTTCAGGGGCATCTGTCAATCCCACCAGAATGAATTCCTTCACCTCTGAGCCATTCTCCATAAATGTATGTAATGATTTTAATGACTCCCCTAGGAAAGAGAACAACAAACAGCAGCATAAAACATGGCAATTATCATTTCTTAATGATTGAGGATCCAGACTCTAAATGGTCGTGCTATTGCAAATATCAATTGTAGTAGTCTCTTGGTAACAGAGGATGATGATTGTCTTTGTGCGTTTTCATCTATGATAGATGAGTGTGCACAAAGACACTTGTGCGTGAAGGAGATTTAAGTGGAAAAGTTGTTGCACAGAGACAGTCCCACTCTCTCAGCTTTGGAAGCCTGGGTCTGGTGGCAAGAAAAGTCGTTACACCTGGAGACTTCCTCAGCTGCATTGGATGGCCATGTTGTCCTTTGTGCTCCAACACGCCCTAAGCACTCCACAGTGCTTTGCTGCATTGCCCTCTCAGCCGTTGAACCTTCTTATTGGTTTCTTCCATCTGTTCAGCCGAAGCAGTCTTCACATGCTGGGTGAGCAAAGCCTTGGTTCACCAGGGGTCGACGACGACCCAATGGCTACCCTCACAAGGTTTAGCCGGCCTGTCGAAGCCATTGCCTGGGGTATGGCCGCTGCCACATGCTAGCAGCTACTGGGAGCCACAAGTGAGAGCTGGATGTCAGGTGAGGGTCAGAGGCTGGAGAGCTGCCCTAAGAGGGCATGACAAGCCCTCCATACCAGAGCTCCATACCATACCACCATACCTCCATACCACCCCATACACCCTGCAAATATCAATAATATGTAAATAATTCTTGATCAATGACACATGTAAAGTCCAGTGAAATTGTGACTCGGCTGTGGCAATGAGGTGGGGGGGGAGGGAAAGAGCAAAAATCTTGTAACCATGGAAAAATATTCTAAATTAATTAATTAAATGAAATTTTCCAAAATAAAAGAAGCCCTGGCCCAATGAAATGTTCAGCTCAAATGCCAACTCTTATAGTTAGAATATTTCCTGTTCCTCTCATAGTTATTGTCTTCCATTAAAAGATTAAAAGATTATTTTTCCTTGGTAAATATTTTCCAGTAATTTTCCTATGTAAACAGGGTTTTCTGCAAGTAAGATATAAAATCTTTGAAGGTGAAATATTTGGGATGTGTGTGTGCTCATATTGGGGATGAGATTCTCAGAGATCACACAATGCCTGGAACAGTCATAAATAAATAAATACTTGTTGAATTAATTGCATGAATAAAATTGAACACAGAAGATCAAGAATTTCTCCATAAAGTCATAGATTTCTTCATTTAAAACTGAGAGGAACCTTTTAGGTCAAATCCTCCATCCCTGCATGTATTAGTGATTTGCTCTAAGTCTACATAACTGAGTCAGGATTTGAACCATGATACTCTGGTTGCAAATGTTTATCTCTTTAGGGAAGCCTAGTTTGGAGTGAATATTAGAGTTAACAGCGATAGGTACTAGATCCATCATTACCACTAATTGACTCTGGAACATCAGGCAGATCACCTCCCCAATATTTGTCTCCATTACAACACCTGCAGGATGAGGGAGTAAGACTAGATGGCCTTTTTTGCATCTCAAATGTGCAGTTTGATCTGTGAAATTAAAACACTAAGACATTAATATAAAAATATGATTTCTAATAACTGGAAGTGATGTTTAATATTCAGAGTTCACAGTTTCTTATGTAGGGCTTTGAAATCCATAGGAGAACAAATGATCAGTATTTGAAACAATAGCAATTGATGGTGTGGAAAGACTGTTTAATTTAGGATGTAAAGGCTAAAATTTGAATTCCAGTTATGCTATTTACTACATGTCTTACCTTAGCCAAGGCCCATTAGCAACTCAGAGCCTCAGTCTCATCAATTATAAAACTGGATAAACCCTAAGGACTTTTGACATTCCATCCAAAGATCTATAAGGGATCTATATGGTATGGAAGATAGAGTGAAGGATGTTGAATCAGGAAGAATTGACTTCAAACTCTCTCTGAGACATTTGTTCTCTGTGTATGAACCTGGACACGTCACCTAATATCTCTCAGCCTGAGTTTCTTCATCTCTAAAACAGCATCTGCCATTACAAGGCTATCATGAGTGTAGTTGAGGCAGAACCGTAAGGGTTAAAGCCCTCATCTTCTCCCTGCTTGGGGTGCATAGTCAGGGTTGTGGGTTGAACTGTGTACAACCTGCCCAGCTGTGTGCTCAAGGTTGGAGTAGCATCAGAGGGAGGACTAATAAGGTTTGTGAGAAAGAAACTGCAAGGTTGGAGTAGCCAGCAAAGGGAGGATTGGTAAGGTTTGTGAGAAATTGTGAGAGACTGTGGGAAAGTTGCTTGTTTGGAATCCTCTCGGTTCTTCCCTGTGCCTGGCAGGTAACATCATGAATTCCCATGAATCTGCCCAATTATTGGTTCCTGCTGTTGCTGGGCGGTAACATCATATCTTCCTGTGTGTCTTAACCTATATATGCTTTGTGTGAAACCAATAAAGCTTTGTCACTATGCATTTTCATATAGCGTCCATTCATTACTCTTCATTTCGTTACCCCAAGTGAGGTCACACAGGGCTGGCCGACCCTGGCGATGAGCCTTACACATGAGTACTAATTGAATTTTTTTCAAATGAGCAGTGTTTTAAGAACCTTGAAGTGCTAGATAAATGCTAGCTAGCATTCTTTCTATCTAAATATAATAACATAAATCATTATGGAAATGGCAGTTTCAAATCTGTGACTTTAAACCCTCTATCTCCCCATATCTTGAAGGCAAGGATATTTTTTTCACATAGCACACACATTATAGAAATGAATAAACCTGTCATTAGTATTCTAATATCTGACACCTACCTGGGTCCTTTCAAATGGTAATAAAATTCCAAGGGGAAAGACTACGTTCCTTCACATAAAGATAAGTCTTCAATTAGAAACTTAAGTCAAAGACGAGAGGATTTATAGAAAGTCTTCTCAGTACCTGGTGTTAAAAATTGAGAATTTTCCAGGTTATGGTCTGCTGTCCTCAGTTCTTGGATCTTATTGAGTTAGATCACTAGATGAACTAAGGCAAATTAAAACTGTTTCTGATCTAATTAATACATAAATGATGACAAGCAAGCATCAAATCTTTTCCAGTGGACTTTAGTCTAAATTAAGGCAAAAGGGACTTTCTTTACCTTTTGGTCACAAACTTGTAATAGATTTTTATAAAAAAGAGAATGTTGGTGCTCTTAAGGGACAAAAGTTACTCTGAGGATATCCACAGTTACTTTGCATGCATCTCTGAAAAACACATAATGGCATACCTAGGTCTGTGGGGACTCAATCATAATTATGACTAAAGGGAGTCATGGGTGTATTCAGATGTTTTGTCAGGAGTGCTCCATGGTACACAGAGAATATGGCTACTCTCAGAAGAGACAAGAAAGCAGGGCCATGAGCTCACGAGGTATAGACCTGATGGAGCTATAGGAAAATAGTTAGTGGAAAATGATTTGTCCCTCTGGACTCAGGCATAGTGTCTTCCAATAATACAGCTTCTATTTACTTACTTCTTTGAGCAAAAATATATGATGGGACACCAGTGAAGTATGCATAATTTTGTTAGAATGATGACAGTGATGAATGAAAGAGGAAATAAAAGAGAACCAGTGAATCATTCTAAAAACATACAGAAAAGAGTAGAAAGCATAGACAA
Source organism: Monodelphis domestica (assembly GCF_027887165.1). Lineage (NCBI taxonomy): Eukaryota > Metazoa > Chordata > Mammalia > Didelphimorphia > Didelphidae > Monodelphis > Monodelphis domestica. The sequence continues at coordinate 18,184,992 of NC_077232.1, read as the reverse complement.
GCAATAAAATTTTAATATTGACTAAATATAATAACTTAAAATCTACATAATGAGAATTAACAGCTTTATTCATTATTTTCATCTATTATTTGTGTATTAAATGATTGTGTATCTAAGTGCTTATTTTTGCTCTTTTTCAGTCATTTTTCAGGAATGCTTGACTCTGTGAACCTATTCAGGAATATCTTGGCAGAAATTGATTCATTTGTCATTTTCTTCCCAGCTCATTTTATTGATGAGGAACTTAAGTACAAAGGATTAATTGACTTTCCCAAAATTTTACTGCTAAGAAATGTCTGAGACCAGGCTCCAACTAATGAAGAGGGATCTTCCTGATTCCATTTACAGTGCTTTTTGTCTACTGTGCCACCTAAATTCCCTAATCCTTATTGTAATTTTAAATAAAGGCAATCAGGAAGCATTTGCCTGTATATACTCCAAGTAGTCATTCCCCAAGTAACCCATTTATGTGCCTGTTGGAAGGAGACAGCATAGCACAGTTTCCTTTATCCAGCCAAGTGCTTTTCTCCAACTGTTTTCCAATCAAAATCTCAAACCTCAGAGAGTTATTTTCTCTGTTGAAAACATTTTCTGAGTTCTCCCATCATGCCTTGAAATGAGATCTTATTCTACAGTCAAGAACTCCTAATTCTAGGAGTGCCATGTTGTATTTTGATCAAAGCAAGGGCCATTCAATTTTCTTTATTCTCTCTTATGCCACCAACCTACCTAGCTTCTATAGATACTTCATAAGAACTAAGTCCAAACATTACACTTCAAAACCAAACACTCAGAGGTGGAAGCAATCATAGATGCCATGAAGCCTGCTACATTCTTGAACAAGGTTTCCCATTACAATGTGGAGGATATAATGGAGATGGAATAAGTTGTCAAATATTAGTCTAGTCATAGTGTGGTGAGAAGACACTTTCAAACCAAAAAATGTGGGTGTGCAGGGAGGTTGGATATTAACAATGATTCCTTTAGCATTGAAGTATTATCATTCCCAAGACACTTAATAGAAAGGTTAGACATACCAATAAGCATGGTAAATAGGCCCACGAACAATTTCCTTTACTCAAAATCATGTCCCTTTCTACTGTGAGAGGTGATATGAAGGTTCCTCAACAAGATGAACTTAAATTTTCTGAACTTCAGAAATGATCATGAAGTGAGGGTTGTTATGAGTAATGGTTCAAATTCCCTACACTCCTATGAACTGCACATTAGAGTTCAGAACTATAGAGTCTGTTATTTTAAAACTACAGGGAAGATCCTTCTAAGGTCAGCAAGGAAAGTGAAGATCCAGCTCCTGTGCAATTTGAAGGTTAAATAGAATGTGGGCATTGGAGAATTTATGCACAAGAAAAATATAAATGTAGAAAATGTAGTTTTCTAGATATGCTTCTTAATGAAAGAGATAAGCCTAGTGATGGCTTTTGCTTCTAGAAATTTTAATGAAAGCATTCTTGATATCTGTATTCCTTAAGCTTTAGATGAAAGGACTCATCATTGAGAGGACCATGAAGTAGAGCCCTGATACCACTTTCTCTATAGTCATGGAATGATTTCAGCATTGGATGATGACAATCTATTCATAACATGGTGGAAATGTTGAATGCATCTCTTCACTGAAGCCCTCTATTAGAAGAATGGAATGAATTGGGGATGCCATGAGTTGATTCAAAACTCAACCTCATGATGATCAGTTTACCTGGTGATGAGCTTATCCTAGGTAAGAGCAAGGAGTAGGATGATGATAAATGTAGGAGACAATACAAAGAAGAACATCTGGTAGATGTTTTTGCTCCTATACCTGTGTTCCTGGTTGAAGCTGGAAAAAAAGTCATGAAAGATTGCTGACTGAGAACACTAAAAATCTCTCATAGAACAATAATTGGATGACCATCCATATCCCTCCCTAATTACTCACTATCCCTTTCACCAAAGCAGGTCTTTCTAAATTTTCAATATTCCTCAAAACTCTAATGACTCACCATCCCCTAACCTTCAAAGCTCAGTGTATGGCCTCATATTTTATTGAAAAAAACTTGAAGCCATTCACTGAAAGTGATCATGAGTTTGAGAGCAATACCTAACGAGTAAACACAGTTTGCCACATGTAAAAGGGTAAGTACTTTGATTATCAGCAAAGGCATTCAAAAATACCTAGCAACTGGGTTTATACCCCCCAAAGAAATAATAAGGAAAAATACTTGCACAACAGTATTTATAGCTACACTATTTGTGGTGGCAAAAAAAAGGGGAAAGTGAGAGGATGCCCTTCAATTGGGGAATGGCTGAACAAATTGTGGTATCTGTTGTTGATGGAATACTATTGTGCTAAAAGGAATAATGAACTGGATGAATTCCATGTGAGCTGAAATGACCTCCAGGAATTGATGCAAAGCAAAAGGAGCAGAACCAGGAGAACATTATACACAGAGATGGATACACTGTGGCACAATCAAATGTAATGGACTTCTCTACTAGCAGCAATGCAATGATCCAGGACAATTCTGAGAGATTTATGAAAAAGAACACTATTCACCTCCAGAGAAAGAACTGTGGGAGTAGAAACACAGAAGAAAAACAACTGCCTGATCACATGGGTCAATGGGTATATGATTGGGGATGTAGACTCTCAGTGATCACTTCAATGCAAATATTAATAATATGGAAAAGGCCTTGATCAATGACACATGTAAAACCCATTGGAATTGCTCGTTGGCTTCAAAAGGAGAGTGGGAGAAGGGAGGGAAAGAACATGAATCATGTAACCATAGGAAAATATTCTTAATTAATTAATTAATTAATTTTTTCAGGCCTAAAAAAAAAAAGAATACCTAGCAACCTAGACCTGAATGTTTTAACAAACCTTATTTCAGTTGAACTCTACTATTGTGGCCCCTTACTTCACATTGTCTGGTGAAAGTCAGTAATCTAATTGTAAAGGTTTCAGAGATTTTCCTCTTTCTGAGGCCATGTAGTCCCAAGAAAGGTACCTTCTATGAAACTCTGCATTTGAAATTTTTTATCCCTTTCTTTTTCCAGGAAGTGAAATGTTTGACCAGTGAAGTTTTAAAAGGTCAAGAAAGTGAGCTACCAGAACCCAAGTACTTGAAGTTCATTCCAAATTTTGTGGTCACGAGTATTAATATTCTGAGGGTCAAGGAACCACCTCTTGAGAATGACCTCCAAGAGGACATCTCATATGAGATGAGAAGCAAAAATCAAACTCACACTTTATCACACAAACTAGACATGAACTTGATGGGACCAATAATATGTAGAAACTAAGATAAATTGGGATCCTGCTCTCCCAAGACACTGAGATGATACAGAGTGGATGATGCCACTAAGATGCTTGGGCACATGTTCACACATTATTTTTCTTGCCATATCTAAAGAGCAAATATCCTTTTGTAAAATTTAATCAATGTTGAATGGAAATGAGGAATTAGTCATTGTTGCATAATAAGATTTGGTGGTTTTAATATCATTCATAATTAATAGATAATCTTACAGGTTGATGTTGGGGACAGGAGCTTAAACTGAAAAAATCTTTGGAGAAGAAAAGATACCTAATAATTGGTACAATTGGGCATAAAAATTGTTTGAATCTTTCTCCTAGATAAGAAAGACCCGGGCCAGAAAGGTAACAAAGAAAAGGTAACAAAGCACCTTGGGTGGATGGTTTCCTTGTTAAATAGCTTCACCTAGCCTTAGTAAAGGAAAGATACTATTACCACATTTGCTGTTTGATTTATAATATGCCCACAAGCGTAATGAGTTGGTTTAGATGTTGAGATTTTCATAATAACATTCAAAAACTTTCTATTATGCCATGTAGGAGGTATAGCCTGAGATCCTCAAGCATGGCTCTAGGACATATAGCAGAGGGTCCCCAACCACACTTCCCCTCCCTTCTCTCCTTTCCTCTTCTAGGTAATGTTTGGGTCTAAAACCCCTAGAAACCCCTGATTGTGTATGTATCATGTAACCCAGGGAAACTCTTGTATGTATCAAGCAACCTATGGAAACTCCCCCTGTTTCTCAAGCCCCTGCACAACATGTTTCCTATAAATCACTGATGTATGGGAGATTGCATTGTGCTCACTTAAGATCTTTCTGTTAAGCATTACCTGTTACTATGGGTGTGGAAAATTTGTACTGGAGCCCCAGCTTGTTTTTCTCCCTGTATAAAAGAAAACATAACTTTCAATAAAGTTGCCTTGCTTGCCATGAGCAGCTTGGCCCTCCTGACCCCACAATATTCCTCTCATTGTTCTTATAGCATGTCATTCTTCTTATCCCTTTGACAGTCCCCAGACATTGACAGGGCCAGTTCCTGTCAATGCCACAGTGATTTTTGTTTTGCTAAAAACAAATACTAAGAGGTATTTTGAAAATATAGAGTTCATTTTATAAAAGAATTTAAAAATATATACATACAAACCTTTGTGAATGAGATAAAATTGAGATAGATCACTTGAAAAGATCAGAAGAGGAAGAATCACAGTGTAAATCAATAATTATATTTGGCCCTGAGGCATTTTTCTCTAGCTGTCCCCATTACCTGAACTAATCTCTCTGATGACTTCTAGGAAATCTCAACTGAAATCTCTTCTAAAGGAATGCTTTTCAGGCTTCTTTCATTCTACCTGTTAAGTATTTGCTAATTATCCTGTCTATGGCTTCTTTGTATATATTTGGGTTTTTTTCCTACCATTACATGATAATCTCTTTAAAGTCAAACTCTGTCTTTTGCTTCTTTTTCTATCTTCAGTGCTTAGCAAAGTGACTAGAATATGATAGACACAAAATGAAGGTTTATTGGTTAATTGATTGATAAAGTGGAAAATATAAATCTCCTAGGTAAAGAACACATCTGTGTAACAAATGAAAGATGAAAAAAATGAGGAAACAAAGGTTTAATCTTCTGAGTATATCAATTTATTAAATAATTCATGACAATTGCCAACAAAAGTAGGACCAACCTCATTCCTCAGCTTAGAGCTAAATATTAAATACAGGGAAGCCAGACTTTTGGGCATTAAAAATAATCAAGGGGGCAGCTGGGTAGCAAGGGGGCAGCTGGGTAGCTCAGTGGATTGAGAACCAGGCCTAGAGATGGGAGGTCCTAGGTTCAAATCTGGCCTCAGCCACTTCCTAGCTGTGTGACCCTGGGCAAGTCACTTGACCCCTATTGCCTAGCCCTTACCACTCTTCTGCCTTGGAGCCAATACACAGTATTGACTCCAAGACGGAAGGTAAGGGTTTAATAAAAAAAAAATTATAATAATAATCAAATAAAGTCAATTAGTTACAAGTAATCAATACTCTAAGCAATCATAGTTTTCATTGGAGGAAAGATTGGGGTCATTCCAAGTTGGGAAGGAGAAAGGGAAAAGGTCCAGTTTTCTGAATTCAGGAAAAGAATTGTTCCTTTCCTCCCAAGATTTTGTAAACAATCAAAAGAACTGGCTGATCAGTATGGGGCCAGTTTTCAGCTAAGACATATGGGTTGCTTGAGATGTACAATTATGGGGAAACTCTTTGCATCAATCTGAGGATCTGACTGTACTTCTGGTCAACAGAAACTAGGTCCTTAAGTAAAGTTCTCTAAACAGCTTGGACAGGTGGTTCCTACAGACCATATAGCGCTAAGTTAAAACAATGCAATAAGGTATTCTCACATTTGAATAAGCTTTTCTCACAAGACAGAACTGGACCCATAATTGAATAGAAAAGGAACTGAGCTAGTTCCAGAATTGAGTCACAAGATGGAGTCAGTGTGGTTCACTCAGTTTCCACAATCAACCACTTGCTGTCCTAATTCCCACAATTCCTTCATTTGTTTAAAAAAAAACTTCTGGGAAAACTAGATAGTAGTCTGATAGCAACTGGGTTTAGAACAATACATTACACTATATTCTATAATACATTATAAGTGAAGAATTAACCTTCAAGAACATTACATAGCACATATCAAAAAATATTAGAAATGGATCATATACTTCTTACAGCTATAGGTGGGAGATGTATTTTAAAGCAAATAAGGAATAGGAGACAAAAAGATAAAATAGATTTTTATTAAATATAAAAAGCTCCTACACAGATAAAAATAAAACATGTAAAATAAGGAGTTAAGTAGAACGGGGGAAAAATCTTTGTGTCAAATTGCACTGATAGATTGATGTCTAAGATTATGTATTTGTGTATTCATGTGGGTGTGTGTATATACATGTAATTATATATGTGTAGATAAAGAGATAGAAATATATAAAAATATTTGATGACAATTCCCTAAAATAAGAAAAATATAAAACAAAACAACCCTGAGACTTCAGCTCTCACCATATAAATGACAAAAATAATGCAAAAATGTCAATAATCAATGCTGGAGGGACTGTGGGGGATAGACACACTAATATATTGTGAGAGGGCTGTGAAATAGTAACATAATCTTGGAAAGAAACATGAAATTCTGCCAATAAAGTGAATAAAATTCCCATACACTTTGAACCAGAGACTCACCGCTAGCCTTATGCCCCAAGGAAGGCACTACTGAGATGGAAGTCCCCATATACAAGAAAACAGGTAAAACAATGATTCTGAAAATAGTACAAATTGGATGCCCATCAATGGAGAATGACTAAAAGAATTGTTGTACCTCAATGCATTGGAATATTGCTGTGCTGTAAGAAATGCTGTATTGGATGAATAAAGAATAGAATAGTGGGAGGTTAGGAGGAAGTAACTTTAGAATAGATATTAGGGAAAAGTTGCTAAGCCATTACTGCTGTACAAAACTGAAATGGATACTTTCAAAAGGCAGTGGCTCATCCCTCCTTATAGGTCTTTAAACAGAAACTGGATTTCTTCCTGAAAATGTGGAGTGGAGACTTTTTTGGGTTATAAGGTAGATTATAGGATTACTGAGGTCTCTTCCAATTCTCCAATTCTTTTATTCATTGATTCTAATTTTAATAATGTGAATTTATTTATTAATGATAACATAGAGGAGAAAACATCATGAAGAAAAAACAAACCTCAGTAGTTTTTACATGCAGGCCAATCCAGATAAGTTAGGTACTTTTTCACCTCAAAAAAAAAAAAAGGCTTAAAATTCACAAAATTATGTACAAAAGATTGGCCTACAATTAAGTCAGTCAAATCAGGGAACAAAACGTACTGAGTACTTACTATGTGCCAATCACTTGCAAGGTCCTGTCTGTGACTGCTTGTGTGAATATATATAATTAATTTAAATTCTAAGATCTCCCAACAAACTCTTCAAGAATATATGTTGGGCAAAGGTTGCCAGTCCACAGAAGAACAGGGAGTTGCTGCACTGGGAGATATATACATCACTTCTCTCCCATATGACAACTCTTGTCAAGTACAAAAGAATGGGGACAATAATGGCTGATCTTCTACTAGTCTTTTTAGAAAAACTTTGAGATCAGTAATGCAGTGATGATGGCCCATTTCTTCAACTCACTCAACCATAGTCTGCCCAGAATCACATGATGAGTAAATACAGCAGACCCATAAGGGCTGATGTGCACAACAAATCATAATTTTCTGTGATATCGGAATTCTGTGAAAGCTCCTGTGAAAAAATGAAGAGACACAAACTTTAAAGGTCCCATTTACTGAGAGATGAAGTTTAAAAAATTTTCCAAATACCCAAAGTTTTATAAATTATTGATTATGAAATCAGATGCAAGAAGATAGTTAGAAAAGATATTATAAAATGTAAGAGAAAGAGAGAGTTTATTGCATAATCAATGAAAAATAAGGTGTGTGTGAGCCCAGAAGATATTGCATATTAAAGAAAATAGAATAGAAGACAAATATTTGGGTACTTTATTCCTTAATTAAAAGGAGATGCCTAACTAAGATTTTGTCTTCCCATGATTTTCCTAAAAGCATTGCTGACTTCCTTATTCCTCAGACTGTAGACCAGAGGATTCAACATGGGGATGACCATGGTGTAGAACACTGAAGCCACTTTGTCTGTGTCCATGGAATGGCTAGAGCTAGGTTGTAAGTACATGAAGATTATTGTTCCATAAAACAAGGATACAGCTATGAGATGGGAAGCACAAGTAGAAAACGCTTTCTGGCGGCCCTCAGCTGAACTCATTCTCAAAATGGCAATGAAAATGGAAAAATAGGATTTCACAATGAAAAAAAGGGTAAGAGAAGCATTGAAACTAACACCAAAGAAGAGAACCAATTCATGGACATATGTGAGAGAGCAGGAGAGAACAAAGAGGGGTGGGACATCACAGAAAAAGTGATGGATCACATTGGAATTACAAAAGTATAGGGTGAAAGTGTTTCCTGTGTGAAGGGAAGAACAAAGAAAACCAAAGATACAGCATCCAATAACCAGACGGACACACACACTGGACGTCATGGTGGTGGTGTAATGGAGGGGCTTACACACAGCTACCTGACGATCATAAGCCATAACAGCCAGGAGATAACTTTCAATGGTGACAAAGTGCACAAAGAAGAACATTTGTGCAACACACTCACTATAGGAGATAGTTTTGTTCCCTGGGAGGAATCCGGCTATAACTTTAGGGGTAATGGCAGAAGAATAGCCAAGATCAGTCAGAGAGAGGTTACTGAGGAAAAAGTACATGGGTGTGTGGAGACGGGAGTCCCACAATATCAGGACTATCATACCCAGGTTTCCCACCAGGGTGATGAGGTAGATGATAGTGAATATTATGAAGAGGGGAACCTGAAGCTCTGGGGCATCTGTCAATCCCACAAGGATGAACTCCTTCACCTCTGAGCCATTCTCCATAAATACTTGTAGTGATTTGGGTGATTCCCTTGGGAAAGAGAAAAACAATCATCAGATTAGTCATAGGCAATTATCCATCTCTTGTGAATCATATATTGTAAAATATTATACTACAAAATTATGTTACATAAAAATCGAGTTTTTATAAGGTCATGCAAATATTGTAGTGGTAACTTTTCAGCACACATCATAACTCATGCCCCATACTCATTAAGATCATTACTGGACACTTTGCTGAAATTCCACAGTACCCTTGACCTCTATTTTTACTATGCATGAGCCACAAATATTGTGGTCATACTCTTGATATATTACTGAAAATCATGAATTTCTCCTTTTGAGCACAGCCTGCTATCTTTCAATTATGTATTTTCTATATAGTGTTTGCTATAAGTAGGATATGACATCATTGAAGATATAAATATGTAGGTGTTCTCTGTGACAATCTCTAGAATATAGTAAAAAAATAAATACTTGTTGAATTAATTGCATGACTAGAATTGAACACATTATGATCAATAATTTCTCCATAAAGTCTTAAACATTTGTTCATTTAAAATTGAGAAGAGCCCTTTAAGTTATCTACTTCATGAATAAGTGATTTGCCCAAAGTCTACATGACGGAGCCAATATTTGAATGATCATACTCTGGATGCAAATATTTACCCCTTTAAGGAAAACAGATTTGGGGAAAATATTAGAGTTCACAGTGCAGGGTACTACTCCTGTCATTACCACTAACTTACTCTGGAACTTTAGGCAGGTCACCTCCCCAACCTGTGTCTCCATTACAATACCTGCAGGATGAGTGAATAAAACTACATAGCATTTTTGCATCCAAAATGTACAGTGTTACATGTGCAATGACAACACTTTAAGACATTTGCTAACAAGAAAATATGATTTATAATAACTGGAAGAGATTTTTAGCTTTTCAGAGTTCACAGTTCCTTATGCAGAGCTTTGAAATCCATGGGAGAACAAATGATCAGTATTTGAAATAATGGCAATTGATGGTGTGACAAGACTGTTATAATTATGAGATGAGGGGGCAGTTGGGTAGCTTAGTGGATTGAGAGCCAGGCCTAGAGATGGGAGGTTCTAAGTTCAAATCTGACCTCAGACTCTTCCCAGCTGTGTGACCCTGAACAAGTCAATTAACCCCCATTGCCTATCCCTTACCACTCTTCTACCTTGGAGCCAGTACACAGTATTGACTCCAAGATGAAAAGTAAGGGTTTTTAAAAATAAAAATAATAATAAATAGGGGTGAAGGCTTACATTTAAGCCTTTATTATATATATGTATATATAATATATACTATAATAACATTAATATTACTCAAGACCAATTAGCATCTGAGTCTCACTTTCTTTAGTTATAAAATTAGATCTTCCCTTAGATCTTTTCCCATTCAAGCTTAAGATTTACAAGGGTCTTCAATGGCATAGAAGATGGAGTGAAGGATGTGGAATCAGGAGGAACTGACTTCAAACTCTTTCTAAAACATTTATTCTCTGTATGAACCTAAACAAGTCACCTAATATCTCTCAGCCTCAGTTTCTTCATCTCTAAAATAACATCTGCCATCACAGGGTTATTATGAGTATCAATTGAAATTTTACAAATGAACAGTGTTTTAAGAACCTTGAAATGCTAAATAAATGCTAGCTAGCATTCTTATCTATCTGAATAGATTAACACAAAACATTATGAAAATGGAAGTTCCAAATCTTGAACTTTGAACCCATTATCTCCCCATACCTCAAAGATAAAGATTAATTCTTTTCTTTCACATAGTACACATATTAAAGAACTGAGTGAATCTGTCACACTAATATCTTATACCTACCTGGATCCTTTAAGATGATGACAAGATGCCAGGTGGAAGGAGTAAGTAGCTTCACCTAAGGATAAGTCTTCAATAAGAAACTGAAATCTTCTTGATGTCTGGTGCTAAATATTGAGAATTTTCAGATCAAGTTCTACTGTCCTCTATCATTATTCTTCTTGATCTTAGTGACAGTAAGATCCCAGATAAACAAAGCCAAGGGAAAATTTATTTTAATCTAATTAGTATATGAATAATGATGACCAAACATCAAGCTTGTCCAATGGATGTTGGTCCAAATTGAGACATAAAGGACTTTCTGTAGTTTTTGTTCATAAACTTGTAGTAGACTTTTATAAAAAGGGAAATGATGGTGCTCTTAAGGGACAAAAGTTGCTCTGAGAACATCCACAATTACTAAATCTACACCTCTGAAAAATACATAATAGCATACTCAGGTCTGTGGGGACTCATCATAATTATTAGTAAGGGAAATCATGGATATATTCAGATGTTTTTGTCAGGGTTGCTCCATGGTATACAGAGAATATGACTGCTCTCAAAAGAGACAAAAAATTAGGGCCATGAGCTCACTAGGTATAGATTTGATGGAGTAACATTATAGACAATAGGAATGTGATAAGTCCCTTTGGCCCCAGGCATAGTGCCTTCTAATAATGTAGCTTCAATTTATTTGCTTCTTTGTGTAAAAATATCTGATAGGACATGGGAGAAATATGCAGAATTTTGTTAGAATAATGTCAGTGATGAAAGTAAGAGGAAATAAAAGAGAACCAGTGAACCATTCTAAAAACATACAGAATTAGTAGAAGGCATTTCTAAAGGGGATACAGATAAACAGGAAATTTTAAAATTATTTAAATGTAATAGACATTTATAGAATTAGAAAAATTATAACAAAGTTCATTTGGATGAACAAAAGATTAATAATATCAAGGGAACTAATAAAAAATGTGATGGATGGAGGCCTGCAAGTAACAGATCTGAAATTGAACTATAAAGCAATGGTCATCGAAACAATATGGTACTGACTAAGAGACATAAGGGCAGATCAATGGAATAGACTTGCAGTAAAAGACCTCAGCAAGATAGTGTTCAATAAACCCAAAGATCCCAGCTTTTGAGACAAGAATTCACTATTTGACAAAAACTGCTGGGAAAAATTGGAAAACAGTATGAAAGAGATTAGGTGTAGATCAACATCTCACACCCTACACCAAGATAAATTCAGAATGGGTGAATGACTTAAATATAAAGAGGGAACTTATAAGTAAACTAGAAGTGAACATAGAATAGTATACCTATTGCATCTTTGGGAAAGGAAAGAATTTAAGACCAAGCAAGAGATAGAAAACATTATGAGATGAAAAATGAATAATTTTGATAATATTAAATTTAAAAGATTTTATAGAAACAAAAGCAATGAAACCACAATTAGAAGGAAAGCAACAAACTAAGAAAAAAATTTAAAACAAAATTCTCTGACAAAGGTCTAATTTCTCAAATATATAAGAACTAAGTCAAATGTATGAGAAATTAAGCCATTTCCCAATTTACAAATGGTCAAAGGATATGAAAAAGCAATTTTCAGATAAATAAAACAAAATTACTAATAATAACATGAAAAAGTGTTCTAAATTCCTCCTGATTGGAAATTAATCATGGAACCATGGGAAAATATTTTAAAATTAAAAACAAATAAATGTAATAAACACTTTAAAATTCTACATAGTGAAAATTAAGTTTTATTTATTATTTCTTTCTAGTATTTGTGTTTTAAATTCACTGATAGCTACCTCTTCTCTCATTCCATATCACCCAGGTGCCTCCTACTATCATTTCTTTAGTTCCTTTCTAATTTTGATGAATGGATGTCCCTTTTCTCTGTCAAAGCAAATCCTTCTATATATACACTTTCAAATTCCATCCTATTAGCAATTTGAAACTATACATGAAGGGTTCTAAAGCTGTAGATACCCTTTGATCTGGCATGTCATTACTGGGTCTGCATCCCAAAGATATAATTAAAAAGCAGGGAAAGGATCTATTTGTACAAAAATATTTATAGCACCTCTTTTTGTGGTGGCATGAAATTGGAAACTAAGGGTATGTCCATCAATTGGGCAATGACTGAACAAATTGTGGTACATGTTGATAATGGAATACTAATGTGCAAAAGAAATGATAGGCAGGATGATTTCAGAAGCAGCTGGAAAGAACTTAAGGAAAAGATGCAGAGTGAAATAAACAGAACTGGGAGAACACTATACATAATAACGGCAATATTGAATGATGATTTTCTGTGAAAACATGGCTACTCTTATCAATGCACTGACCTAGGACAATCCTAAACTATTTATGATGATGAATGCTATCCATCTTGAAAGAAAGAAATGTTGAAGTCATCTTTCACTTCAGTGAATCTTTGCTTTACTTGGCATTTGGGTTATGTATGAGAATACCCTTACAAAAATGACCAATATGAAAATGTACTTTGCAAGACACGAAAAAAAGAACCTTTAAAATTAAAATAAAAAAATTCCATCCTCTCGTCTCTGACTAGAGGAAACAGTCCACATTAGTAAAAATCTTAAATTAAAAAATACAAATAACCCATCCATTACAAGAGATGATCATGTGAAGCCCAGTCATCAGATTGAGAGAATCACCTAAAGAGTAAACACAGTTTACCACATGGAAAAGGAGAAACACTTTGATTAACAGCAAAAGCATTCAAGACTACCTAGCAACCTAGGCCTGGCTTTTTGACAAGCCTTATTTCAGTTGAATTCTAGTATTGTGACATTGTCTGGTGAAAGTCAATAACCTAAGTGGAAAGGTCTAGAGATGTTTTCCTTTCTGAGGATTAGAATTAAATTTTAATGGTTTGACTAAAATATATAAAAATTATAAATAATAATGGTGGTCACTGATTCAAAGTATTATTGCTCAAAGTTGGAATGACTTTAATAGCTTTTATTTACAAAAGGGGTGGGAAGAATGAAAGTAGAGAAATACAAAGGACTAGAGAAAACATTAGCCTATCTAGCCAAATAATGCTATAATGCTCTGGTGCTCAGCTCAGTCAGGACTTGTTGACCTTCAACCAGAATTAAGCTCTCTCCAGAAGACAGGAAGGGAAAGCCAGCTGTCCGCTCACCCAAGTTCCCTCCAAGAGGCAGGTCAAGATAATGACTCCAGCTGAAGGTGCCTCCTGAGACCAACTCTCTTCCTTGATCTGACCTTCTTGAAACTGATTTCCTTCTTGAAGTCCAACTCCTTCTATAAGCCAATTTCCTTCTTGAAGTCGACTCTTTCAGTCCCAGAAATTCAGGGTATTTTGTAGTGGTTTCTTGTTCCTTACCCTTTTTACAAGGGCCAATATGGCTTCACAGCTTCCAAATTGCCTAGCACTGTGTTATAAGGAAAGGAGCAATGCTACAAGGCAGAAGCAGGAAGGTTCCAAAATTCTAGAGAAGTGACAAGACTGTTGCTTCTTCTATGAGACAGTTAAGCAGGCAGGAGGTTGAGTTTCTGTCCAGTCTTCTAGGGTGGACCTAGAGAACTAGATATTCTCTCTTCTGTGCCTTTCCTTGTGATCCAAGTGTAGATACCATCTCTCTGAAGTTACCAGCTTATTTTGAGGGGAGGTTTATTTATACTCTTGAGACATCCCAAGCCCTTTTCACCTTTCCCTTAGTTATAAAACCAAACTATCCTGCTATTATAATGTCTCTGTTTATTAGCTCAGGGTCTGACTCTGTCTGCCCTGGGCTGGTATACCCTTCCCAAATCAGATTACTGGCCCTATAATACCACCCTTAAACCTACATAATTATATGTGTCAAATTAGCTATTTTTTCAACTGCCCAGGAGGCAGTGTTTGTGGGAACCATTTCTCATCTTCTGGAGAGGTGAATACTCATCAAAAGAGTTGAGAGATACCTGGTTGACTAAGGTGTGAATTCTCATTTCCTGGCTGATTGAGTTGAAAGGGTAGAGAGCTCCTCCACCTAGTACTAAGTAGAGTGTTCAAGCTTTTGTTGATTCAATTCAAAAGCAGACAAAGGAGAATGAATACAATCTAATGAAGGTACTAACTAGGGGTACTTACCTTATTGTTAACCAAAGTGTTAACTCAAAAGAGATAAAGGGAATAAAGGATTCCCTTTCACAAGTGTAAACTCAGAGAGAGCAAAGAATTTCCTTTTACATGAGACCATGTAGTCCTAAGGAAGATATCTTCTATGGAAGTCTACATTTGATTTTTTTTTTAATTCCTTTCTTTTTCCAGGGAGTGAAATGTTTGATCTTGAAAGTTTCAAAAGGTCAGGAAAATGAGATATAGGAACCAAAGTACTTGAAGTACATTCCAAATTGTGGCATCATTTGAGTACTAATATTCTGAGAGACAAGGAACAACTTCTGAAAATGACCTCTAGGAGTACATCTTAAGAGGAGATGAGAAGCAAAATTCCATGTCACACTTCATCACACAAGCTTGACATGAACATAATGGGACCAATGATATGTAGGAACTGAAATAAATTGGGAGCCTGCTCTTCCAAAAGATTTATTTGATTTGGGGGATAGAAGCTTTGAATTGATAAAATGTTGTGAGAAGAAAAGTGTGTACCCTAATAGGTGGTACTGGCATGGGCATTGTATCCCCAGAAACTCAAGCAAGCCATTATCAGGGAAATTCCTCTGCTTTCTTAGGTCCTCTTGACTCTTAACCTAAAATACCTGACCTTGGAGATTACCCTCTTTTGATTGCCCCATTGAATTGAGATAGAAGAATATAAAAATCCCAGAATGGAGACATTGAGGGGGCAACCTCCAGGTTGTTCAGCTTATGCTCTCTTGCTGGCAAAGGATTTAATGTTACTAATAAATCTCTCTCTTGATCTTTAAGTGGGGTTTTCAGAGTCTTTCATGCTTGCAAAAGGTATCTTTCTGAACCCAAGGGGTACACCTTGCAAATTCCCACAACAGTTACAGTAGACAGCAAAAATTGGATGAATCCTTCTCCTAGATAAGAAAGGACTTGGCCAGAATGTTAAAGAAAAAATAACAAAGAAGCCTTTGTGGATGGTTTTATTGATGAATAGCTTCACTTAGCCATGGTCCTGACAACAAGTAAAGGAAAGACACTATTACCACATTTGTTGTTCCATTTGTAGTAAGTACACAAGCTAAATGAGTTGGTTTAGATGTTGAGATTTTCATAAAACCACACAAAAACTTTCTATCATGCCAGAATAACTTTTTGCTAAAAACAAATACAAAAGAGGGATTCTGAAAACATTAAGTTCATTGTATGAATAAATATTATAAATATGTAAATAGAAACCTTTGGGAATGGGATAAAATCTAGATAGACAGATCATTTGAACGTCAAGAAAAGGAAGAATCACAAACAATACAAACCAATAATGCTTGGTCTCTGGGCATTTTCTCTGACTATCCCCCATGGCTTAAATAGTCTCTTTCTTCATTTCTCCCTGATGGCTTCTGGGAAGTCCCAACTAAAATCTCATCTTGTACTGGAATGCTTTTTAGACCTCTTTCATTTGAGTGCCTTCATCTATTAGGTATTTGCCAATTATCCTGTCTATGGCTTATTTGTATATATTTGTTACTTTTCTCTAGCATTACATGGTAATCTTTTTAAGGTCACATTCTGTCTTTTGCTTCTATTTGTATCATTAATACTTAGCACAGTGACTGGAATAAGACAGGCACAAAATAAATGTTTATTGGTTAATTTATTGGCAAAGAAGAAAACATAAATTACAGAGAGAAAAACACCTCTGCATAACAAACAAAAGATGAAATGAATGAGGAAACAAAGGTTTAATCTTTTGATAATATCAATTTATTAAGCCATTCGTGACAATGGCCAATAAATTAGGACCAAGCTATTTCCTCACTTTGGGGCTGGACATTGAATCCAGGGTGAGACAGAATTTTATGCATTAAAAACAATCAAATAAAGTCTGTTAATGAAAGGGAAACATCACATTATGTAATTAGATTTCTAATTAGAGGAAGAATTAGGGACTTTCCAAGTTGGGAGGGAGAGCATAAAAATTTCCCTGAATTCAGGAAAAGGGTTGTCCCTCTCCTCCCAATCATTTGAATACAATCAAAAGAATGTAGAATCAATGACTGACAGATCATCATGGGGCCAGTTTTCAGATAAGATATATGGGTTGCTTGAGATGTACAATTATGGGGAAATTCTTTGCATCAATCAGAGGATCTGACTGTGTTTCTGGTCAACATACACTAGGGCCTTGATTAAGATCCTCTAAACAGCTAGTACAGGTAGTTCAGTTTCCCAGCCATATGGGGAGAGGGGGAGGTTGATGCATTGTAATAAGGATTTTTCCTAATTCCCACAACTGAATAAACTTTTCTAACAAGAAAGAATTGGGACTAGGCCCATAATTGAATAGAAAGGGAACTGAGTTAACTTCAGAATTGAGTCACAAGATAGATTCAGTGTGGTACACTCAAATCACACAATTAACCACATGCAATCCTAATTCCCTAAATTACTGCATTTGTCTAAAAAGAAAAAACTGCTGGGAAAACTAGTCTTGCATCATTTGGGTTTAGACCAATACATTATATCATATTCCCCAATAATTTATAAGTATAGAGTTAATCTGATTATGTTGAAAAATATTAGAAGATAAGTGGAGCATATATTTCTCACAGCAACAGGTAAGAGATGTATTCCTAAGCAAATAAGATATAGTAGATAATAAGAAAATATAAAGTAAATTACTTTGATTATAAAAAGCTGAGAAACTTCTGCAAAGATAAAATTAATGCAACTATGACAAAAAGGAAATCAATTGAATGGAGAAAAACCCTTATATCAAATTGCACTGATAAGATTGCTTTCCAAGCTACTTATTTGTGTGTATATGTGTATGTACATATGCACATATAGGCATGTATATTGTAAATTTGTACATATATATTAAATTATCATTCCCCCGAACAAAAAATGTTTAAATTAAAATAACCTGGAGGCTTCATTTTACAATATATATGTATATATGGAGAAGATAACCAAAATATGTCAATAGTCAGTGTTGAGAAATGTGTGACATGATAGACACACGAATTCTTTGGTAGTCGAGCAATGAAATGCTACAATAATTTTGGAAAGGGATTTGGAATTATGGAATTAAAATGACTAAAATTCCCATGCTTTCTGAACCAGAGATTTCTTTACTAGCTTATATCCCAAGGAATCCATTGATAAGAAAAAAGTCCATAGACATAAGAAAATAGATAGAACAATGATTCCAAAGATAGTAAAAACTGGAAACAAAGTAGATGCCCATCAACTCAGGAGTGGCTAAGAGAATTGTGGTGCTTTAATTCAAAGGAACATTGCTGTGCCATACAAAATGCTCTATTTGATGGCTAGAGAATACAATGGTGAGAAATTATGAGTTGGTAACTTTATAATTGATATTAGGGGAAAGTTTCTAAGCCATTACTGCTGAACAAAACTAAAATGGATACCTTAAAAAGGCAGTGACTTATTCCCCAGTTAACAAATGGTTAAGGGACATGAATAGGCAATTTTCAGATAAAGAAATAAAATCTATTAATAATAACATCAAAAAGTGTTCTAAATCTCTCCTGATTAGAGAAATACAAATCAAAACAGCTCTAAGGTACCACCTCATCCCTAGAAGATTGACCAATATAACAATAAAGGATAATAATAAATGTTAGAGGGGACGTGGCAAAATTATGACACTAATAATACATTGGGGGTGGAGTTGTGAATTGATCCAACTATTCTGGAGGGAAATTTGGAATTATTCCCAAAGGGCTTTAAAAGAATGCATGACCTTTGATCCAGACATACCACTGCTATACTGGTACCCCAAATAGATTTTTTAAATGTACAAAAATATTTATGGCTGTGCTTTTTGTGGTGGGTGGCCAAGAATGGAAAATGAGGGGACAACCCTTTATTGGGGAATGGCTGAGAAAATTGTGGTATCTGATGGTAATGGAATACTATTGTGCTATAAGGAATGATGAACTGGAGGATTTTCATATGAACAGAAGAACCTCCATGAACTAACACAGAGTGAAATGAGCAGAACCAGGAGAACATTGTACACAGAAAGTGAAATAATATGGCATAATCAAATGTTATGGGTTTTTCTACTAATAGAAATTTAATGATCCAGGACAATCTTGAGGGATTTATGAAAAAAACCACTTTCTACATCCAGAGAAATAGCTATAGGAGTACAAACACAGAAGAAAAACATATGATTTATTATGTAGTTATATGGGTATATAATGGGGGTTTGGTTTTTAAAAGATTACTCTATTACAATAGTCCCTATTACATTCTATTATGAATAATATGGAAATGGGTTTTTTAAACCCTTAACCTTCCACTTTAGAATCAATATTGGGTATTGGTTCTAAGGCAGAAGAGTAATAAGGGCTAAGCAATAGGCATTAAGTGAATTGCCCAGGGTCACATAGCTGGGAAATTTCTGAGGTCAGATTTGAACCCAGGACCTCCCATCTCTGGGCCTGACTCTCAATCCACTGAGCCACCTAGCTGCCCCCCTGGAAATGGATTTTGAGTAATAATACACATAAAACCCAGTGGAATTGCTTGTCAGCTCTGGGAAGGGGAATAGAAGAAGGGAGAAAGAGCATAATCATGTAACTATGGAAAAATCAATCAATCAATAAAAGGCAGTGGCTTGCCCCTCCTTGAAGGTCTTTAAACAGGGGCTGGATTTCTTTCTGGGAATAGAGACTTCTTTCAGACATTAGATAGATTATCAGACCACCGAGGTCACAAATTTCAAATTCTTATTCATTGGTTCTAATTCTGATGATATAAATTTATTTATTAAAGATAACTAAAAAAGAAAACATCAAGAAGAAAAACCAAACCCTAGGAATTTCTATATTCAGGCCAATCCAAATGAATTAGGATCTTTATTGTTATTTTATAAAAGGTTTAGGCTTCATGCCAGCATGTACAAAAGATTGGCCTACACTCAAGTCAGTCAAACAGTGAAAAAAAAAAAGTATTAACTTCTTACTATGTGCCATCCACTCTGCAAGGTCATGTTTGTGACTGCTTGTGTGAACAAGGATAATGAATTTAAAATTTAAGTACTCCCACTTCTAAGAATATGTGTTGGCCAAGGGTTGCCAATCCGCAGCAGAACAGGGAGTTTCCATATTACAAGTTATATACAGCAACTCTCCCATTTTGGTACCCTCCACCATGATCAAAAGAATGAAGAGAATAAGTGATATTCCACTCGTCTTTTCTGCAAAAATAATACAGAGATGTTAACTCACATTTCCAAATCACTCAACCATAGTCTGCCCAGATTCACATGAAGAGTTAATAGCAGACACATAAGGGCTGATGTTTACAAACAGCATAACTTTCTGTGATATAGGTATTCCATTAAAGTTCTTCTGAAAAAGTGAACAGACATTAAACTTCAAAAATCTCATCAATTGATAGATGAAGTAAAAAAACAACGAGATTACCCAAATTCCTGAAAATTATACAGTACTAAATCAGGTACTAGAAATCAATAAGGCAAAATGTTTTTGAAATTCAAGATGGAAAAATAGAATTTACTGCACACGATCTCTGAAAAATGAAAGGTGTGTGAGCCCAGAAGATATTGTATATTAAAGAAAATAGAATAGAAGACAAATACTTGAGTAATTTACTCTATAATTAATACGGGATGGCTAGCGAAGGCTTTGTCTCCCCATGATTTTTCTAAAAGCACTGCTGACTTCCTTATTCCTCAGACTATAGACCAGAGGATTCAACATGGGGATGACCATGGTGTAGAACACTGACGCCACTTTGTCTGTGTCCATGGAATGGCTAGAGCTAGGTTGTAAGTACATGAAAAGTACTGTTCCATAAAATAGGGATACAGCTGTGAGATGGGAAGCACACGTAGAGAACGCTTTCTGGCGGCCCTCAGCTGAACGCATCCTCAAAATGGCCATGAAAATGGAAAAATAGGATTTCACAATGAAAAAAAGGGCAAAAGATGTATTGAAAGTAACAGCAAAAAAGACAATCAATTCATGGATGTATGTGAGAGAGCAGGAGATAGCAAAGAGGGGTGGAATATCACAGAAAAAGTGACGAATCACATTGGAATTACAAAAATAGAGACTAAAGGTGTTTCCTGTGTAAAGGGAAGAAAAAAGAAAACCACAGATATAGGATCCAATAACCAGACGGGCACATACATTGGGTGTCATAGTGGTGGCATAATGAAGAGGCTTACATACAGCTACCTGGCGATCATAGGCCATAGCAGCCAGGAGATAACTTTCAATAACAGCAAAATACAGAAAGAAGAACATTTGTGCAGCACATCCATTATAGGAGATGGTTTTGTCTCCTGGGAAGAATCCAGCCATCACTTTGGGAGTAATGGCAGAAGAGTAGCCCAGATCTGACAGAGAGAGGTTACTGAGGAAAAGGTACATGGGTGTGTGGAGACGGGAGTCCCATAATATCAGGACTATCATGCCCAGATTCCCTACTAGGGTGATGAGGTAGATGACAGTAAATATTATGAAGAGGGGGACCTGAAGTTCAGGAGCATCTGTCAATCCCACAAGGATGAACTCCTTCACCTCTGAGCCATTCTCCATGAATGGGTGTACTGATTTGGGTGATTCTCCTGGGAAAGAGAACAACAATCAGCAGAATAAACTATGGCAGTTATCATGATTTTGTGAGAGTGATAGAATCATATTTTGTATAATGGACCTGGACAAATGACCTAATATATCAGCCACAGTTTCTCATCTCTAAAATAGACATAATAATAACACCTACTCTTTCTGGGCTATCATAAAAATCAAACAATATTTTTAAAATATACATTGTTATGTGAGCCTTGAAGTGCCAAATAAATGCAAGCTCTCATTTTCATCTATCTGAATATAACATGAAACCTTATGAAATAGCAGTTCCAGATTTGTGATTTGGAACCCCCTACCTCTCCATACCTTGAAGAAAAGGATACTTTTTTTCTTTCAAGTAGCACTCATTGTAGAATTGAGAAGGACCTGACACCAGTATTCTAATATCTGAGACCTACCTGGACCCTTTTAGAATGGTGACAAGTCTCCACGGTGGAAGAGGAACTGAGTATCTTCACCTAAGGATAAGTATTCAGTTAGAGGCTTAATCCAAAGACAAGGGGAAAGGATTTGTAGGAATTTTTCTTGGTTTCTTGTGCTAAAAACTGAAAATTTTCCAGTTGGTGTCAGTTCTAGTTCTCTTTGTGACAGTCACTGTTGTTCCTTGGATTTGGGTGACAAGTAAGACCACCAAATGAACTAAGGTAAAGGAGAACTCTTTCTGATCTAATTAAGAAATGAATGTTGATCTCAAGTAAACATCAGGCTTGCCTAATGGACATAGGTCCAAATTGAAATAGAAAAGGATTGTTATGGCTCTTTGTCACAAACTTGCAGTAGAGTTTTACAAGAATGGGAATGTTGGTGCTCTTAAAGAATAAAGACTCCTCTGAGGACATCCAGAGTTACTTAACAGGAACCTCTGAAAAGCACATAATAGCATGCCCTGGTCTCTGGGGACCCAATCATAATTATTACTAAGGGAAGTCATGGGTGTATTCAGATGTGGTTGTTAGGGTTGCTCCATGGTACACAGAGAATATGGCTGCTCTCAGAAGAGACAAGGAAGTAGGGCCATGAGCTTGCTAGGTATAGACCTGATGGAGCTACCTCATAGGCAATAGGAAAACAGGTAGGGGGCGAGTCAAGTCCCTTTGGCCCTAGACATAGTACCTTCTAATAATACAGCTTTCCATTAATTTGCCTCTTTGAATAAAAGTATCTGACAGGGGATGGATGAGGGATGCAGAACTTTGGTAGACTAATAGCAGTGAAGCAAGAAAGGAGAAAAGAAATAAAAGAGAATCAGTGAATCATTTTAAACATACACAAAAAATAGTAGAAGATCTTTCAGAAGGGGACACAGACAAGCAGGACAGTTTTAATATTGATTAAGTGTAACAAACACTTAAAAACTCTATAAAATGAAATTTAACAGCATCATGTATTATTTTCTTCTATTATTTGTGTATTAAAATGATTATGTTTATTAATGCTCATTAAGTTCATGATACACCAACCATGTACATTATTGGGAAGGATTAACAGATGGCAAAGGCTTCCTGATTGCTCTCCAACAGAATAAATAAATTGTGAAGAATGACAATAAGAGTGAATAAGTAAGACATTAAGATGAGTAAAAGATCAAATCCCATAGCAGAGAAGACAAGCCATTCATTAATGCCTGAGCCAAAACAAGAGAGTGCCATAAATGATGGAAAATCACATCAAAACTGATGAACTACAGAAGTCAAAATTAAATTAAAACCATCTTCTCAGGAACCAGTGAAAAGAATGGCACATACTTTGGAAGTCATGTTGGAAATATAATGGAGCTCACACCAAGCTGCCTGTTGAGCAGTAGCCCTAGCAGCCAGATCACTTTCAACAGTAGTACAGACAACAAAGATATAAAACTATTCAGCACATCCATTGTAGGAAATTATCTTAGCTCCTATGAGGATTTCAGCCTTTGCCTTATAATTTATAGACAACAGGTTATGAAAAAACAACACAAAAGAAAGGTAACCAGTGATCGAATCATGACTGTACCACTATTTGCCCATATAACTTGGCACAAATCACTTTACTCCTCTGAATCCATTTTAAAATGAGTAGATTGGGGGGCAGCTGGGGTCAGTGGATTGAGAGCCAGGCCCAGAGATAGGAGGTCCTGGGTTCAAATTTGACCTCAGACACTTCCTAGCTGTGTCACTTGACCCCCCCCCCCATTGCCTAGCCCTTACCACTCTTCTGGCTTACAACCAATACACAGTATTAATTCTAACATGAAAGATATGGTTTTTTAATAGATAGGTAGATAGATAGATAGATAGATAGATAGATAGATAGATAGATAGATAGATAGATGAATGAATGAAATGAGTAGGTTGCACATACTGAACTCTTTAGTCTCTTCCAGTTTTAAATCTACAAATTTATCTTCTGTACCCATTTATAAGATTCCTGTCAACTTGCAAAGGATTGATTCTCAAAATCATAGTCATATGACAAAGAGTTCAAACTTACTCACTAATGGCAAAGTTTGATGTCTGCCTAATTATGCCAATTATGTCTGCCTAATATCCCAGTTACCAAAGATTAATTTTTGACTTAAAAAATTAACTCTTAGGGGGCAGCTGGGTAGCTCAGTGTGTTAAGAGCTAGCCCTAGAGACGGGAGGTCCTAGGTTCAAATCTGACCTCAGACACTTCCCAGCTGTGTGACCCTGGGCAAGTCACTTGACCCCCATTGCCTAGCCCTTACCACTCTTCTGCCTTGGAGCCAATACACAGTATTGACTCCAAGACGGAAGGTAAGGGTTTAAAAAAAAATTAACTCTTCTTCCCCTTATCTGATTTGTATAACCATTTAACCTTCCCAAGTAGAAAAGACTCTTGTTAACAATTTGCATTTAGTTTGTATCTACCACTATTGGATTCTACTTCCATATTAAGTTTTTGAATCTTGAGTTCCCTGGGATTATAATCATCCCTGCAATTCATGGTTTTAATTTCATTTGCAATTAATAGGTTAACTTACAAGTTAACTATGGAAGTGTAGAGGATTTGAATTAACACAACAGACCATAAAGGAAAGAAAAGGTTTTGGCTAAAGAGGTGGAGCAATCATGCAAAAATAAAGAATAAATCCTTTTTTTCTATATCAGTAGGGAGGAAGATAAAAACCAACTTGTTGGTGGACTGTTGCCCTGATGAATATTGCTGATGAATCTCTTGTCCATGACCCTGACTATTCATAAAGGACAGATACTGTTATCAGATGCTCTGCCCCAGTTATAACAAATAAATGTGCTTAAAGATTTTGCTTATTAAGGTCCTATTGATAATTTAGACTGCTTTCCTCTACTCCTTTTGCATAAATAAATATGTGTTGCCTTGAAATGAAGAATTTCCCTTCATAAATTTTTTAATCAAATCAATCATTCAATTAGTATTATGCACCTATCTATTGTAGGAGATGGTGATGTTAGTAGATGAACTAGGGCAGTGAAGAGCTATTTCTGATCTAATACATAAATGAATTCCGGACAACACCTGAACTTCAGGCTTACTCTATGGACATTGAACTAAATTGGGACAGAAAAGGCATTCTGAGACTTATGATCACCTTCTAGGTGCTAAAAAAAAAAGATTTAATTATCTGAGGAAATGACTTTCAACAGACATGTGCAGAAAAAAAGGACAGACCTCTGGGCTGTCCTAAGTCAAGCTAAGTCATCATTGGTACAGATGAGACACAGGAAAGTGATGTAAAAGTGTCTATAAAAGGCACATAACTTCCTCTCTCCTCTTTCCCTGGAGAGACGACTCTGGCTGGCAGCATGCTAAGCATCCCAACATCTTGGCATGGTGACAGCTATTGTCTGGGTTGGTGGTGAGTTTTTCCCTGGAGCTGATTTCAGGTTCCTGCATCTTGGCTTAGCCTTTTTCCTTTTTTTAGAGTTCAATCCTGACTCCCTCCTTCATATTCCAAACTCTTATCTCCTAATCTCCCCCCTCGTACTAGCCAGGGAAGGGAGGAAGAAAACCTACTCCTTTCCTTCTTCCTCCTCCTAAATCTCCTCCACTATCAATTAAAATCAACATGAAATTTCCAGCTGACTTGGGTTTTTCATTAGGAATTTATAAATAAAATCCTTGGCAACCAAAAATAATTATACATTCAGTCTCAGCCATAATTTCACCCTTTACACTACTACTACTACTACTACTACTACTACTACTACTACTACTACTACTACTACTACAAGATAAATCACAGTTTAAAAGAATGAATATTCCTCTGGCATCAGGAGATAATGCTAGTGGCTCTAGATGGGTGATCATGAACAAGTTTTTTCACCTCTCCAAGTCTAAGTGAGCTGAGCTGTAAAAAGAAGTTAATATCTCTAGTATTTGACTAACAGGGACATTGTGAAGACTAAATGAAGAGTGTATATAAAACCTTATATTAATAGAAAACTTACTATTGCTGTTGCCATGAGCTTACCACTTAGAATTTTTCTCTCTTCTCTAATAGTATCATAACCCTGCCCCTTCTAATACTTGAACCTGCTAGTCCCCAAAGACCAACTTTTCATTCAAAAACTTTATTTCATCTCCCTGTATTTGATCTACACACACATATCTTTCCAATATAAAAATTTCTCCCATTCCTAACTTGTATTTGGTCTCTATGTCCCATTTTTGGCTCCTATTTACTCATCTCAGTCCTTGAATACTGAACTCTCTTGAATCCTGATAGTCTTAGGTCTAGAAACAAAGGTCTTAATTTCATTATAACAAAAATATACATCTCACAAGTTAATGATGTTTGGATTGACCCAACACCTGAGGGAAAGAAAGGAAAATCTCTGACCAAGTAGATGGTATAATTGGGCAGGAAAATGGAGTAAATCATAGATCAAAAGGCTTTGAGAGGGGAGCCAGCAGTGTCTCAGAAGGGAGGATCCTTCTGTCTAAGTGTGACAATTCAGTCGAATAATGGATGAGAGGCACTGCATGCTCAGTCCCATGGCAGCCATCACACAGTGCTCTGCCATGGCACAGGGGTTGGTTTATTTTATAGGTTCAATGAGTGCATACTTTCTTGGCACATAATCATTTCTCAACATACATGTTTCCATAAAACATAACAACAGAAACAAAGCCAAAGTAGATAGTCAAGAAACATTGTTGCTATGACAGAAATATATGAATGACATAAACAGGGTGATCTGGAGGTTAGTTCTCCCTGACCTATGGGATGACTAGTTAGGAGAATCATTGTTACTTTTGGTCAGCTTTCACAATCAATCACAATTCTTAGGAGATGGGTAACAAAACATTTTGTAGCTAGGTACAGGGTTAGAGGGTAATTTAATGAGAGACCAGATTTGGGATTTTCCTCAATTTACAAGTTCTATTTTTCTTCTGTTATTTTAAAGCACCTGGCAATGTTGCCTGATTTCTGTCCACAAACAGATTCAATGAAGTGTCCTGTAGACCTGGACTTGAAGGTGACTGATGTTTTTGGCTTGCCTGGCTTGTAATTGGAGTGAATGTAACTCTGTGGAGAGGAAAAGGAGGGGGATAATGGGTAATGATCTTTAGGTTTTAATTCTGTGAATGTAATATTTTAGGGTAATAATCTGGGGGAATTAAGGTGCGATATGTGTGTGTTAACCCTAAAAATATTTGCTCTCATATAATTTCTCCTGTATTGGGGAGAGAACAATAATCATAATAATTCTATTAGAGAGAGAAGTCACACATAGGCAGGTTCTGTGGGTGCCTTGTTTTTCCAGAGAGTCACTTTGGAACTCTGAAACTCACGCGTGACTATGTCAGACAGCATGGGCTTGATGACTTACCACAAGAAGTGTCCAAAGCAGAAAGGTAACAAGTCATTAGTAGGTGGGTTGTTGTATTAATAAATTGCTTTCCCTGCCCATGATCCAACCTGATCTTAGAGAACATGTATGGTTACCATATGCTATGTTCCATTTGTGATAAATAGACAAACTAATTAACTTGCAAACATATTGAAGATTCAATGATAATTTATGTTATTTTCTCCCATGCAACAATAATGTGTCTGTTAAAACAAATATGGCAAAATTCTCTTGAAAATATGAAATTCATCCCATAAAAGAATCAAAATCTCAAAACATCAAACAAATCAAATCAAGCAAAAAGCATTTATTAAGTACGTACTTTTTTCAAGAATTGTGTTAGGTGCTGAGAGTATTAATACACACAAGTTCAACACTATGTGTGTGTTTTTTAATAAAAGTTTATAGATTCTTGTAGAGAAGAGGGGGATTTAATTTGGGCACAAATTGTCAAACTGATATCTGGAAGGTGAAAGGAATCTACTTTATATCCTTCAATAAGACTAACTTTAAAAAGAGAAGAAGAAGAATGGCATGGAGGAAGAATTTCCACATAGGACAAAATTGTATTTAGTGTATGGTACTATAGTCTAAGAAGGAAATTGAAAGGTTGAAGAGCAACCAAAGGAAAGAAATCAGGATAATGAAATAGGAACACTGACTAGAAGTGATAATAAGGTAAAATGATAATAAGGTAAAAAAAAAAACCCAAGCTGAACCAAAATAGAGTGGGTGACCTAGAGAATCTGTTACTTCTCTCTACTGGGAAATCATAAAGCAGAGGCAAGATGATTCCTTGTTAGAACTGTTATAGTACTGATTCCATTTGGAATGGACTACATAGTGACTGAGGTAATTTTCAACTCTCAAATTTGTTGATTCTATTGTCTTAATTCTAAATAATAGTGATTTTCTATTAATAAAAATATGGAAGAGATCTTACCCCACCCCAAATAGAGGTGCGTTTGCATAGAAATATATTTAGGAATTTAGTTTCATTTTGCAAAGGTTTGAGCCTGAATAGAATAATGGATAAGAAAGAAATTAAAAATTACTCAAGTTTCCAATCAGAATCAAAGGAGTTACTCCTCTGATAATTCTATGTATTAGCTATATCCCAAGTCACAACCTCATCACCATCTGAAAATGCGAAAACTCAGAGAGAACAATAGATTTATTTTCTACCAAATTCTCAACAACCTTTTGAGTTAGTTATTGCAAGGATGACAGATAATAATCTATGTGGGACATAACAGTGTCTTTCCCAAGAAAATGGCAGACTCACAAGGCATTTTTCATGACACCATGTCATACCTCTTGCTGCTCAAGGAATTTTGTTAAAGTTCCTTTAAAAAGATTGACTATTGAAATTTCAAAAAAATATCATCAAGTGAAGACTAATTGTGAGGAGATATACAGATTCCTCAAATTTCTAAAAGTGGCAGAAGATGGAATAAGGTGTTGGAAACCAATTCAAGCAGATGTCCCCCTGTTTATGAAGGAAAGAAAGAATTTAGGTCACCTGACCCATGAGAGATAATTAAAGTACAGAAATTGGAAAGGTTGTACTTTTAAAATAAAAGTGAAGAAGAAAAATACAAATGAGGTTCTCTCTTTAGTTATATGAATTAAATTAATTGTGAAATGTGAAATAAAAAATATTAATTAAACTGAAGATTTTGTAACCTCGACAATTTTCCTAAAAGCACTCTTAACCTCCTTGTTCCTCAAGCTGTAGATGAGAGGGTTCAACATGGGGATGACCATGGTGTAGAATACTGAGGCCATTTTGTCTGTGTCCATGGAATGACTAGAACTGGGTTGTAAGTACATGAAGATGATGGTCCCATAGAATATGGACACTGCTGTGAGGTGGGAAGCACAGGTAGAGAAGGCTTTCTGGCGACCCTCAGCTGAGCGCATTCTCAGGATAGCTACAAAGATGAATAAATAGGATACCAATATGGTGAAAATGGCAAAAAAGACATTGAATCCCACAACAAAGAAAACAACTAATTCACTGATGTGTGTGTCAGAACAAGAAAGAGCTAAAAGGGGTGGAATATCACAGAAAAAGTGAGGAACGACATTGGAATTGCAAAACTGAAGACTGAATGTGTCCCCTGTGTGAATGGAGGAATTCACAAAGCCACAGACATAGGAGCCAATGACCAGACGGGCACACACACTGGATGTCATGGTGGTGGTGTAATGGAGGGGCTTACACACAGCTGCATGGCGATCATAGGCCATAGCAGCCAGAAGATAACTTTCAACAGTGGCAAATGCCACAAAGAAGAACATTTGTGCAGCACATCCATTGTAGGAGATGATTTTGTTGCCTGTGAGGAAGCCAGTCATCACTTTAGGTGTAACAGTTGTAGAATAGCCAAAATCCACCAGAGAGAGGTTACTGAGGAAAAAGTACATGGGGGTGTGGAGACGAGAGTCCCAAGAGATAATCACCACCATTCCCAGGTTCCCCACCACAGTGATGACATAGATGACCATGAACATCATGAAGAGGGGCACTTGAAGCTCTGGGGCATCTGTTAATCCCACAAGGATGAACTCTTTCACCTCTGAGCTATTCTCCATTTATATCTTAAGGGACTTTGTAAACATCACCTGTGTCAAGAGAAAAACAGAGAGCAAAATACATTATAGCTGATGATAACATTTTGTGAAATGTATAGAATCCTTTTGAATTAGGAAATTGAATTTCTATGACATAAAAATTGTTTTTAATTAGGTTAAACTAAATATAATAATATCAAGACTAAAATTTTGAATTTTCAACACATATACTAAGATGCAAAATATCATTATACTTTATGAAACTCATTAATGAACTCACATTTCTGAATAGTTTGTCAACATTCTTCTACCTCAGTGAACTTCATCTTTCTTCCTCCTCAGCCATAAATGGAAAAGGTCATTGACTGTCCCTTCTCAATGGGTTTTTCTGACAGTACTCTCTCCTAGTTCTTCTACCTATGGGTATATTCTCACGTCGGATTCTCTTGAGCTGGATAATTTTACATGGCCCTATGCCTGGGTTCTCTTTTGAGTCATCAATTTCTAGCAGGTCAATTTTCATTGTTAAGTCTATATACACAGCCTCAGAAAACAGAGCAATGGAGAAAATAACGAGATTTTGAATGAAATATGGGAGAATTAGAAGTGATTTACTTTTCAGAATTGAAAAATGGATCACAAGCCTGGCACAAACATGTAAAGTTATATAAGGGGATTCAGTTACCCAGAAACTTGTTACACCCCTCTTCCAAAGGCAAATCCCCTCTGACATTGTAATTTATCTTAGGGATGTTTCATCCTTCAAAAAATATAGTAACCAATAAGAAGTTTTATTCTGGATCTGATTTTCACTCACTAAGAGAGATGAATTTCATTCTGGGAAGCAATAATGGAAACCTGTGGATCACTCCATCCTAGAATATATAATTGAGGAAAGAGAAAACATAGCAGAGTTGACATATACTCTAGGGTTGTTTTGGAAAGCTAGTGGCAATAGGTTTAAAGAAAATATAAGTGGTATCCTATAGAATAAAATACATTAGAAGACATCATCCCTGAGAACATTATATGCTGGGGGCCATCAGTCCATGATGCCTTGACAGAGTCATGCATGGTAGCTGGGGAGACCACAGAGTGGTCCTTGGTGAGATGTGACTGCCCACTCTATCCCCCTTGCATGACTTCTTTCATCATTGCCCTTTACCTATGAATTGACATGATTTTAATTCCCCTAGTCTCAAAAGAAATAATGCAAGAGCAAAACAGCTGTACCCTAATTCTCCAAACCATCACCAAAAGATCAGACCCTCAAACGCAATCCCAAAAGACTATCATGGGGCAACTTTTACTTAGGTACATAATTCCCAGCAAAACCACAGCTACAGGCCAAACCCAAAACTTTCTCATGAAGCCAGCACACAAATCAATCATAGAGGACCATACAATATGTACAGGTACAGTACAGATACTCTAAGTTTCAATATGCCTCAGTGGCTCAATTACACAAATCAGTAACTCAGACTCCATAGTAAGCCACCTGTGATGAAATCAATCATCTTGTATTCTGTCTGTAATCACAATAGAAAAATATAGAATGTTAATCAAGTGATTTGTTAAAAGTTAATGTATCACTTTTCCAATTATCTCTCTTTGATTTTGTGTATCTGCATGACAAGAGAATGGATATAAAAATAAATATCAGACACTGGGAATGTGGGGCAGCTGAGATGCAAAGCAATCCCATGGCTGTTATAATTAAGCTGTGTTCTGTTTGTTATTTATTTTATTTTATTTATTTTGACTGATCATTCGTCACCTGTTGGAAACCCTGGAGTCACGAGTGAGGCTGGACCCTGACCGTGGCAATTATAAACAGAGACTGATACACTGTGGTACAATCAAATGTAATGGTTTTCTCCATTAGTGGCGAAGCAGTGATTGTAAACAACCCAGAGGGATCTATGAGAAAGAACACTATCCTCATCCAGAGGAAAAACTGTGGGAGTAGAAACACAGAAGAAAAACAACTGCTTGATCCCATGGTTCAATGGGGATATGATTGGGGATATAGACTCCAATGATCACCATAGCGCAAATATCAATAATATGAAAATAGGTTCTGATCAAGGACATATGTAACACCCAGTTGAAATATGTCAGCTACATGAAGGGATGGGGGAGGTGAGGGAGAGTATATGATTCTTGTAACCAAGGAATAATGTTCTAAATTGACTGATTAAATAAAATTTTCAAAAAAAAATAAAAAAGAAGAAATCATCCCTGGAGGGATAGGAGAAACAAAGGGAAATAATTAAATAAATAAGTAAAGATGTGATTACATGAAAAGACCAATATTTATACACAGGACATTCATTAACTTAGATTTTTAAGCAGAAATGTGTGGAATATGGGAACAAAGGCATATAGCACAACAGAAGGTGTGGTTCTTTAAGAATCAAGGATCCTCATTGCAGGTCTTTGTGGTACCAAAGATTTGGACATTGAAGGGATCTCCATCAGTTGGGGAACGGTTGAACAAGCTGTGCTATATAATCATGACAGAACACTAATATTCTATAAGAAATGACAAGCAGGAGGAGTTCAGGCAAAGCTTCTTAATTTCTAGGATTTTTCTGTTTTCTCAGCAAAAGAGAATTTACAGTGGAAATGATGAAACAAATATGACAATGGAAAGGCTTGAGACCTAAGAAAGCAAACTTTAAGGGAACATTTGGCTGACCTCGATAAATCCAAGTCAGCTGGCCCCACTGATCTACATCCTTTGGTTCTGAAAGAACTGGCAAATGTCATGTCTGAGTCACTGCCAGTGATGTCTGAAACATCATGGAAACTGGGAGACGTACCACAAGACTGGAAAAGAGCAATTTTTTTTTATTTTCAAAAAACAGAAGAGAACAAAGTGTGAAGACTACAAGCCAGTAAACATGATACCTTCTAGGGATATTCTTGAAAAGATCACTTGAGAGATGGGTAGCAAATAGGGAAAGGAAAGCAATAAGTAAAAACATATATCAAGAAGTTATGTCGATTCAGATAATTTCCTCTTCTTGACAGGAATGCGAAAATAAGAGAGGAGAGAGACAACCAGGTAGATCAGAGGAGAAGGAGCCAAGGCAGGAGATGGGAAGTCTTCAGTTCAAATCTGACCTCAGACACTTCCTGAGTGACCCTGGAAGAGTCACTTAACCTCCCCTTGTCTGGTCCTTATGATTCTTCTGCCTTGGAACCAATCCTCAGTATCAATTCTAGGACAGAATTTAAGGGGGGGGAGGGTTGTTTTGTTTTCTTTTTAATAGAAGAGGAAAATGCTTTGAATATAGTTACATGGAATTTAGCCATTCTGTTGGAGTATCTCATAGGCTTCTTATGAAATAGGATCCTACTACTGAATTACTACTCTTCCCTCTTCTCATAAATTACTCCAGGACATTACCAAGTCACCCCAGAGCCTCCATTACAGCAGCTGTAAAATGAGGGAGCAGAAATAGTCTTCACCATGTGAAAAACTGTATACTTAGAACCATATAGTTACAACCATTTAATCATGGAGTTATCGGTCAGGACGATTCCTAACAATAAAACTGAAAACAGATCAGGCAAAAGTTAGAGAAGTCTGCAGAACATTTTGAAAACCCATCAGGAACAACCCTCAATCTGGTGCTTAGAAATACATAAAGAACCAAGTGCATTCACAAATGTCTGTTTTATAGTTATACATGGAGTATAGTTATATATGGAGTAGTTATACAATTCAAATTATGGGGAGAAGACCTGGGTCCCAATTCTGGTTTTCCAATTTACTACATGTAACAATATGATAAAATAATCTCTCAGGTCCTCCATTCCACATCTGCAAAACTGCCTATTCTCCAAATGTATTTTTCTCTAATGCAATATACTTAAATCCTGGCATCAAGGTAGAAAGAGCAAAGGATATGGAGGTAGGAAGACTTGGGTTCGAAGTCTACTCAAGGTATTACTTAACCTCTTGCATTCTTAGTTTTCTGATCTGTAAAATGGGGACAATAGTCACCCTGTCTCAAAAGGTTATGCTAAGGGTAAAAATGAGAGAAAAATAATGTAAAGAAGGCAGCTGGGTGGCTCAGTGGATTGAGAGTCATGCCCGGAGATGGGAGGGTTTGAGTTCAAATCTGGCCTCAGACACTTCCCACCTGTGTGACCCTGGGCAAGTCACTTGACCCCCATAGCCTGACACTTACCACTCTTCTGCCTTGGAACCCATACCAGTATTGTTTCTAAGATGGAAGGTAAAGACTTGAAAAAATAATAATGTAAAGTGCTTAGTAAACTTTAAATTGTCAAATAAATATTAGTTATTTATATCATTGTTTTTACATAAACACATTCCGCATTGCGAAAATAACAGCTGCAGACCTTTCTTTTGGAACGCTGCATCTCCCCTTTCCTTGAAGAGAGATTCCCTTGCTTTTCCTCATGACACTCATTGTACATCTTAGTAGGACCTGTCACAAGTGTACTAACCCTGGAGACTCTGCTGTTCTTCTTCAGTCATTTCAGTCATGTCCATCTCTTCATAATCCCTGGTGGGTTTTCCTGGCAAAGCTACAAGAGTGGTTTCCCATTTCATGCTTCAACAATTATACAGTTGAGGAAACTGAGGCAAACAGGGTTAAATGACTTGCCCAGGGTCACATACCTTCTAAGTGTCTGAGAACAGATTTGAACTCAAAAAGACAAGTCAAGCCCAGCCCTCTGTCCACACACCATTGAGATACTAGACATGACACCTACCTGAATCCTTTAGTTCTGTCACAAGACGCAGAGGAGGAAGACTGACCAAGAACCTTCCCTTAGAGGTCTTCAATTATAAGCCCAAGCCAGAGACATGGGAAGAGCATTTTTTGGAGAAACCTTTCACAGTGTCTGACACCAAATTCAGAGTCCTTCAAGATATGGATGGTTCTCTTTAGACTCTTATTGCTGCCTAGATCTCAGTAACAAGATGAACTAAAGCCCAGGAGAATTATTAATGAGCAAATCAATAAGTGACTGATGGCCCTTGATTTCAAGCTTGTCTCAAGTACAGTAGGACTAAGGAGGTCCAAAAAGGCTTTCTGTGGCTTGTGGCCATGACCTGGAGGGGTCTTATAACCACTGGAGCATCAGTGGCATTAAGGGACTCAGAGTCCTCTGAGGACTGCCAGAGCTCTTCTCTGTAAAACATGTAAACAAGCCAGAGTCTGTGGGGACTCATGACACCTCAGTAAGGGAAGTCACAAGGATTCTCAGCTGTTGTCAGGAATTCTCCCTGGTACTCTGAAGATGTGAAGGTTCTCAAAAATCAAGAGAGTCAAGACCATGAGCTCAGAGACAGAGACCTGATGGGAAAAATAAAACAGATAGAAAACACATCAATAGATGGCAGATGAGCCAAATCCTAAGCCTCAGGAACACTGGCTTCCAATAATGCAGCTTGAATTCATCTGCCATTTTGAAAAGTAGCGTCTGATTTCAAAAGGTGGGCTGATGATAGAGGGAGTTTGGTTACATTTTAGACAATGAAATATTTGTGATAAAAGAAATAAAAGAGAACTAATGATCCATTTAAAAGGAACATTTTTAAATCTTCTAAAATCTTCTAAATCTTCTAAAAAGAAATTTTTAAAAGAGACACAGATAAGCAGAGCAATTTTATTATTGGTTAAAAGCAATAAACATTTAAAAGCTATAGATAATATTAATTAAGAGCTTCCTTTGCAATCTTTTACTTTTTTTGTATCTTAAAATATTCATGATATTAATGCTTGTTGAATCATCATATAAAATAAAATGTTAAATAATAGAATGAATAAATATTTTCTCACAAGAATTCATATAGGGGAGAAAGAGAAAAATATTTATTATTAAGTGCCTACTATGTGCCAGACAGTGTCCTAAATGCTTTGCAAATATATCAATTAGTATCCATGATGAAAATGGAGACCTGACCTCTAATGAAGAGGAAATTAAGCAATCATTAAAAACTATTATGCCCAATTGTATGGCAACAAATATGGTGACCTAGGGGATATGGATGTATATTTAAAAAAATACAAATTGCCTAGACTAACAGAGGAAAAAATGGATTACATAAACAACCCCATATCAGAAAAAGAAATTGAACAAGCCAT
This sequence comes from Monodelphis domestica, assembly GCF_027887165.1. Classification (NCBI taxonomy): domain Eukaryota; kingdom Metazoa; phylum Chordata; class Mammalia; order Didelphimorphia; family Didelphidae; genus Monodelphis; species Monodelphis domestica. Next base: position 18,148,993 of record NC_077232.1, on the reverse strand, counting down.
CAAAGAACTCCCTAAGAAAATATCCCCAGTTCCAGATAGATCCACAAATGAATTTTATCAAACATTCAAAGAACAACTAATCCCAATATTACACAAACAATTTGGCAGAATAACAAAAGAAGGAGTTCTACCAAATTCATTTTATGACACAAATATGGTACTGATTCCAAAGCCAGGCAGGTCAAAAACAGAGAAAGAAAACTACAGACCAATCTCCTTAATGAATATAGATGCAAAAATACTAAAAGATTCCAGCAAGTGATCACGAGGGTTATTCACTATGACCAAGTAGGATTCATACCAGGGATGCATGAATGGTTCAATATTAGGAAAACCATCCACATAATTGACCTTAATAACCACATGCAAATCAAAAAAAACCACATGATTATCTCAATAGATGCAGAAAAATCCTTTGAAAAAATACAACACTCATTCCTATTAAAAACACTAGAAATCATAGGAATAGAAGGACCTTTCCTAAAAATAATAAACAGTATATATCTATATATCTAAATATATGTTAATAATAATTCATTTAATTTAATTTAAATAATAATAATAATAAACAGTATATATCTAAAACCATCAGCCAACATCATCTGCAATGGGGATAAACTAGAAGCCTTCCCAAGAAGATCAGGAGTGAAATAAGGATGCCCATTATCACCTCTATTATGTAACATTGTACTAGAAACACTATCAGTAGCAATTAGAGAAGAAAAAGAAATTGAAGGAATTAAAATTGGCAATGAGGAGACTAAGCTATCCCTCTTTCCAGATGATATGATGGTCTACTTAAAGAATCCTAGAGAATCAACCAAAAAGTTACTCGAAATAATCAACAACTTTAGCAAAGTTGCAGGATACAAAATAAACTCACTTAAGTCATCAGTATTTCTATATATTTCCAACACATCTCAGCAGCAAGAATTAGAAAGAAAAATTCCATTTAAAATTACTCTTGACAATATAAAATACTTAGGAATATATCTGCTGAGACAAACACAGGAACTCTATGAACATAACTACAAAATGCTCTCCGCACAATTAAAACTAGAACTAAACAATTGGAAAAACATTGATTGCTCATGGGTAGGACAAGCTAACATAATTAAAATGACAATCCTACCCAAATTAATTTATTTATTTAGTGCCATATTCATTGAAGTACCAAAAAACTTTTTTATTGAATTAGAAAAAAACATTAAAATGTTCATATGGAAGAACAAAAGATCAAGGATATCCAGGGAAGTCATGAAAATAAATGTGAAGGGAAGAGGCCTTGCAGTCCCAGATCTCAAACTATAATATAAAGCAGTGGTCATCAAAGCAATTTAGTACTGGTTAAGAGACAGAAAGGAGGATCATTAGAATAGACTTTGGGTAAATGACCTCAGTAAGACAGTCTATGATAGGCCCAAAGATCCCAGCTTTTGGGACCAAAATCCACTATTTTATAAAACTGCTGGGAAAATTGGAAGACAGTATAGGAAAGATTAGGTTTGGATCAAAATCTCACACCCGACACCAAGAAAAACTCAGAATGGGTGAATGACCTGAATATAAAGAAGGAAACTATAAGTAAATTAGGTGAACACAGAATAGTATACATGTCAGATCTTTGGGAAATTAAATACTTTAAAACTAAGCAAAAGTTAGAAAAAAATCACAAAATGTAAAATCAATAATTTTAATCATATCGAATTAAAAAGTTTTTTGTACAAACAAAACTAATGCATCCCAAATTAGAAGGGAAGCAACAAATTGGGAAACAATCTTCATAACAAAAACCTCTGACAAAGATCTAATTACTCAAATTTACAAAGAGCTAAATCAATTGTACAAAAAATCAAGCAATTTTCCAATTGATAAATGGGCAAAGGACATGAAATGGAAATTTTCAGTTAAAGAAATCAAAACTATTGATAAGCACATGAAAAAGTGTTCTAAATCTCTTATAATCAGAGCGATGCAAATCAAAACAACTCTGAGGTATCACCTCACACCTAGCAGATTGGCTAACATGACAGCTATGGAAAGTAATAAATGCTGGAAGGGATGTGGCAAAGTCAGGACATTAATGTATTGCTGGTTGAGTTGTGAATTGATTCAACCATTCTGGAGGGCAATTTGGAATTATGCCCAAAGGGCACCAAAAGACTGTCTGCCCTTTGATCCAGCCATAGAACTTCTGGGTTTGTACCACAAAGAGATAATAAGGAAAAAGACTCGTACAAGAATATTCATAGATGCGCTGTTTGTAGTGGAAAAAAATTGGAAAATTATGGGATGCCCTTCAATTGGAGAATGGCTGAAAAAAATTGTGGTATATGTTGGTGATGCTCAAAGGAATAATAAAGTAGAGGACTTGCATGGGGACTGGAACAAACTCCAGGAATTGATGCAAAGTGAGAGGAGCAGAACCAGGAGAACATTGTACACAGAGACTGATATACTGCAATAAAATCAAATGTAATGGACTTCTCCATTAGTGGCAAAGCAGTGATCCTGAACAACTTGGAGGAATCTACAAGAAAAACCTCTATCCACATTCAGAGGAAAAACTGTGGGAGTAGAAACACAGAAGAAAAACAACTGCTTGATGACATGGGTTGAAGAGCATATAATTGAGAATGTACACTCTAAATGAACATCCTAGTACAAATACCAACAACATGGAAAGGACACAAATAATAACCAATGAAATTGCGTGTCAGCTGTGGATAGGGTGGGTGAAGGGGAGAGTCAGAAATAATATGATTCTTGAAACCAAGTAATAATGTTCTAAATTGACTAAATTAATTAATTCAAAAAAAAGAAAAAAGAATAAAAGAAACAAAGAACAAATATTATATCATTTGATCCTCACAATAACCCTGGGAGATAGGTGCTGTTATTTCCCTCATTTTAACAAACCTGGGGGTTAAGGGATGTGTTGAGACCTATAACTAGTATCTGAGGCCAGATTTTAACTCAGCCTTTCTTGGAAATCCAAGTCAAGTCCTCTATTCACCACACTCCCTAGATGCCATCTAACCATACTCCAAATAAGCTACTTTTATGCCAGGGAGATGTCTGGAAAGGAAAACTGAGATTAAGGAAGCATCGTTTAGAATGTTGCTGGGGGAGGGGGGGTAGCAGCAAATGGAGCAGGAGAAGAGGCTTGTGGGAGAAAAAGCTGAGAAAGGGATCTTTTGCCCTGTGAACTCTGGAGAGTCAGGAGCTAGGAACCAAGCTTGAGATCCCAGCCAGGGGCGAAAAAGTCTTTCCTCCACTTACATTGCCCTAAAGAAAGAAGAAGGCTAACATCTTTAGATGATCAATACAAGAAAGCAAAAGAACAACTGCTGCTGAAAGAGGCTGATCCCTTGAACTTCATGGGGTCACCCCAAAGATCCTTCCTATCCATTGACTTTCCCAAGAAGGATACTTGATATCTCTTTAGTTGAGGATAGTGACCGTGATTGGAGAGAAAGGAGAAAGAGAAGCTGAAGCCTGAGCCACTTGGCTCAGCTAAAGAAGGAGGACAAAGATATTCTGTAGGGAGGGTCTCCTATTCCCACAAATCTATTCCTCCCCCACCCCTTTATTACTTGAACTATTAAACAAACTATATTGGAATAACTCTGTCATATTCAAATCATAGAAGAACTGAAGAAAGAGAGGGTATTGGACTAGGCTAGCCATTTAGCCTTCACTAAACAACAAAGCCAACAGGGACAGCCAGCCTGCCAAAAAATTGGGAATTCTGGGATTTCAAGTACCAGCTAAGCCTTGAGAGAAGTAAACTCCATGATTACCCAGAAACCTACTCATTGAGACACAGTCCCTGTTCATCCTTGCCTCAACATCATTTTACGGGTACCTCACTCTTGAGTTTGAATGGGGAGGGAAAGAGAGAATTTCACAGATGGTCTCTCAACCCCAGTGGTTATCTCACTTTTTACCTCATCCACCCTCCTTATTCCATTCCCTGTTACATCCCTTTCATATTCCCTTTTACCCAATCCTCACAGAAGATGAGACAATGGCATACTTCTGTTCATCCACATCAACACATTTCTCCAAGGTTTCCCTAATTCAGCCAACCAAACCTAAAGGAGAGCCTCTGCCCTTGTTAGACACATTCACCAGATTCTCCAGTTATGCCTTGGAAGAGTTGGTGAGTCCATTTTAAGACCAATGACTCTATTTGTAGCAGTTCAGTCTGTATTCTGATGAGATGAAGAGCTGTTTACTTTGACTTCTGTAGCTTCCTGCAAACAGGAAAGTTCAAACATTCAACTCCAGAAACAGAGCCTTTAAGAGATGTAAAAGACCTAAGAGACCCTCTAACCTGCCAGTACTTGAACAAGAATCTCCTTTGCAATATGGAGGAGATAACAGAGATAGTCCTGTCTCAGTGTAGTGAGAAGAGGCTGCTGTCTCCACTTCAGTTAAACTGACTGAATAAATAAACCAAAATAGAAGTTTGGCATTAAAGATATGAGGAAAGAACTTTAAGACAAATGAGATCATTTTAATTCTTTGTTACTGAAAACAGAAGAATAGAAAACCCACCAAAGAGAATTATAGCCTTATTTTTTATTTTTGTATTTTGTATTTTTATTTTTCTAATTACATGTAAGCATCCTTTACACTATTATATAGAACTTTGAGTTTCAAATTCTTTCTTTCTTTCTCTTTCCTTTTTGTTTCAGTAGAAGGCAAACAATTTGATATAGATTACATATGTGCAACAATGCACAATATTTCCATATGTTCCACATTGCAAACAAAAACTCATATGAAAACGTTAATAATAAAGTTATTTTAATGTATGCTTCGATCGCCATTCAGACACCATCAATTCTTTGTCTGCAGGCAGATAGCATTTGTCATCACAAGTGTTTCAGAATTGTCTCAGATCATTCTATTGCTGAGAATAGCTAAATTTTTTAGTTAATCCATATATAATGTTGCTCTTACTGTGTACTATGTTGTCCTGGTTCTGCTCATTTCATTTTGCATTAGTTCATGTAAGTTCCCCAGGTTTCTCTGAAAGCCTCTTGGTCATCATTTTTTCTAGTAAAATAGTACTCAATCACAATCATATACCACAACTTGCTCAGCCATTCCCCAGTTGATGGGCATCCCCTGAGTTTCTAATTCATTGTTGTGTCCTCTGAAGGATCACCCAGCTAAACTAGATCATTTATTTCAACTGTTTAAAATAAAACATGTTGATAACAACATGGAACAATGCAGAACAGTGATCTTGGAATGAGGAAATTTTAAGATAATTCTTGCTTCTGACTGGTTGTATGATCATGAAATATTCACTTAACCTGTCAGTGCCCTAGACAACCCTCTATATCAGTGAAGATTATAAATGAGTGGTAGATTTGTCTGGGTAAAAGAAAATGTCACACTGTGTGAACTTTAGTCTAACAAAATCAGGAAATTGTGAACTTTAGATTACTCCACCCAACTTAGCCTAACAAAATCAAGAATGTCTAACCCCATACTTAAGGATTAAGTGTTGAGGAGGATGGCCTATGACAGACATGTGATAGCAAATGACAAATCAGAAACAACTGACAGATCCCTGGGCTGTCCTAAGTAGAGCCTAAGATACCATTGGTACATGTGAGATGCAGGAAAGTGATGTAAAACCATCTATATATTTCCCATCACTTCTCTCTCTGACCTCTTTGACAGTGAAGTGGCTGAGCATGTTGGCCTCAGGCATGGGTGCTATTTGTCCAAGTTTAACAGTGAGTTTTCCTTGATACCTTCGAACATTATTCTCAAGAAAGCCCCTGGTCTTTCTCAGAGACCACTTCAGCATAGGACATTGAACTCCCCCTGGCACAGGCCAAATGGGAGGAATGCTAAACAATTCTCTATGTATTCTCCTCAATTCCTTTCATCTATAATAAATAACCATCATAAATTTGCAAGCTGACTTGGGTATTTTATTGGGATATACCTGGCGACCAAAAATTAATTAAGATTAGGTCACAACCCTAAAATTATCCTTACAACTGGAAGCACCTCATGCCAAAGAAATAGTATTACAGACAAAAATTCAGATTGAGGATAATAATAACTAACTTTTCTGTAGCATTTTCTCATAACTACAATAAGTCACTCTGGGTGGAAATCCTCAACACACTTAATAATAATTAAGGCTAAGGAACCCACTGAACAAATGAATTATTCACAGGGACTATTTTCATTACTTGGCATCACATCCTGCTCAACAGCAAGAGTTAAAGCTAGAGTTCTATACAAATTTGAAGGGAAATTTTCTTAATTTCAGAAATTGTCTTGGAATGAGGATTGGAATTGAGATAAAAGGGGCCAATTCTCCTAAATTCAATAAATGGCAGAGTAGACATGTAGTAGTTAGAAACCTTCCAGGAAGGTACTTCCCAGGTTCAAGAAGAAAAAGGAATCCAGACTGTCTAAGATGAAGAGAGTGTTGGTACAAAGAAGGTATGAATACAAAAGATGCATTAGGTGATGCCCTAATTAAAAGGATAAGCCTAAGGAAGACTTTGCACCCTGAGAAAGTTTAATAAAAGCACTCTTGACATCTTTATTCCTCAAGCTATAGACCAGAGGGTTCAACATGGGAATGACCATAGTGTAGAAAACTGAGGCCATTTTGTCTGTGTCCATAGAATGACTAGCACTGGGTTGTAAGTACATGAAGATGATGGTCCCATAGAATATAGACACTGCTGTGAGGTGGGAAGCACAGGTAGAGAAAGCTTTCTGGCGACCCTCAGCTGAGCGCATTCTCAGGATAGCTACAAAGATGAATAAATAGGATACCAATATGGTGAAAATGGCAAAAAAGACATTGAATCCCACAGCAAAGAAAATAACTAATTCAGTAATGTGTGTGTCAGAGCAAGAAAGAGCTAAAAGGGGTGGAATATCACAGAAAAAGTGAGGAATGACATTGGAATTGCAAAAGTGGAGGCTGAATGTGTCTCCTGTGTGGATGGAGGAATTCAGAAAACCACAGACATAGGAGCCAATGACCAGACTGGCACACACACTGGACGTCATGGTGGTGGTGTAATGGAGGGGCTTACACACAGCTGCATGGCGATCAAAGGCCATAGCAGCCAGGAGATAACTTTCAACAGTGGCAAATGCACCAAAAAAGAATACTTGTACAGCACATTCGTTGAAAGAGATGATTTTGTTGCCTGTGAGGAAGCCAGCCATCACTTTAGGAGTAATAGCTGTAGAATAGCCAAAGTCCACCAGAGAGAGGTTACTGAGGAAAAAGTACATGGGGGTGTGGAGAGGAGAGTCCCAAGAGATAATCACCACCATTCCCAGGTTCCCCACCACAGTGATGACATAGATGACCATGAACATCAGGAAGAGAGGCACTTGAAGCTCTGGGGCATCTGTTAATCCCACAAGGATGAACTCTTTCACCTCTGAGCTATTCTCCATAGATATGTATTTTAAGGGACTTTGTAAACATCACCTGTGTCAAGAGAAAAACAGAGCAAAATACATTATAGCTGATGACAATATTTTGTGAAATGTATAGAATCCTTTTGAATTAGGAAATTGAATTTTGATGACCTAAAATTGTTTTAATTAGGTTAAACTAAATACAATAATATGAAGGCTACAATTTTGAATTTTCAATACATATACTAAGATGCAAAATATCATTATACTTTAAGAAACTCATTAATGAACTCACATTTCTAAATGGTTTCTCAACATTCTTCCAACGCAGTGAACTTCATCTTTCTTCCTCCTCAGCCATACATGGCAATGACCAAAGACTCAATGGATTTTTCTGGCACTACTCTCTCCTGGTTCTTATACCTACCGTATATTCTCCCTTCACATTCTATTGAGCTGGATAATTTTACGTGGCCCTATGCCTGGGTTCTCTTTTGAGTGTTATGAGTTCACTTTTGGTAGTCATCAATTTCTAGCAGTTCAATTATCATTAATAAGTCTATATACACAGCCTCAGAAAAGAGAGCAGTGGAGAAAATAGTGAGAATTTGAGTGAAATATGGGAGAATTAGAAGTGATTTACTGTTTAGAATTGAAAAATGGATCACAACCTTGGCACAAACATGTAAAGTTATATAAGGGGATTCAGTTACCCAGAAACTTGTTAGACTCCTCTTCCAAAGGCAAATCCCCTCTGATATTTTAATTTATTTAGGGATGTTTCATCCTTCAAAAAATGTAGGAACCAATAAGACGAAGTTTGATTCTGGATCTGATTCTCACTCACTAAGAGAGATGTATTTATTTCTGAGAAGGAATAATGGAAACCTATGGATCACTCCATCCTAGAATGTATAGTTGAGGAGAGAGAAAACATAGCATAGTTGACATATACTCTAGGGTTTTTTTGAAAAGATAGTGTCCATGGGTTCAAAGAAAAGAAAAGAGGTATCCTATAGATGAAAATACTTTAGAAGACATCATCCCTGAGAACATTATACACAGAGACTGATACACTGTGGTACAATCGTATGTAATAGACTTCTCCATTTGTGGCAATGCAGTTATCTACTATCCACATTCAGAAGAGCAGAAACACAGAAGAAAAACAATTGCTTGATTTCCTGGGTCAATGGGGATATGTTTGGGAATGTAGACTCTAAATGATCATTTTAGTTCAAATATAAATAATATGGAAATAGATTCTGATCAAGGACATATGTAACACCCAGTGGAATTTTGCAGTGGCTATGGGATGGGGTGGGGGAGGTGAGGGAAAGAATATGATTCTTGTAATCAAGTAATAATGTTCAAAATTAACTAATTAAATAAAATTTTGAAAAATAAAAATAAATAAGAAGAAATCATTCCTGGAGAGATAAGAGCTATCAGAAAAAACAAAGGCAAATAATTAAAGAAGGAAAGATGTGATTAGATGAAGAGACCAATATTTCTACACAGGACTCTCACTAACTTAGATTTTTAAGCAGAAATGTGTGGAATACTGGAACAAAGGCATATAGCACAATAGAAGGTGTGGTTCTTCAAGAATCAAGAATCCTTATTGCAGGTCTTTGTGGTACCAAAGAATTGGACATTGAAGGGATCTCCATCACTTGGGGAATGGTTGAACAAGCTGTGCTATATAATCATGACAGAACACTAATATTCTATAAGAAATGACAAGCAGGAGGAGTTCAGGCAAAGCTGATCAATTTCTAGGATTTTTTTTGTTTTCTCAGGAAAAGAGAATTTACAGTGGAAATGATGAAACAAATACGACAATGGAAAGGCTTGAGACCTAAGATAAGAAAGCAAACTTTAAGGGAACATTTGGCTGACCTCGATAAATTCAAGTCAGCTGGCCCCACTGATCTACATCCTTGGCTTCTGAAAGAACTGGCAAATGTCATGTCTGAGTCACTGCCAGTGATGTCTGAAACATCATGGAAACTGGGAGATGTACCACAAGAGTGGAAAAAAGCAATTTTTTTTTATTTTCAAAAAACAGAAGAGAACAAAATGTGAAGACTACAAGCCAGTAAACATGATACCTTCTAGGGATATTCTTGAAAAGATCACTTGAGAGATGGGTAGCAAATATAGGGAAAGGAAAGCAATAATATATCAAGTATTATAGTAAATAATATATCAAGAAGTTATCCTGGATTCAGACAGTTTCCTCTTTTTAACAGGAATTCAAAAAAAAGAGAGGAGAGGGCCAACCAGGTGGATCAGAGGAGAAAGAGCCAAGGCTGGGGATGGCAGGTCTTGAGTTCAAATTTGGCCTCAGACACTTCCTGAATGACCCTGGGAGAATGGCTTAAGCCCCAACTCCATATCCCTTTGTCTGGTCCTTATGATGCTTTTGCCTTGGAACCAGTACTTAGTATCACTTCTAGGATAGAATGTAAGGGATTTTTTGTGTTGTTTTGTTTTTCATAGAAGAGGAAAATGTTTTGAATGTAGCTTACATGGAATTTAGTCAATCTGTTGGACTATCTCATAGACTTCTTATGAAGAAGGGTCCTACTACTGAATTACTACTCTTCCCTCTTCTCATAAATTACTCCAGGACATCAGCCAAGTCACCCCAGAGCCTCCTTTACAACAGCTGTAAAATGAGGGAGCAGAAATAGTCTTCACCATGTGAAAAACTGTATACTTGGAGCCATATAGTTACAATATTTAATCATGGAGTTATCAGTCAGGAGGATTCCTAACAATAAAACTGAAAACATCTCAGGCAAAATTTAGAGAAGTCTGCAGAACATTTTGATAAATCCATGGGAAACAACCCTCAATCTGGTGCTTTGAAATACATGAAGCACCAAGTATATTCACAAAGGTCTGCTGGTGGAGTAGTGACACAATTCAAATTATGGGGAGAAGACCTGGGTTCCAATTCTGGTTTTCCAATTTACTAGATGAAACAATATGATAAAATACTCTCTCAGGCTCTCCATTCCACATCTGCAAAATTACCTATTCTCCAAACGTATTTTTCTCCTAATTCAATGTATTGAAATCCTGGCATCAAGGTAGAAAGAACAAAGGATATGGAGGTAGGAAGACTTGGGTTCGAAGTCTACTCTAGGTATTATTTAACCTCTCTCATCCTTAGTTTTCTGATCTGTCAAATGGGGACAATAGACACCCTGTCTCAAAAGGTTATACTGAGAGTAAAAATGAGAGAAAAATAATGTAAAGAGGGAAGCTGGGTGGCTCAGTGGATAGAGAGACAGGCCCAGAGATGGGAGGGTTTGAGTTCAAATCTGGCCTCAGACACTTCCTTACTCTGTGTCCCTGGGCAAGTCACTTAACCCCCATTGCCTAACCCTTCCTGATCTTCTGCCTTGGAACCCATACCCAGTATTGTTTCTAAGATGGAAGGTAAAGAATTGAAAAAATAATAATGTAAAGTGCTTAGTAAACTTTAAATTGTCAAATAAATATTAGTTATTAATATCATTGTTTTTACTATAAACATGTTTCGCATTGTGAAAATGGCAGCTACAGACCTTTCTTTCAGAGTCTTGTATCTTCCCATTCCTTGAAGAGAGATTCCCTTCTTTTCCCCAAGATATTCATATTGTAGACCTAAGTAGGACCTGTCACAAGAGTTCTAATATAGGAGACTTTACTGTTGTTCTTCAGTCATTTCAATCATGTCCATCTCTTCATAAACCCTGGTGCAGTTTTCTTGGCAAAGCTACTAGAGTGGTTTCCCATGGAAACTGAGGCAAACAGGGTTAAGTGACTTACTCAGGGTCACACACCTTCTAAGTGTCTGAGAACAGATTTGAACTCAAGAAGACAAGTCAAGCCCAGCCCTCTGTCCACACACCACTGAGATACTAGACATGACACCTACCTGAATCCTTTAGTTCTGTCACAAGACTCAGAGGAGGAAGACTGACCAAGAACATTCCCTTAGAGGTCTTCAATTATAAAGCCAAACCAGAGAAGTGGGAAGAACATTTTTGAAGAAACCTTTCCCAGTGTCTGACACCAAATTCAGAGAGTCCTTCAGGACATGGATGGTTCTCTTTCGTCTCTATTGCTGCCTACATCTCAGTAACTAGATGAACTAAAGCCCAGGAGAACTATTAATGAGCAAATCAATAAGTGACTGATGGCCCTTGATTTCAAGCTTGTCTCAAGTACAGTAGGACCAAGGAGGTCCAAAAAGGCTTTCTGTGGCTTGTGGCCAAGACCTGGAGGGGTCTTTTAACCACTGGAGCATCAGTGGCATTAAGGGACTCAGAGTCCTCTGAGGACCACCAGAGCTCTTCTTTGTAAAACATGTAAACACACCAGGGTCTGTGGGGACTCATGACACCTCACTAAGGGAAGTCACAAGGATTCTCAGCTATTGTGAGGGATTCTCCCCAATACTCTGAAGACCTGATGGCTCTCAGAAATGAAGAGAGGCAAGACCATGAGGTCAAATGCAGAGACCTGATGGAAGAAAACAGAACAATAGCTGGGAATTGAGTCAAATCCTAAGCCTCAGGCACAGTGGCTTCCAATAATGCAGCTTGAATTCATCTGCCATTTTGAAAAGTAGCATCTGATTTGAAGAGGTGGGCTGATGATGAAGGGAGTTTGTGAATTCTTTGACAATGAAATCTTTGTGATATAAGAAATAAAAGAGAACTAAAGAGCCATTTAAAAAGAACAAGGGAAATTTTAGAAAGAGACACATATAAGCAGATCAATTTTATTATTGGTTAAAAGCAATAAAAAATTAAAATCTATAAGTAATATTAATTAAGAGTTTCCTATGCAATCTTTTCCTCTTTTCTTTGTGTTTTAAAATATTCATAATATTAATGCTTGTTGAATCCATCATATATAATAAAATTTTAAATAATAGAATTAATAAATGTTTGCTCACATGAATTGACATAGGGGAGAAAGAGAAAATTATTCATTAGTAAGTGCCTACAATGTGCCAGACAGTGTGCTAAATGCTTTTAAAATATTATATCATTTGATCCTTACAATAACCCTGGGAGATAGGTGCTATTATTTTTCTCATTTTAACAAACTTAGGAGTTAAGGGATGTGTTGGGTCCTATAACTAGTATCTGAGGCCAGATTTTAACTTAGCCTTTCTTGGGAATCCAAGTCAAGTCTTCTATTCACCACACTCCCTAGATACCATCTAACCATGCTCCAAATAAACTAGTTTTGTGCCAGGGAGATGTGTGGAAAGGAAAACTGAGACTGAGGAACCATCATTTAGAATGTGGCCAGGAGGGGGAGCAGCAGTTGGAGCAGGAGAAAAGGCTTGTGGGATCTTTTACTGAGAAAGGTATCTTTTACCCTGGGAACTCTGAAGAGTCATGAGCTGGGACCCAAGCTTGAGGCCTCAGCCTGTGGTGACAAAGCCTTCCTTCCATTTCCCTTGCCATAAAAATAGAAGAAGCCTGACAGCTTTAGATGATCAATACAAGAAAGCAAAAGAACAACTGCTGCAGAAAGAGGCTGATCCCTTGAACTTCATGGGGTCACCCTCAAAGACTCTTCCTACTCTTGACTTTCCCAAGAAGGATACTTGATATCTCTTTAGTTTAGGATAATGACAGTGAATAGAAAGAAAGAAGATAGAGAAGTTGAAGCCTGAGCCATTTGGCTCAGAGAGGACAAAGACAACCTGTAGAGAGGGTCTCCTATTACCACAAATGTACTACTTCCCTGCCCATTTTATTACTTAAACTATTAAATAACGTATATTGGAATAACTCTCAGTCAGATTCAAATCATAGAAGGACTAAAGAGAGAAGGTGATGGGCTAGGCTAGCCATTTAGCCTTGGCTAAACAATAAAGTCAATAGGGACAACCAGCCTGCCAGACAAGTGGGAATTCTGGGATTTCAAGTACCAGCCAAGCATTGAGGGAAGTAAACTCGATCATTCCTCAGAAACCTACTCATTGAGACACAGCCCCTGTTCATCCTTTCCTAACATCAGCTCAGTGGTACATCTCCTTGGATTGAAGGGTGAGGGAAAGAGAGAATTTCACAGATGGTCTCTAAACCCCAGTGGTTATCTCTCTTTTTACCTCATCCACCCTCCTTATCCCTTCTGTCCTTTCACCTCCTCCATTCCCTGTTACAAACCTTTCATATTCCCTTTCACCCAATCCTTACAGAAGATGACACAATGGCATACTTCTGTTCATCCACATCAACACATTTCTCCAAGGTTTCCCTAATTCAGCCAACCAAACCTAAAGGAGAGCTTCTGCCCTACTTAGAAACATTCACCAGAATCCCCAATTATGCCTTGCAAGAGTTGGTGAGTCCATTTTAAGGCCAATGACTCTATTTGTAGCAGTTCAGTCTGTATTCTGATGAGATGAAGAGCTGTTTACTTTGACTTCTGTAGCTTCCTGCAAACAGGAAAGTTCAAACATTCAACTCCAGAAACAGAGCCTTTAAGAGGTGTAAAAGACCTATGAGACCCTCTATCCTGCCAGTACTTGAACAAGAGTCTCTTTTGCAATATGGAGGAGATCACAGAGACAGCCCTGTCTCAGGGTGGTGAGAAGAGGCTGCTGTCTCCACTTCAGCTAAACTGAATGAATAAATAAACCAAAATAGAAGTTTGGCATTAAAGACATGAGGAAAGATCTTTAAGACAAAGGAAATCATTTTAATTCTTTGTTACGGAAAACAGAAGAATAGAAATCCACCAAAAAGACTTGTGGCCTTATTTTTAGTGTATTTTTGTTTTTCTAATTCCATGTAAGCATCCTTTACACAATTTTTTAAAACTTTGAGTTTCAAATTCTTTCTTTCTCTTTCCCTTTTGTTCCTTTGAGATTGCAAACAATTTGATATAGATTACACATTTGCCATAATCCACAATATTTTCATATGTTCCATATTTCAAAGAAAAATCCACATGAAAACATGAATAATATTTTTAATGTATGCTTTGATCACCATTCAGACTCCATCAGTTCTTTGTCTGCAGGCGCATAGCATTTGTCATCACAAGTCCTTCAGAATTGTCTCAGATCATTGTATTGCTGAGAATAGCTAAATTTTTCAGTTAATCCACATATAATGTTGCTCTTACTGTGTACTATGTTCTCCTGGTTCTGCTCATTTCATTTTGCATTAGTTCATGTAAGTTCCCCAGGTTTCTCTGAAAGCCTCTTGGTCATCATTTTTTCTAGTACAATAGTACTCAATCACAATCATATACCACAACTTGCTCAACCATTCCCCAGTTGATGGGCATCCCCTGAGTTTCTAATTCATTGTTGTGGCCTCTGAAGGATCACCCAGCTAACTAGATCATTTATTTCAACTGTTTAAAATAAAACATGTTGATAACAGCATGGAACAATGCAGAACAGTGATCTTGGAATGAGGAAATTTTAAGATAATTCTTGCTTCTGACTGGTTGTATGATCATGAAATATTCACTTAACCTGTCAGTGCCCTAGACAACCCTCTATATCAGTGAAGATTATAAATGAGTGGTAGATTTGTCTGGGTAAAAGAAAATGTCACACTGTGTGAACTTTAGTCTAACAAAATCAGGAAATTGTGAACTTTAGATTACTCCACCCTACTTAGCCTACCAAAATCAGGAATGTCTAACCCCATACTTAAGGATTAAGTGTTGAGAAATATGGCCTATGACAGACATGTGATAGCAAATGACAAATCAGAAACAACTGACAGATCCCTGGGCTGTCCAAAGTCAAGACTAAGATACCATTGGTACATGTGAGATGCAGGAAACTAATTTAAAACCATCTATATATCTATTCACTTCCTCTCTCTGTCCTCTGTGACAGCATATAAGTGGTTGGCAGCAGCTTGCTGAGTGTGTTGGCATCTTAGCATGTCTGCTATTTGTCCAAGGTTAGCTGTGAGTTTTCCTTCATACCTTCCAACATTCTTCTCTAGCAAGCTCTGGTCTTCCTCTTTGGCCAAGAACTTTGAACTCCCCCTGGCATAGGCCAGAAGGGAGTAATCCTATAACCTTCCCTCTCTCCTCTCCTTAATTCCTTTCATCTTTAATAAATAAACCATCATAAATTTGCAAGCTAATGTGGGTACTTTATTGGGATATCTCTGGCGACCAAAAATTAATTAAGATTAGGTCACAAACCTAAAATTATCCTTACAAATGGAAGCACCTCATGCCAAAAAAATAATATTATAGACAAAAATTCAGATTGAGAATAATAGTAACTAACTTTTCTGTAGCATTTTCTCATAACTGCAATAGCTCACTGTGGGTGGAAATCCTCAACACATTCATTAATTATTTGGACTAAGGAACCCACTGGACAAATGATATATTCACAGGGACTATTTTCATTACTTGGCATCACATCCTGCTCAACAGCAAGAATTATGCTAGAGTTGTATACAAATTTAAAGCGAAATTTTCTGAATTTCAGAAATTGTCTTGGAATGAGGATTGGAATTGAGATAAAAGGGGCCAATTCTCCTAAATTCAATAAATGGCAGAGTAGACATTTAGAAGTTAGAAACCTTCCAGGTAGTTACTTCCCAGATTCAAGAAGAAAAAGGAATCCAGATTGTCTATTCCATGAACAATGAAGAGAGAGTTGGTACAAAAAAGGTATGAATACAAAAGATGCATTAGTTTATGCCCTAATTAAAAGGATAAGCCTAAGGAAGACTTTGCACCCTGAAAAATTTTAGTAAAAGCACTCTTGACATCTTTATTCCTCAGGCTATAGACAAGAGGGTTCAACATGGGGATGACCATAGTGTAGAAAACTGAAGCCATTTTGTCTGTGTCCATGGAATGACTAGAACTGGGTTGTAAGTACATAAATATTACAGTCCCATAGAATATGGACACTGCTGTGAGGTGGGAAGCACAGGTAGAGAAGGCTTTCTGGCGACCCTCAGCTGAGCGCATTCTCAGGATAGCTACAAAGATGAATAAATAGGATACCAAAATGGTGAAAATGGCAAAAAAGACATTAAATCCCACAACAAAGAAAATAACTAATTCAGTAATGTGTGTGTCAGAGCAAGAAAGAGCTAAAAGGGGTGGAATATCACAGAAAAAGTGAGGAATGACATTGGAATTACAAAAGTGGAGGCTGAATATGTCCCCTGTGTGGATGGAGGAATTCACAAAACCACAGACATAGGAGCCAATGACCAGACTGGCACACACACTGGACGTCATGGTGGTGGTGTAATGGAGGGGCTTACACACAGCTGCATGGCGATCATAGGCCATAACAGCCAAGAGATAATTTTCAACTGTGGCAAATGCACCAAAAAAAAATATTTGTACAGCACATTCATTGAAAGAGATGATTTTGTTGCCTGTGAGGAAGCCAGCCATCACTTTAGGAGTAATAGCTGTAGAATAGCCAAAGTCCACCAGAGAGAGGTTACTGAGGAAAAAGTACATGGGGGTGTGGAGACGAGAGTCCCAAGAGATAATCACCACCATTCCCAGGTTCCCCACCACAGTGATGACATAGATGACCGTGAACATTATGAAGAGGGGCACTTGGAGCTCTGGGGCATCTGTTAATCCCACAAGGATGAATTCTTTCACCTCTGAGCTATTCTCCATAGATATGTATCTTAAGGGACTTTATAAACATCACCTGTGTCAAGAGAAAAACAGAGAGCAAAATACATTATAGCTGATGGTAATATTTTGTGAAATGTATAGAATCCTGTTGAATTAGGAAATTGAACTTCTATGACATAAAAATTGCTTTTCATGTAGTTTAAACTAAATATAATATCAAGACTACAATTTTGAATTTTCAACACATATACTAAGATGCAAAATATCATTATACATTATTAAACTCATTAATGAACTCACATTTCTGAATGGTTTGTCAACATTCTTCCACCTCAGGGAACTTCATCTTTCTTCCTACTCAGCCACACAAGGCAAAGGTCATTGACTATCCCTGCTCGATGGGTTTTTCTGGCACTACTCTCTCCTAGTTTTTCTACCTATGTTATATTCTCACTTCGCCTTCTCTTGAGCTGGCTAATTTTACGTGGCCCTAAGCCTGGGTTCTCTTTTTGAGTGTTATGAGTTCCCTTTTGGTAGTCATCAATTTCTAGCAGTCCAATTATCATTAATAAGTCTATATACACAGCTTCAAAAAAAACAGAGCAGTGTAGAAAATAGTTAGATTTTGACTGAAATACAGGAGAATTAGAAGTGATTTATTTTTAGAATTGAAAAATGGATCACAAGCCTGGCAGAACATGTAAAATTATATAAGGGGATTCAGTTATCCTGAAACTTGTTAGACCCTCTTCCAAAGGCAAATCCTCTCTGATATTTTAATTTACCTTAAGGATGTTTCATCCTTCAAAAAAAGTAGGAACCAATAAGAAGTTTGATTCTGGATCTGATTCTCACTCACTAAGAGAGATGTATTTATTTCTGGGAAGGAATAATGGAAACCTGTAAATCACTCCATCCTAGAATATATAATTGAGGAGAGAGAAAACATAGCATAGTTGACATATACTTTAGGGTTTTTTTTGAAAAGCTAGTATCTGTGGGTTCGAAGAAAAGAAAAGTGGTATGCTATAGATTAAAATATTTTAGAAGAAATCATCCCTGAGAACATTGCACACAGAGACTGATACACTGTGGTACAATCATATGTAATGGACTTCTCCATTTGTGGCAATGCAGTGATCTTGAACAACTCAGAGGGATCTATGAGAAAGATGCTATCCACATCCAGAGGAGTAGAAAAACAGAAGAAAAACAACTGCTTGATTACATGGGCTGATGGGGTGTGTTTGGGAATGTAGACTCTAAATGATCATTTTAGTTAAAATATAAATAATATGGAAATAGGTTCTGCTCAAGGACACATATAAAACACAATGGAACTTTGCACTGGCTATGGGAAGGGGTGAGGGAAAGAATATGATTCCTGTAATCAAGTAATAATGTTCAAAATTAACTAATTAAATAAAATTTTTAAAATAAAAATAAATAAGAAGAAATCATTCCTGGAGAGATGAGTGCTATCAGAAGACACAAAGGCAAATAATTAAAAAGGAAATATATGATTACATGAAGAGACCAATATGTATACACAAGACTCTCACTAACTTAGATTTTTAAGCAGAAATGTGTGGAATATGGGAACAAGGTCATATAATTTAACAGAAGGTGTGGTTCTTTAAGAATCAAGAATCCTCGGGGGCAGCTGGGTTGCTCAGTGGATTGAGAGCTAGCCCTAGAGATGGGAGGTCCTAGGTTCAAATCTGGCCTCAGACAATTCCCACCTGTGTGACCCTGGGCAAATCACTTGACCCCCATTTCCTAGCCCTTACAACTCTTCTGCCTTGGAGCCAATACACAGTATTGACTCCAAGATGGAAGGTAAGGGTTTAAAAGAATCAAGAATCCTCATTGCAGGTCTTTGTGGTAGCAAAGATTTGGACATTGAAGGGATTTCCATCACTTGGGGAACGGTTGAACAAGCTGTGCTATATAATCATGACAGAACACTATTATTCTATAAGAAATGACAAGCAGGAGGAGTTCAGGCAAAGCTGCTCAATTTCTAGGATTTTTCTGTTTTCTCAGCAAAAGAGAATTTACAGTGGAAATGATGAAACAAATACGACAATGGAAAGGCTTGAGACCTAAGATAAGAAAGCAAACTTTAAGGGAACATTTGGCTGACCTCGATAAATCCAAGTCAGCTGGCCCCACTGATCTACATCCTTGGCTTCTGAAAGAACTGGCAAATGTCATGTCTGAGTCACTGCCAGTGATGTCTGAAACATCATGGAAACTGGGAGACGTACCACAAGAGTGGAAAAGAGCAATTTTTTTTTTATTTTCAAAAAACAGAAGAGAACAAAATGTGAAGACTACAAGCCAGTAAGCATGATAACTTCTAGGGATATTCTTGAAAAGATCACTTGAGAGATGGGTAGCAAATATAGGGAAAGGAAAGCAATATGTAAAAAAATATATCAAGAAGTTATGCTGGATTCAGATAATTTCCTCGTTTTGCCAGGGATACAAAAATAAGAGAGGAGAGGGCCAACTAGGTAGATCAGAGGAGAAGGAGCCAAGGCTGGAGATGGGAAGTCTTAAGTTCAAATCTGGCCTCAGACACTTCCTGAATGACCCTGGGAGAGTCGCTTAACCCCCAACTCTATGTCCCCTTGTCTGGTCCTTATGATTCTTCTGCCTTTGAACCAATATTTAGTATCAATTCTAGGATAGGATGTAAGGGATATTTTGTTTTGTTTTGTTTTTCATAGAAGAGGAAAATGCTTTGAATGTAGCTTACATGGAATTTAGTCAATCTGTTGGACTATCTCATAGACTTTTATGAAGGAGGGTCCTACTACTGAATTACTACTCTTCCCTCTTCTCATAAATTACTCTGGGACATCAGCCAAGTCACCCCAGAGCCTCTGTTACAATAGCTGTAAAATGAAGGAGCAGAAATAATCTTCACCATGTGAAAAACTGTATACTTGGAGCCATATAGTTACAACTATTTCATCATGGAGTTATCGGTCAGGAGGATTCCTAACAATAAAACTGAAAACATCTCAGGCAAAAGTTAGAGAAGTCTGCAGAACATTTTGAAAATCCATCGAGAACAACCCTCAATCTGGTGCTTAGAAATACATGAAGCACCAAGTATATTCACAAAGGTCTGCTGGTGGAGTAGTGACACAATTCAAATTATGGGGAGAAGACCTGGGTCCCAATTCTGGTTTTCCAATTTACTACATGTAACAATATGATAAAATACTCTCTCAGGCTCTCCATTCCACATCTGCAAAACTGCCTATTCTTCAAATGTAATTTTCTCTAATGCAATATACTTAAATCCTGGCATCAAGGTAAAAAGAGCAAAGGATATGGAGGTAGGAAGACTTGGGTTCGAAGTCTACTCCAGGTATTACTTAACCTCTCACATTCCTAGTTTTCTGATCTGTAAAATGGGGACAATAGTCACCCTGTCTCACAAGCTTATATTATGGATAAATAAGAAAAAAATAATGTAAAGAGGACAGCTAGGTGGCTCAGTGGATTGAGAGCCCAAAGATGGGAGGGTTTCAGTTCAAATCTGGCCTCAGACACTTCTCAGCTGTGTGTCCCTGGGCAAGTCACTTAACCCCCATTGCCTAACCCTTCCTGATCTTCTGCCTTGGAACCCATACCCAGAATGTTTCTAAGATGGAAGGTAAGGACTTGAAAAAATAATAATGTAAAGTGCTTAGTAAACTTTAAATTGTCAAATAAATGTTAGTTATTAATATCATTGTTTTTACTATAAACACGTTGCATTGTGAAAATGGCAGCTACAGTACTTTCTTTTGGAATGCTGTATCTCCCCTTTCCTTGAAGAGACAGATTCCCTTCTTTTCCCCAAGATACTCATATTGTAGATCTAAGTAGGACCTGTTACAAGTATTCTAATATAGGAGACTTTGCTGTTGTTCTTCAGTCATTTCAGCCATGTCCATCTCTTCATAACCCCTGGTGGACTTTTCATGGCAAACCTACTAGAGTGGTTTCCCATTTCATGCTTCAACCATTATACAGTTGAGGAAACTGAGGCAAAAGCATTAAGTGACTTGCCCAGGGTCAAACACCTTCTAAGTGTCTGAGAACAGATCTGAACTCAATCAGACAAGTCAGGCCCAGCCTTCTGTCCACACACAACCGAGATACCAGATATGACACCTACCTGAATCCTTTAGTTCTGTCACAAGACGCAGAGGAGGAAGACTGACCAAGAACATTCCCTCAGAGATCTTCAGTTATACCCAAGCCAGAAAATTGGGAAGAGCATTTTTGAAGAAACCTTTCCCAGTGTCTGACACCAAATTCAGAGAGTCCTTCAGGACATGGATGGTTCTCTTTCGTCTCTATTGCTGCCTACATCTCAGTAACTAGATGAACTAAAGCCCAGGAGAACTATTAATGAGCAAATCAATAAGTGACTGATGGCCCTTGATTTCAAGCTTGTCACAAGTACTCTAGGACCAAGGAGGTCCAAAAAGGCTTTCTGTGTCTTGTGGCCAAGGCCTGGAGGGGTCTTATAACCACTGGAGCATCAGTGGCATTAAGGGACCCAGAGTCCTCTGAGGACCACCAGAGCTCTTCTCTGTAAAACATGTAAACACCCCAGGGTCTGTGGGGACTCATGCCACCTCACTAAGGGAAGTCACAAGGATTCTCAGCTGTTGTCAGGAATTCTCCCCAATACTCTGAAGACCTGATGGCTCTCAGAAATCAAGAGAGTCAAGGCCTTGAGCTCAGAGGCAGAGACTGGTTGGAAGAACAAGATAGAAAACAAATCAATAGATGGCAGATGAGCCAAATCCTAAGCCTCAGGCACACTGGCTTCCAATAATGCGTCTTGAATTCATCTGCCATTTTGAAAAGTAGCATCAGATTTCAAGAGGTGGACTGATAATGAAGGGAGTTTGGTGAATTCTAAAACAATGAAATCTTTGTGATAAAAGAAATGAAATAGAACTAATGAACCATTTAAAAAGAACAAAGGAAACTTTAGAAAGAGACACAGATAAGCAAGGCAATTTTACTATTGATTAAAAGTAATAAACATTTAAAAGATATAGATAATATTAATTAACAACTTCCTTTGCAATCTTTTACTCTTTTCTTTGTATTTTAAATTATTCATGCTTCTTGAATCCATCATATAAAATAAAATTTTAAATAACAGAATGAATAAATGTTTGCTCACATAAATTCCATAGGGAAAAAGAGAAAAATATTTATTATTAAGTGCCTACTATGTGCCAGACAGTGTCCTATATGCTTTTCAAGTATTATATCATTTGGTCCTCACAATAAGCCTGGGAGATAGGTATTATTATTTTCCTCATTTTAACAAACTTGGGAGTTAAGGAATGTGCTGGGTCCTATAACTAGTATCTGAAGCCAGATTGTAAATCAACCTTTCTTGGGAATTCAAGTCAAGTCCTCTATTCACCACACTCCCTAGATGCCATCTAACCGTGTTCCAAATAAACTAGTTTTGTGCCAGGGAGATGTGTGGAAAGGAAAACGGAGACTGAGGAACCATCATTTAGAATGTTGATGGAAGGGGGAGCAGCAGATGAAGCAGGAGAAAAGGCTTGTGGGAGAAAAAGCTGAGAAAGGGATCTTTTACCCTGCGATCTCTGGAGAGTCAGGAGGTAGGAACCAAGCTCCGGATGCCAACCTGTGGGGACAAAGTCTTTCCTACATTTCCCTTGCCCTAAAAATAGAAGAAGCCTGACAGCTTTAGATGATCAATACAAGAAAGCAAAAGAACAACTGCCGCTGAAAGAGGCTGATCCCTTGAATTTCATGGGATCACCCCAAAGATGCTTCCTATCCATTGACTTTCCCAAGAAGGATACTTGTTATCTCTTTAGTTGAGGATAGTGACCGTAATTAGAGAGAAAGGAGAAAGAGAAGCTGAAGCCTGAGCCATTTGGCTCAGCTGAAGAAGGAGGACAAAGACAACCTGTAGGGAGGGTCTCCTATTCCCACAAATCTATTTCTCCCCACCCCCTTTTATTACTAGAACTATTAAACAACCTATATAGGAATAACTCTCAGTCAAATTCAAATCATAGAAGAACTAAAGAAAGAGAGGGTGGTGGGTTAGGCTAGCCATTTAACCTCGGCTAAACAACAAAGCCACCAGGGACAGCCAGCCTGCCAGACAAGTAGGAATTCTGGGATTTCAAATACCAGCCAAGCCTTGAGAGAAATAAACTCCATGATTACCCAGAAACCTACTTATTGAGACACAGCCCCTGTTCATTCTTACCATAACATCAGCTCAGGGGTACCTCTCTCTTGAGTTTAAAGGGTGAGGGAAAGAGAGAATTTCACAGATCATCTCTCAGACCCATTAGTTATCTCATTTTTTACCTCATCAACCCTCCTTATTCGATCTGTCCTTCACCTCCTCCATTCTGTTACAAACCTTTCATATTCTCTTTCACACAATCCTTACAGAAGATGAGACAATGGCATACTTCTGTTCATCCACATCAACACATTTCTCCAAGGTTTCCCTAATTCAGCCAACCAAACCTAAAGGAGAGCTTCTGCCCTACTTAGAAACATTCACCGGAATCTCCAATTATGCCTTGCAAGAGTTGGTGAGTCCATTTTAAGACCAATGACTCTATTTGTAGCAGTTTGGTCTGGATTCTGATGAGATGAAGAGCCGTTTACTTTGGCTTCTGTAGCTTCCTGCAAACAGGAAAGTTCAAACATTCAACTCCAGAAACAGAGCCTTTAAGAGGTGGAAAGGACCTAAGAGATCATCTATCCTGGCAGTACATAAACAAGAGTCTCCTTTGCAATATGGAGGAGATAACAGAGACAGCCGTGTCTCAGTGTGGTGAGAAGAGGCTGCTGTCTCCACTTCAGTTAAACTGACTGAATAAATAAACCAAAGTAGAAGTTTGGCATTAAAGGAAAGAGGAAAGAACTTTAAGACAAATGAGATCATTTTAATTACTTGTTACTGAAAACATAAGAATAGAAAATCCACCAAAAAAGACTTATGGCCTTATTTTAAGTGTATTTTTATTTTTCTAATTACATGTAAGCATCACTTACACAATTTTTTTAAACTTTGAGTTTCAAATTCTTTCTGTCTCTCTCTTTCCCTTTTGTTCCTAGAGAAGGCAAACAATTTGATATAGATTACACATTTGCAATAATACACAATACTTCCATATGTTCCAAGATGCAAACAAAAATTCATTTGAAAAAATGAATAAAGTTTTTAAAGAAAGCATCGATCTCCATTCAGACTCCATCAGTTCTTTGTCTGCAGGCACATAGCATTTGTCATCACAAGTCCTTCAGAATTTTATCACATCATTGTATTGCTATATGTTTCAATTAATCAACATATAATATTGCTCTTACTGTATACAATGTTCTGCTGGTTCTGCTCATTTCACTTTGCATTAGTTCATGTACGTCTCCCCAGGTTTTCTCTGAAAGCCTCTTGGTCATCATTTTTTCTAGTACAATAGTACTCAATCACAATCATATACCACAACTTGCTCAGCCATTCCCCAATTGATGGGCATCCCCTGAGTTTCCAATTCATTGTTGTGGCCTCTGAAGAATCACCCAGCTAAACTAGATCATTTATTTCAACTGTTTAAAATAAAACATGTTGATAACAGCATGGAACAATGCAGAACAGTGATCTTGGAATGAGGAAATTTTAAGATAATTCTTGCTTCTGACTGGTTGTATGATCATGAAATATTCACTTAACCTGTCAGTGCCCTAGACAACCCTCTATATCAGTGAAGATTATAAATGAGTGATAGATTTGTCTAGGTAAAAGAAAATGTCACACTGGAAGCACAACATGCCAAAGAAATGGTATTATATACAAAAATTCACACTGAGGATAATAGTAACTAACTTTTCTGTAGCATTTTTCTCATAACTACAAAAGATCATTCTGGGTGGAAATCCTCAACACACTTAATAATTTGGGCTAAGGAACACACTGAGCAAATGAAGTATTCACGGGGACAATTTTCAATACTTGGCATCACATCCTGCTCAACAGCAAGAGTTTTGCTATAGTTCTATACAAATTTAATGGGAACTTTTCTGAATTTCAGAAATTGTCTTGGAGTGACAATTAGAATTGAGATAAATGATGCCAAATCTCCTAAATTCTATAAACAGAAGAATAAACATTTGGTAATTAGAAACCTTCCAAGAAGGTAGTTCCCAGGTTCAGGAAGAAATAGGAATTCAGTCTGTCTATGCCATTGATGATGAAGAGAGTGTGGGTAAAATGAAGGTGTGAATAGAAAAGATGCATTAGGTTATGCCCTAATTAAAAGGATAAGCCTAAAGAAGACTTTGCACCCTGAGAAAGTTTAGAAAAAGCACTCTTGACATCTTTATTCCTCAGGCTATAGACCAGAGGGTTCAACATGGGGATGACCATGGTGTAGAATACTGAGGCCATTTTGTCTGTGTCCATGGAATGACTAGAACTGGGTTGTAAGTACATGAAGATGATGGTCCCATAGAATATAGACACTGCTGTGAGGTGGGAAGCACAGGTAGAGAAGGCTTTCTGGCGACCCTCAGCTGAGTGCATTCTCAGGATAGCTACAAAGATGAATAAATAGGATACCAATATGGTGAAAATGGCAAAAAAGACATTGAATGCTACAACAAAGAAAATAACTAATTCAGTAATGTGTGTGTCAGAACAAGAAAGAGCTAAAAGGGGTGGGAAATCACAGAAAAAGTGAGGAATGACATTGGAATTGCAAAAGTGGAGGCTGAATGTGTCTCCTGTGTGAATGGAGGAATTCAGAAAACCACAGACATAGGAGCCAATGACCAGACTGGCACACACACTGGATGTCATGGTGGTGGTGTAATGGAGGGGCTTACACACAGCTACATGGCGATCATAGGCCATAGCAGCCAAGAGATAACTTTCAACAGTGGCAAATGCCGCAAAGAAGAATATTTGTGCAGCACATCCATTGTAGGAGATGATTTTGTTGCCTGTGAGGAAACCAGCCATCACTTTAGGAGTAATAGCTGTAGAATAGCCAAAATCCACCAAAGAGAGGTTACTGAGGAAAAAGTACATGGGGGTGTGGAGACGAGAGTCCCAAAAGATAATCACCACCATTCCCAGGTTCCCCACCACAGTGATGACATAGATGACCATGAACATTATGAAGAGGGGCACTTGGAGCTCTGGGGCATCTGTTAATCCCACAAGGATGAACTCTTTCACCTCTGAGCTATTCTCCATAGATATGTATCTTAAGGGACTTTGTAAACATCACCTGTGTCAAGAGAAAAACAGAGAGCAAAATACATTATAGTGTGACAAGGAAATCACTTTAAAAGACAGATATATATTAATTTAAGGTCACCAAGGAATTCAGCTATGTAATTCCTAAATGAAAACTCAAGTCAGCAGTCAACCTTTTATGGAATTTAATTACAAACAGGAGGAAGAAAGGTATGAGAGAGAGAGAGAGAGAGAGAGAGAGAGAGAGTAAGAGAGAGAGAGAGAGAGAGAGAGAGAGAGAGAAAGGGGAGAGAAGGGAATAGGGCTTAAATGCCCCCTCCGTTTAGGCTGGGCCAAAAGGCCCAAGCCCTTAGATAGCTGAGGCAAAGAAAGGAGATCAGTCCCTATCACTCACGTGACCAAAATGGAGAAACAGTCTCAGGGGCCTCCACCTCCAGCTTCCTTCAGAGCAACCTTCTCAGAGCACTACCTCTCAGAGCAAAACCTCTCCAACCAACCCCCCTAGTCCTTAGACCCCGCTATCTTTAAGGAAACCATCCAAGTTCCCTCCCCTCAGTTCTTACATCTACCAATCACTGTCCATGTCTTCCCTGTGCCAATAGTGGCTCTAGCTTAACCCAGGACCGCCCAGAGGTCTGTGGCTTTGCACATGTCTGTTGAAGGTCATATTCTCAAATAATTAAATCTTGATCCTTTCCTGCAGCCCTTCCTAAATCCTGTTACCCTGAGTAGGGTGGAGATTGGAATAATTAAATTTTGATCTATGCTGCAGCCCTTCCTAAATCCTGTTAGGACTGAGTAGGGTGGAGATTGGAATTTCCAAGACCTGGTTCTGTCATTCCAAGTATCTCTATTGTATCAATTCTAAAATCAATCATGACTCAAAGAACTTCCTCTTCTATGCTTAAGCATAGGTCAAAGCCCTTTCCATTGTTCAGCAAAAGGTTTCTGTCCTAAAGTAATCTTAAGTAGGGAGGAGAAGGAACCTCTCATGCCAATGGGGTTCACATTTTTCCAAGTATGAAATTTCCCAATGGTGATATTTCCAACATTTATAAGTCTAAGAAATTTTAAGGTTTACAATAGTTGATGGTAATATTTTGTGAAATGTATAGAAGAAGCCTTTTGAATTAGGTAATGGAAAACACATATACTAAGATACAAAATATCATTATACATTATTAAACTCATTAATGAACGCACATTTCTGAATGATTCGTCAACATTCTTCCACCTCAGGGAACTTCATCTTTCTTCCTCCTCAGCCATATGTGGCAAAGATCAAAGACTATCCCTGCTCGATGGGTTTTTCTGGCACTACTCTCTCCTAGTTATTCTACCTATGTTATATTCTCACTTCGCATTCTCTTGAGCTGGATAATTTTACGTGGCCCTATGCCTGGGTTCTCTTTTTGAGTGATATGAGTTCACTTTTGGTAGTCATCAATTTCTAGCAGTTCAATTATCATTAATAAGTCTATATACACAGCCTCAGAAAAGAGAGCAGTGGAGAAAATAGTGAGAATTTGAGTGAAATATGGGAGAATTCGATGTGATTTACTTTTTAGAATTGAAAAATGGATCACAAGCCTGGCAGAACATGTAAAAACATGTAAAGTTATATAAGGGGTTTCAGTTATCCAGAAACTTGTTAGACCCCTCTTCCAAAGGCAAATCCCCTCTGATATTTTAATTTACCTTAAGGATCTTTCATCCTTCAAAATATATAGTAACCAACAAGAAGAAGTTTTATTCTGGATCTGATTCTCACTCACTAAGAGAGATGAATTTCTTTCTGGGAAGGAATAATGGAAACCTGTGAATAACTCCATTCTAGAATGTATAATTAAGGAGAGAGAAAACATAGCATAGTTGACATATACTCTAGGGTTTTTTTGGAAAGCTAGTGTCCGTGGGTTCAAAGAAAAGAAAAGTGGTATGCTATAGATTAAAATACTTTAGAAGAAATCATCCCTGAGAACATTGTACACAGAGACTGATACTCTGTGTACAATCGAATGTAATGGACTTCCCCATTAGTGGAAATACAGTGATCCTGAACAACTCAGAGGGACCTTTGAGAAAGAACACTATCCACATTGAAAGGAGTAGAAACAATGAAGAAAAACAACTTCTTGAACACATGGGTCAATGAGGATATGATTGGGGATGTAGATTCTAAATGATCATTTTAGTGCAAACATCAACATCATGGAAATAGTTTCAGATTAAGGACACATGTAAAACCCAGTAGAATTGCACCGTGGCTGAGGGAAGTAGTGGGGGAGGTGAGGGAAAGAATATGATTCTTGTAAATAAGGAATAATGTTATAAATTGATGGACTAAATAAAATTTTCCAAAAAAATTAAATAAAAATGAAGAAATCATCCCTGGAGGGATAAGACCTATCAGAAGAAACAAAAGGAAATAATTAAATAAAGAAGGAAAGATGTGATTACATGAAAAGACCAATATTTATATGCAGGACACTCACTACCTTAGATTTTTAAGCAGAAATGTGTGGAATATGGGAACAAGGGCATATAGCACAACAGAAGGTGTGGTTCTTTAAGAATCAAGAATCCTCATCGCCGATCTTTGTGGTAGCAAAGAATTGGGCATTGAAGGGATCTCCATCAGTTGGGGAACCATTGGACAAGCTGTGCTATATAATCATGACAGAACACTAATATTCTATAAGAAATGACAAGCAGGAGGAGTTCAGGCAAAGCTGCTCAATTTCTAGGATTTTTCTGTTTTCTCAGCAAAAGAGAATTTACAGTGGAAATGATGAAACAAATATGACAATGGAAAGGCTTGAGACCTAAGATAAGAAAACAAACATTAAGGGAACATTTGGCTGACCTCAATAAATCCAAGTCAGCTGGCCCCACTGATCTACATCCTTGGCTTCTGAAAGAACTGGCAAATGTCATGTCTGAGTCACTGCCAGTGATGTCTGAAACATCATGGAAACTGGGAGACGTACCACAAGACTGGAAAAGAGCAATTTTTTTATTTTCAAAAAACAGAAGAGATCAAAGTGTAAAAACTACAAGCCAGTAAACATGATACCTTCTAGGGATATTCTTGAAAAGATCACTTGAAAGATTGGTAGCAAATATAGGGAAAAGAATGCAATATGTAAAAAAATATATCAAGAAGTTATTCTGAATTCAGATAACTTTCTCTTTTTGCCAGGAATACAAAAATAAGAGAGGAGAAAGCCAACCAGGTGGATCAGAGGAGAAAGAGCCAAGGCTGGAGATGGGAGGTCTTGAGTTCAAATTTGGCTTCAGACACTTCCCGAGTGACCCTGAGAGAATTACTTAACCTACCTTTGTCTGGCCTTTATGATTCTTCTGCCTTTGAACTAATACTTAGTATCAATTCTAGGATAGAATGTAAAGGGGGTTTTATTTTGTTTTGTTTTTAATAAGAGGAAAATGCTTTGAATGTAGCTCATATGGAATTTAGCCAATTTGTTGGAGTATCTCATAGGCTCTTTTGAAGTAGGGTCCTACTACTGAATTACTATTTTTCCCTCTTGTGATAAATTACTCTGGGACATCAGCCAAGTCACCCCAGAGCCTCTGTTAGAGCAGCTGTAAAATGAGGGAGCAGAAATAGTCTTCACCATGTGAAAAACTGTATACATGGAGCCATATAGTTACAAGTATTTAATCATGGAGTTACCGGTCAGGAGGATTCCTAACAATAAAACTGAAAACATCTCAGGCAAAAGTTAGAGAAGTCTGTAGAACATTTTGAAAATCCATCGAGAACAACCCTCAATCTGGTGTTTAGAAATACATGAAGAACCAAGTGCATTAACAAATGTCTGTTGGTGGAGTAATGATATAATTCAAATTATGGGGAGAAGATCTGGGTTCAAATTCTATTTTTCCAATTTACTAAATGTAACAATATGCTAAAATACTTACTCACTCAAGCCCTCCATTCCACATCTCTAAAACTGCCTATTCTCCAAATATATTTTTCTCCTAATTCAATGTACTGAAATCCTGGCATTAAGGGAGAAAGAGAAAAGGATATGGAGGTAGGAAGACTTGGGTTTGAAGTCTACTCCAGGTATTACTTAACCTCTCACATTTTTAGTTTTCTGATCTGTAAAATGGGGACAATAGTCACCCTGTCTCACGTGGTTACAGTGAGTGTAAAATGAGAGAAAAATAATGAAAAGAGGGCAGCTGTGTGGCTCGGTGGATTGAGAGCCAGACCCAGAGATGGGAAGGTTTGAGTTCAAATCTGGCCTCAGATACTTCCCACCTGTGTGACCCTGGGCAAGTCACTTAACCCCCATTGTCTGGCCCTTACCACTCTTCTGCCTTGGAACCCATATGCAGAATTGATTCGAAGATGGAAGGTGAGGACGTAAAAAAAATAATAATGTAAAATGCTTAGTAAACTTTAAATTGCCAGATAAATATTAATTGTTAATATCATTGTTTTTACAATAAACACATTTCACATTATGAAAACGGCAGTTGCAGATAATTCTTTCAGAACCCTGTATCTCCCCTTTCCTTGAAGAGATAGATTCTTTTGCTTTTTCCCATTACACTCATATTGTATATCTAACTAGGACTTGTCATAAGTGTTCTAAAATAGGAGACTTTGCTATTGTTCTTCAGTCATTTCAGTCATGTCCATCTCTTCATAACCCCTGGTGGGTTTTCCTGGCAAAGCTACTAGAGTGGTTTCCCATTTCATGCTTCAACAATTATACAGTTGAGGAATCTGAGGCAAACAGGGTTAAGTGACTTGCCCAGGGTCACACACCTTTTAAGTGTCTGAGAACAGATTTGAACTCAAGAAGACAAGTCAAGCCCAGCCCTCTGTCCACACACCACTGAGATACCAGACATGACACCTACCTGAATCCTTTAGTCCTGTCACAAGACTCAGAGGACGAAGATTGACCAAGAATCTTCCCTTAGAGGTCTTCAATTATAAGCCAAAGCCAGAGACGTGGGAAGAGCATTTTTAGAGAAAAATTTTCCCATGTTTGACACCAAATTCAGAGAGCTCTTCAGGACATGGATGGTTCTCTTAAGGCTCTATTGTTACCTACATCTCAGTAACTAGATGAACTAAAGCCCAAGAGAACTATTAATGAGCAAATCAAAAAGTGACTGATGGCCCTTGATTTCAAGCTTGTCTCAAGTACAGTAGGACCAAGGAGGTCCAAAAGGCTTTCTGTGGCTTGTGGCCAAGACCTGGAGGGGAGGCTTATAACCACTGGAGCATCAGTGGCATTAAGGGATCCAGAGTCCTCTGAGGACTGCCAGAGCTCTTCTCTGTAAAACATGTAAACACTCCAGGGTCGGTGGGGACACATGACACCTCACTAAGGGAAGTCACAAGGATTCTCAGCTGTTGTCAGGAATTCTCCCTGTACTCTGAAGACCTGATGGCTCTCAGAAATCAAGAGAGTCAAGGCCTTGAGCTCAGAGGCAGAGACTGGTTGGAAGAACCAGACAGAAACAGGACAATAGATAGCAGATGAGCCAAATCCTAAGCCTCAGGCACAGTGGCTTCCAATAATGCATCTTGAATTCATCTGCCATTTTGAAAAGTAGCATCTGATTTCAAGAGGTGAACTGATGATGAAGGGAGTTTGGTGAATTCTAAAACAATAAAATCTTTGAAATAAAAAAAATGAAATAGAACTAATGAACCATTTAAAAAGAACATTTTTAAATCTTCTAAAATCTTCTAAATCTTCTAAAAAGAAATTTTTTAAAGAGACACAGATAAGCGGAGCAATTTTATTATTGGTTAAAAGCAATAAACATTTAAAAGCTATAGATAATATTAATTAAGAGCTTCCTTATCAATCTTTTACTTCCTTCTTTGTATTTTAAAATATTCATAATATTAATACTTGTTGAATTCATCATATTAAATAAAATTTTAAATAATAGAATGAATAAATGTTTTCTCACAAGAATTCGTATAGGGGAGAAAGAGAAAAAATATTTATTATTAAGTGCCTACTACGTGCCAGACAGTCTCCTAAATGCTTTGCAAATATTATATCATTTCGTATCCAAGATGAAAATGGAGACCTCACCTCTAATGAAGAGGAAATTGGGGCAATCATTAAAAACTATTATGCCCAAATACATGGCAACAATTATGGCAATCTAGGGGATATGGATGAATATTTACAAAAATACAAATTGCCTAGACTAACAGAGGAAGAAATAGATTACATAAACAACCCCATATCAGAAAAAGAAATTGAACAAGCCATCAAAGAACTCCCTAAGAAAAAATCCCCAGGTCCAGAAGGATTCACAAATGAATTCTGTCAAACATTCAAAGAACAACTAATACTAATATTATACAAACTATTTGGCAGAATAATGAAAAAAGGAGTTCTACCAAATTCATTTTATGACACAAACATGGTACTGATTCCAAAGCCAGGCAGGTCAAAAACAGAGAAAGAAAACTATAGACCAATCTCCTTAATGAATATAGATGCAAAAATATTAAATAGGATACTATATAAAAGACTCCAGCAAGTCATCACAAGGGTTATTCACTATGACCAGGTAGGATTCATACCAGGAATGCAAGGATGGTTCAATATCAGGAAAACCATCCACATAATTGACCATATTAACAAGAAAAGAGACAAAAATCACATGATTATCTCAATAGATGCAGAAAAAACTTTGACAAAATGCAATACACATTCCTATTAAAGACATTAGAAAGCATAGCAATAGAAGGACCTTTCCTAAAAATAATAAACAGTATATATCTAAAACCATCAGCCAACATCATCTGCAATGTGGATAAACTAGAAGCCTTCCCAAGAAGATCAGGAGTGAAATAAGGATGCCCATTATCACCTCTATTATTTGGCATTGTACTAGAAACACTAGCTTTAGCTATTAGAGAAGAAAAAGAAATTGAAGGTATTAAAATTGGCAATGAGGAGACGAAGCTGTCACTCTTTCTGGATGACATGATGGTCTACTTAAAGAATCCAAGAGAATCAACCAAAAAGCTAATCGAAATAATCAACAACTTTAGCAAAGTTGCAGGATACAAAATAAACCCACTTAAGTCATCAGCATTTCTATATATCTTCAACACATCTCAGCAGCAAGAATTAGCAAGAGAAATTCCATTTAAAATCACCCTAGACAATATAAAATACTTAGGAATCTCTCTGCCAAGACAAACACAGGAACTATACGAACACAACTACAAAACACTTTTCACACAATTAAAACTAGATCTAAAAAATTGGAAAAACATTGATTGCTCATGGATAGGACAAGCTAACATAATAAAAATGACAATCCTATGCCATGGTCAGTGTCCAGCCCCACTCATGACTCCAGGGTTCCCAACAGGTGATGAACAATCATTCAAAATAAATAAAATAAAGTAAATAACAAACGGAAGACAGCTTAATCATAATGGCCATGGGATTGCTTTGCATCTCAGAAGCTCTGATGCTCTGACATTCTCAGGGCTGGGATTTATTTTTATATCCATATTCTTGGCATGCAGATATACAAGATCAAAGAAAGATAATTGGAAAAGTGATACATTAACTTTTAACAAATCACATGATTAACATTCTATATTTTTGTATTGTGATTATAGACAGAATAAAGGTTGCCCACAAGATAAATGATTTCGTCACAGGTGGCTTAATTTTCTCATTACCCTGTGAGAAGTTTTGAGCTTACAAACAATCAAGGAAAATTATGTATTGCTTTTAATAAAAAGGAATAATTAAATAGCAGCTCTTAGAAGACAATTCAACAATCATATCATTGAGGCTGAGGGGTCTGGGGACACAATTCAAATTAAGACTGGTGGCTTCTAGGGAGTTCCTTTGTCACTGAAGCATACTGAAGCTTGGTGTACTCGTACTTATCACTTGGGCCTCTATGATTGATTTGTGTGCTGACTTCATGAGAATAGGCTTCTGTATGTGGAGAAATTTTTGGCTTGGCCTGTAGCTGCGGTTTTGCTGTGTACCTAAATAAAAGTTAACCTATGGTAGTCTTTATGGAATTGGGCTTAAGGGTCTGATCTTTTGGTGATGTTTTGGAGAATAAGGGTACAGGTGTTTTGCTCTTCCATTATTTCTTTTGAGACTAGGGGGAATAATATTCATGTCAATTCATAAGTAAGGGGCATTGATGAAAGAAGTCATGCAAGGGGGATAGAGTGGGCAGTCACATCTCACCAAGAACAACTCTGTGGTCTCCCCAGCTACCACAGGTGACTCTATCAAGGCATCGTGGACTGATGGCCCCCAGCAATCCTACCCAAATTAATTTATTTATTTAGTGCCATACCCATTGAACTACCAAAAAACTTTTTTATTGAATTACAAAAAAAAAACATAAAAAAGTTCCTATGGAAGAAAAAAAGATCAAGGATATCCAAGTAAATCATGAAAAAAATGTGATGGAAGGGGGCCTTGCACTCCCAGATCTCAAACTATACTATAAAACAGTGGTCATCAAAACAATTTGGTACTGGCTAAGAGACAGAAAGGAGGATCAGTAGAATAGACTAGGGGCAAATGACCTCAGGAAGACGGTCTATGATATGCCCAAAGATCCCAACTTTTGGGACCAAAATACACTGTTTGATAAAAACAGCTGGGAAAATTGTAAGACAGAATAGGAGAGATTAGGTTTGGATCAACATCTCACACCCTACACCAAGATAAACTCAGAATGGGTGAATGACCTGAATATAATGAAGGAAACTATAAGCAAATTAGGTGAATACAGAATAGTATACATGTCAGATCTTTGGGCAAGTAAAGACATTCAAAACCAAGCAAGAGCTAGAAAAAATCACAAAATTTAAAATCAAAATTTTGATTACATCAAATTAAAAAGGTTTTGTACAAACAAAACTAATGCATCCAAATTTAGAAGGGAAGCAACAAATTGGGAAACAGTTTTCATAAAAATAACCTCTGACAAAGGTCTAATTATTCAGATTTACAAAGAGCTAAATCAATTGTACAAAAAAATCAAGCCATTCTCCAATTGATAAATGGGCAAAGGACTTGAAAAGGCAATTTTCAGTTAAAGAAATCAAAACTATTGATAAGCACATGAAAAAGTGTTCTAAATCTCTTATAATCAGAGAGATGCAAATCAAAACAACTCTGAGGTATCACCTCACACCTAGCAGATTGGCCAACATGACAGCAAAGGAAAGTAATGAATGCTGGAGGGGATGTGGCAAAGTTGGGACATTACTGCATTGCTGGTGGAGTTGTGAACTGATCCAACCATTCTGGAGGGCAATTTGGAACTATGCCCAAAGGGCGATGAAAGACTGTCTGTCCTTTGATCCAGCCATAGCATTGATGGGTTTGTACCCCAAAGAGATAATAAGGAAAAAGACATGGCAAAAAATTGGAAAATGGGGGAATAACCTTTAATTGTGGAATGGCTGAACAAATTGTGGTATCTGTTGGTGATGGAATACTATTGTGCTCAAAGGAATAATAAAGTGGAGGAATTCATGGGGACTGGACAACCTCCAGGAATTGATGTAGAGTGAGAGAAGCAGAACCAGGAGAACACTGTACACAGAGACTGATACACTATGGTACAATCGAAGGTAATGGACTTCTCTGTTAGTGGCAAAGCAGTGATCCTGAACAACTTGGGGGAACCTATGAGAAAAACCACTACCCACATCCAGAGGAAAAACTGTGGGAGTAAAACCACCGAAGAAAAACAATTGTTTGGTGACATGGGTCGAAGGGGAAATGAAGGAGAAT
Organism: Monodelphis domestica; assembly: GCF_027887165.1. Classification (NCBI taxonomy): domain Eukaryota; kingdom Metazoa; phylum Chordata; class Mammalia; order Didelphimorphia; family Didelphidae; genus Monodelphis; species Monodelphis domestica. The sequence goes on along the minus strand of NC_077232.1, from coordinate 18,112,843 downwards.
GTAGACTCTAAATGAACATCCTAGTACAAATACCATCAATATGGAAACAGGTTCTGATCACGGACACAAGTAACACCCAATGAAATTGAGCGTCAGCTGCCAGAAGAGTGGGTGGAGGGGAGGGAGGGAAATAATGTGATTCTTGTAACCAAGGAATAATGTTCTAAATTGACTAAATAAATTAATGCAAACAAAGAAAAAATAATAAAAGAAACAAAGAACAAATATTATATCATATGATCCTCACAATAACCCTGGGAGATAGGAACTATTATTTTCCTCATTTTAAAAACTTAGGAGTTAAGGGATGTGCCGGGTCCTATAACTAGTATCTGAGGCCAGATTTTAATTCAGTCATTCTTGGGAATCCAAGTCTAGTCCTCTATTCACCACACTCCCTAGAAGCCATCTAACCATGCTCCAAATAAGCTACTTTTGTGCCAGGGAGATGTATGGAAAGAAAAACTGAGACTGAACCATCATTTAGAATATGGCCAGGAGAGGGAGCAGCAGTTGGAGCAGGAGAAGAGGCTTGTGGGAGAAAAAAGCTCAGAAAGGAATCTTTTTCCCTGTGAACTCTGGAGAGTCAGGAGCTAGGACCCAAGCTTGAGGCCTCAGCCTGTGGTGACAAAGCCTTTTTTCCACTTCCATTGCCCTAAAGATAGAAGAAGCCTGACATCTTTAGATGATCAATACAAGAAAGGAAAAGAACTGCTGCTGATAGAGGCTGATCCCTTGAACTTCATGGGGTCACCCCAAAGACCCTTCCTAGCCCTTGACCTTCCCAAGAAGGATACTTTGATATCTCTTTAGTTTAGGACAATGACAGTAATTAGAGAGAAAGGAGAAAGAGAAGCAGAAACCTGAGCCACTTGGCTCAGCTAAAGAAGGAAGACAAAGACAACCTGTAGGGAGGGTCTCCTATTCCCACAAATCTATTCCTCCCCCCCCCTTTATTACTTGAACTATTAAACAAACTATATTGGAATAACTCTGTCATATTAAAATCATAGAAGAACCAAAGAAAGAGAGGGTGGTGGGCTAGATTAGCCATCTATCCTTGGCTAAACAACAAAACCACCAGGGACAGCCAGCCTGCCAGAAAGTGGGAATTCTGGGATTTCAAGTACTGGCCAAGCCTTGAGGGAAGTAAACTCAATCATTCCTCAGAAACCTACTCATTGAGACACAGCCCCTGTTCATCCTTGCCTAACATCAGCTCAGGGGTACTGCTCTTTGGATTGAAGGGTGAGGGAAAGAGAGAATTTCACAGATGGTCTCTAAACCCCAGTGCTTATCTCTCTGTTTACCTCATCAACCCTCCTTATCCCTTCTGTCCCTTCACCTCCTTCATTCTCTGTTACAAACCTTTCATATTCCCTTTCACCCAATCCTTACAGAAGATGAGACAATGGCATACTTCTGTTCATCCACATCAACATATTTCGCCAAGGTCTCCCCTAATTCAGCCAAACAAACCTAAAGGAGAGCTTCTGCCCTACTTAGACACATTCACCAGATTCTCCAATTATGCCTTGCAAGAGTTGGTGAGTCCATTTTAAGACCAATGACTCTATTTGTAGCAGTTCAGTCTGTATTCTGATGAGATGAAGAGCTGTTTACTTTGGCTTCTGTAGCTTCCTGCAAACAGGAAAGTTCAAACATTCAACTCCAGAAACAGAGCCTTTAAGAGGTGTAAAAGACCTATGAGACCCTCTAACCTGCCAGTACTTGAACAAGAGTCTCTTTTGCAATATGGAGGAGATCACAGGGACAGCCCTGTCTCAGGGTGGTGAGAAGAGGCTGCTGTCTCCACTTCAGTTAAACTGACTGAATAAAGAAACCAAAGTAGAAGTTTGGCATTAAAGAAAAGAGGAAAGAACTTTAAGACAAATGAGATCATTTTAATTCTTTGTTACTGAAAAAAGAAGAATAGAAAACTGACCAAAAAGAATTATAGCCTTATTTTTAGTGTATTTTTATTTTTCTAATTACATGTAAGTATCTTTTACACTATTTTTAAAACTTTGATTGTCAAATTCTTTCTCTCTATCTTTCCCTTTTGTTCCTTTGGGAAGGCAAACAATTTGATATAGATTACATATGGGCAATAATGCACAATGTTTCCATTAGTTCCATTTTGCAAAAAAAAAAATTCATATGAAAATATGAATAATAAAGTTTTTTAAAGCATGCATCAATCTCCATTCAGACTCCATCAGTTCTTTGTCTGCAGGCACATAGCATTTGTCATCACAAGTCCTTCAGAATTGTCTCAGATCATTGTATTGCTGAGTAGTTAAATTTTTCAGTTAATCCACATATAATAGTGCTCTTACTGTGTACTATGTTGTCCTGGTTCTGCTCATTTCACTTTGCATTAGTTCATATAAGTCTCCCCAGGTTTCTCTGAAAGCCTCTTGGTCATCATTTTTTCTAATACAATAGCACTCAATCACAATCATATACCACAACTTGCTCAGCCATTCCCCAATTGATGGGCATTCCCTCAGTTTCCAATTCATTGTTGTGACCTCTGAAGGATCACCCAGATAAACTAGATCATTTATTTCAACTGTTTAAAATAAAACACGTTGATAACAGCATGGAACAATGCAGAACAGTGATCTTGGAATGAGGAAATTTTAAGATAATTCTTGCTTCTGACTGGTTGTATGGTCATGAAATATTCACTTACCCTGGCAGTGCCCTAGACAACCCTCTATATCAGTGAAGATTATAAATGAGTGGTAGATTTGTCTGGGTAAAAGAAAATGTCACACTGTGTGAACATTAGTCTAACAAAATCAGGAAATTGTGAACTTTAGATAACTCCACCCTACATAGCTTAACAAAATCAGTAATATTTTCCCCCATAATTATTGATTAAGTATCTAGGAGGATGGCCTATGACAGACATGTGATAGCAAATGACAAATCAGAAACAACTGACAGATCACTGGGCTGTCCTATGTCAAGACTAAGATACCATTGGTACATGTGAGATGCAGGAAAGTAATGTAAAACCGTCTATATATTTCGCATCATTTCCTCTCTCTGGCCTCTTTGACAGCAGAGAAGTGGCTGGTGGCAGCTTGCTGAGCATGTTCGCATCATGGCGTGGATGCTGTTTTTCCGAGTTTAGCAGTGAGTTTTCCTTGATACCTCCCAACATTATTCTCAAGAAAGCTTCTGGTCTTCCTCTTTGGCTGACGACTTTGAACTCCCCCTGGCACAGGCCAGATGGGAGGAATCCTAAAACCTTCTCTCTCTCTTCTCCTTAATTCCTTTCATCTATAATAAATAACCATCATAAATTGGCAAGCTGACTTGGGTACTTTATTGAGATATCCCTGGTGACCAAAAATTAATTAAGATTAGGTCACAACCCTAAAATTATCCTTACAAATGGAAGCACCTCATGCCAAAGACATAGTATTTGAGATAAAAATTCAGATTGAGGATAATAGTAACTAACTTTTCTGTAGCATTTTCTCATAACTGCAATAGCTCACTGTGGGTGGAAATCCTCAACACATTCATTAATTATTTGGACTAAGGAACCCAGTGAACAAATGAAATATTGGCAGTGACTATTTTCATTACTTGGCATCACATCCTGCTCAACAGCAAGAGTTAAGCTAGAGTTCTATATAAATTTAAAGAGAAATTTTCTGAATTTCAGAAATGTCTTGGAGTTAGGATTGAAATTGAGATAAATGGGGCCAATTCTCCTAAATTCAATAAACTTCAGAGTACACATTTAGTAGTTAGAAACCTTCCAGGAAGGTACTTCCCAGGTCCAAGAAGAAAAAGGAATCTAGTCTTGTCTATGCCATGGAGGATGAAGAGAATGTGTGTACAATGAAGGTACAAATAGAGAAGATGCATTAGGTTATGCCCTAATTAAGAGGATAAGCCTAAGGAAGACTTTGCACCATGAGAAAGTTTAGAAAAAGCACTCTTGACATCTTTATTCCTCAGGCTATAGACCAAAGGGTTCAACATGGGGATGACCATAGTGTAGAATACTGAGGCCATTTTGTCTGTGTCCATGGAATGACTAGAACTGGGTTGTAAGTACATGAAGATGATGGTCCCATAGAATATGGACACTGCTGTGAGGTGGGAAGCACAGGTAGAGAAGGCTTTCTGGCGACCCTCAGCTGAGCGCATTCTCAGGATAGCTACAAAGATGAATAAATAGGATACCAATATGGTGAAAATGGCAAAAAAGACATTGAATCCCACAACAAAGAAAATAACTAATTCAGTAATGTGTGTGTCAGAGCAAGAAAGAGCTAAAAGGGGTGGGAAATCACAGAAAAAGTGAGGAATGACATTGGAATTGCAAAAGTGGAGGCTAAATATGTCCCCTGTGTGGATGGAGGAATTCACAAAACCACAGATATAGGAGCCAATGACCAGACGGACACACACACTGGACGTCATGGTGGTGGTGTAATGGAGGGGCTTACACACAGCTGCATGGCGATCATAGGCCATAACAGCCAGGAGATAACTTTCAGCAGTGGCAAATACTGCAAAGAAGAACATTTGTGCAGCACATCCATTGTAGGAGATGATGTTGTTGCCTGTGAGGAAGCCAGCCATCACTTTAGGAGTAATAGCTGTAGAATAGCCAAAATCCACCAGAGAGAGGTTACTGAGGAAAAAGTACATGGGGGTGTGGAGACGAGAGTCCCAAGAGATAATCACCACCATTCCCAGGTTCCCCACCACAGTGATGACATAGATGACCATGAACATCATGAAGAGGGGCACTTGAAGCTCTGGGGCATCTGTTAATCCCACAAGGATGAACTCTTTCACCTCTGAGCTGTTCTCCATAGATATCTTAAGGGACTTTGTAAACATCACCTGTGTCAAGAGAAAAACAGAGAGCAAAATACATTATAGCTGATGATAACATTTTGTGAACTGTATAGAATCCTGTTGAATTAGGAAATTGAACTTCTATGACATAAAAATTGCTTTTCATGTAGGTTAAACTAAATATAATATCAAGACTACAATTTTGAATTTTCAACACATATACTAAGATGCAAAATATCATTATACATTATTAAACTCATTAATGAACTCACATTTCTGAATGGTTTGTCAACATTCTTCCACCTCAGTGAATTTCATCTTTCTTCCTCCTCAGCCATACATGGCAAAGGCCATTGACTGTCCCTTCTTGATGGGTTTTTCTGGCACTACTCTCTCCTGGTTCTTCTACCTATGTTATATTCTCACTTCGCCTTCTCTTGAGCTGGCTAATTTGACATGGCCCTATGCCTGGGTTCTCTTTTGAGTGTTTGGTAGTGATAAATTTCTAGCAGTTCAGTTTTCATCACTAAATCTATATACACAGCCTCAGAAAAGAGAGCAGTGGAGAAAATAGTGAGATTCTGAGTGAAATATGGGAGAATTCGAAGTGATTTATTTTTTAGAATTGAAAAATGCCTGGCAACAAGGCTGGCAGAACATGTGAAGTTATATAAGGGGATCAAGTTCTCCAGAAACTTGTTAGACCCCTCTTCCAAAGGCAAATTGTTCTGACATTTGAATTTATCTTATGGATGTTTCATCCTTCAAAAAAATGTAGGAACCAATAAGAAGTTTTATTCTGGATCTGATTTTCACTCACTAATACAGATGAATTTCTTTCTGGGAAGGAATAATGGAAACCTGTGGATCATTCCATCCTAGAACTTATAATTGAGGAGAGAGAAAACATAGCATAGTTGGCATATACTATAGGGTTGTTTTGGGTTTTTTTGGAAAGCTTGTGTCCATGGGTTCAAAGAAAATATAAGTAGTATCCTATAGTCTAAAATGTTTTAAAAGAAATCATCCCTGAGAACATTATACACAGAGACTGATACAGTGTGGTACTAATTAATTAAATCAATCAATCAAATGTAATGGTCCTCTCCATTAGTGGCAATGCACTGATACTGAACAACCCGGAGGGATCTAAAAGAAAGAACACTATCCACATTCAGAGGAAAAACTGTAGGAGCAGAAAAATGAAAGAAAAACAACTGCTTGAAACCATGGTTCAATGGGGATATGATTGGGGATGGAGATTCTAAATGGTCACCCTAGCACAAACATCAACAACATGGAAATAGGTTATGATCAAGAATACATGTAAAAACCAATGGAATTATACATCAGCTATGGGAAGGGGTGAGGGAGGTGAGGAAAAGAATATGATTCTTGTAACCAAGGAATAATGTTCTAAATTGATTGATTAAATCAATTCTTCAAAAAAGAAAAGAAAAGAAAAAAGAAAAAATCATCCCTGGAGGGATAAAAGCTATCAGAAGAAACAAAGGAAAATAATTAAATAAAGAAGGAAAAATATGATTAAATGAAGAGACCAATATTTATACACAGGACACTCACTAACTTAGATTTTTAAGCAGACATGTGTGTAATATGGGAACATGGGCATATAATATAACAGAAGGTGTGGTTCTTTAAGAATCAAGAATCTAGGGGCAGCTGGGCAGCTGAGTGTATTGAGAGTATTGAGTATTGAGAGTATTGAGAGGCAGGAGGATTGGGAGGCAGACCTAGAGACAGGAGGTCCTAGGTTTAAATCTGGCCTCAGAAACTTCCCAGCTGTGTGACCCTGGGCAAGTCACTTGACCCCTATTTCCTAGCCCTTACCACTCTTCTGCCTTGGAGTCAATACACAGTATTGATTTCAAGATGGAAGGGAAGGGTTTAAAAAAATAAAAGAATCAGGAATCTTTATTGCAGGTCTTTGTGGTAGCAAAGAATTTGACATTGAAGGGATCTCCATCAGTTGGGGAATGGTTGGACAAGCTGTGCTATATAATCATGACAGAACACTATTATTCTATAAGAAATGACAAGCAGGAGGAGTTCAGGCAAAGCTGCTCAATTTCTAGGATTTTTTCTGTTTTCTCAGCAAAAGAGAATTTAGAGTGGAAATGATGAAACAAGTACGACAATGGAAAGGCTTGAGACCTAAGATAAGAAAGCAAACTTTAAGGGAACATTTGGCTGACCTCGATAAATCCAAGTCAGCTGGCCCCACTGATCTACATCCTTGGCTTCTGAAAGAACTGGCAAATGTCATGTCTGAGTCACTGCCAGTGATGTCTGAAACATCATGGAAACTGGGAGATGTACCACAAGACTGGAAAAGAGCAATTTTTTTTATTTTCAAAAAACAGAAGAGAACAAAGTGTGAAGACTACAAGCCAGTAAACATGATACCTTCTAGGGATATTCTTGAAAAGATCACTTGAGAGATGGGTAGCAAATAGGGAAAGGAAAGGAATAAATAAAAAAATATATCAAGAAGTTATGCCGGATTCAGATAATTTCCTCTTCTTGACAGTAATACAAAAATAAGAGAGGAGAGAGACAACCAGGTAGACCAGAGGAGAAAGAGCCAAGGCTGGAGATGGGAGGTCTTGAGTTCAAATATGACCTCAGACACTTCCTGAATGACCCTGGGAGTGTCACGTAACCACCACCACCCCTTGTCTGGTCCTTATGATTCTTCTGCCTTTGAACCAGTACTTAGTATCACTTCTAGGATAGAATGTAAGGGGGGGTTGTTTTGTTTTGGTTTTCATAGAAGAGGAAAATGCTTTGAATGCAGCTTACATGGAATTTAGCCATTTTGTTGGAGTATCTCATAGGCTTCTTATGAAATAGGATCCTACTACTGAATTACTACTCTTCCCTCTTCATATAAATTACTCTGGGACATCAGCCAAGTCACCCCAGAGCCTCTGTTAGAGCAGCTGTAAAATGAGGGAGCAGAAATAGTCTTCACCATGTGAAAAACAGTATACTTGGAGCCATATAGTTACAACTACTTCATCATGGAGTCATTGGTCAGGATTCCAAACAATAAAACTGAAAATATCTCAGGCAAAAGTTAGAGAAGTCTGTTGAACATTTTGAAAATCCATGGGGAGCAACCCTCAATCTGGTGCTTAGAAATACATGAAGAACCAAGTGCATTCACAAATGTCTGTTGGTGGAGTAATGATACAATTCAAATTATGGGGAGAAGACCTGGGTTCAAGTTCTGGTTTTCCAATTTACTACATGTAACAATATGATAAAATACTCTCTCAGGCTCTCCATTCCACATCTGCAAAACTGCCTATTCTCCAAATGTATTTTTCTCCTGATTCAATGTATTGAAATCCTGGCATCAAGGTAGAAAGAGTAAAGGATAAGGAGGTATGAAGACCTGGGTTCCAAGTCTGCTACCGGTATTACTTAACCTCTCTCATCCTTAGTTTTCTGATCTGTTAAAATAGGGACAATAGTCACCCTGTGTCATGTGGTTATACTGAGGATAAAATAAGAGAAAAATAATGTAAAGAGTGCAGCTGGGTGGCTCGGTGGATTGAGAGCCAGGCCCAGAGAAGGGAGGGTTTGAGTACAAATATGTCAAATACATGTTTAGGGTTAGTAAATCGTCACGTACACATTAAATTGTCAAAGAAATATTAGTTATTAATATCATTGTTTTTACTATAAACACGTTTCACATTGTGAAAATGGCAGCTGCAGACCTTTCTTTCAGAGTCTTGTATCTCCCCTTTCCTTGAAGAGAGATTCCCTTCTTTTCCCCAAGATACTCATATTGTAGATCTAAGTAGGACCTGTCACAAGAGTTCTAATATAGGAGACTTTGCTGTTGTTCTTCAGTCATTTCAGTCATGTCCATCTCTTCATAACCCCTGGTGTGGTTTTCCTGGCAAAGCTACTAGAGTGGTTTCCCATTTCATGCTTCAACCATTATACAGTTGAGGAAACTGAGGCAAACAGGGTTAAGAGATTTGCCCAGGGTCACACACTTTCTAAGTGTCTGAGAACAGATTTGAACTCAAGAAGACAAGTCAAGCCCAGCCCTCTGTCCACACACCACTGAGATACCAGACATGACACCTACCTGAATCCTTTAGTTCTGTCACAAGACTCAAAGGAGGAAGACTGACCAAGAACATTCCCTCAGAGATCTTCAGTTATACCCAAGCCAGAGACGAAGAAAGAACATTTTTGGAGAAACATTTTCCCATGTCTGTTACCAAATTCAGAGAGTCCTTTAGGACATGGTTGGTTCACTTAAGGCTCTATTGTTACCTACATGTCAGTAACTAGATGAACTAAAGCCCAGGAGAACTATTAATGAGCAAATCAATAAGTGACTGATGGCCCTTGATTTCAAGCTTGTCTCAAGTACAGTAGGACCAAGGAGGTCCAAAAGGCTTTCTGTGGCTTGTGGCCAAGACCTGGAGGGGTCTTATAACCACTGGAGCATCAGTGGCCTTAAGGGACCCAGAGTCCTCTGAGGACCACCAGAGCTCTTCTCTGTAAAACATGTAAACACGCCAGGATCGGTGGGGACTCATGCCACCTCACTAAGGGAAGTCACAAGGATTCTCAGCTGTTGTCAGGAATTCTCCCCTGCACTCTGAAGACCTGATGGCTCTCAGAAATCAAGAGAGTCAAGGCCTTGAGCTCAGAGGCAGAGACTGGTTGGAAGAACCAGATAGAAAACAGGACAATAGATGGCAGATGAGCCAAATCCTAAGCCTCAGGCACAGTGGCTTCCAATAATGCATCTTGAATTCATCTGCCATTTTGAAAAGTAGCATCTGATTTCAAGAGGTGGACTGATGATGGAGGGAGTTTGGTGAATTCTAAAACAATGAAATCTTTGTGATAAAAGAAATGAAATAGAGCTAATGAAGCATTTAAAAAGAACAAAGGAAATTTTAGAAAGAGACACAGATAAGCAGGGCAATTTTATTATTGGTTAAAAACAATAAACATTTAAAAGCTATAGATAATATTAATTAACAGCTTCCTAATCAATCTTTTACTCTTTTCTTTGTATTTTAAAATATTAATAATATTAATGCTTGTTGAATTTATCATATTAAATAAAATGTTAAATAATAGAATGAATAAATGTTTGCTCGAAAGAGAAAACTATTTATTGTTAAGTGCCTACTATGTGCCAGACAGTGTCCTAAATGCTTTTCAAATATTATATCATTTAATCCTCACAATAACCCTGGGAGATAGGTACTATTATTTTCCTCATTTTAACAAACCTGGGGGTTAAGGGATGTGCCAGGTCCTATAACTAGGATCTGAGGCCAGATTTTAACTTAGCCTTTCTTGGGACTCCAAGTCAAGTCCTCTATTCACCACACTCCCTAGATGCCATCTAACCATGCTCCAAATAAACTAGTTTTGTGCCAGGGAGATGTGTGGAAAGGAAAACTGAGACTGAGGAACCATCATTTAGAATGTGGCCAGGAGGGGGAGGAGCAGTTGGAGCAGGAGAAGAGGCTTGTGGGAGAAAAAGCTGAGAAAGGAATCTTTTGCCCTGTGAACTCTGGAAAGTCAGGAGCTAGGACCCAAGCTTGAGATCCCAGCCTGTGGTGACAAAGCTTTTCCTACATTTCCCTTGCCCTAAAGATAGAAGAAGCCTGACATCTTTAGATGATCAATACAAGAAAGGAAAAGAACAACTGCTGCAGAAAGAGGCTGATCCCTTGAACTTCATGGGGTCACCCCAAAGACCCTTCCTATCCATTGACTTTCCCAAGAAGGATACTTGATATCTCTTTAGTTTAGGATAGTGACTGTGATTAGAGAGAAAGGAGAAAGAGAAGCTGAAACCTGAACCACTTGGCTCAGCTGAAGGAGGAGGACAAAGACAACCTGTAGAGAGGGTCTCCTATTCCCACAAATCTATTCCCTCCCTTTTTTTACTTGAAGTATTCAACATCCTTATATTGAAGAAACTCTCAGTCAAATTCAAATCATAGAAGAACCAAAGAAAGAGAGGGTGGTGGGCTAGATTAGACATCTATCCTTGGCTAAACAGCAAAGCCAAAAGGGACAGCCAGCCTGCCAGAAAGTGGGAATTCTGGGATTTCAAGTGCCAGCCAAGCCTTGAGGGAAGTAAACTCAATCATTCCCCAGAAACCTACTCATTGAGACACAGCCCCTGTTCATCCTTGCCTTAACAACAGCTCAGGGGTACTGCTCTTTGGATTGAAGGGTGAGGGAAAGAGAGAATTTCACAGATGGTCTCTCTATCTCAGTGTTATCTCTCTTTTTACCTCATCCACCCTCCTTATTCCTTCTGTCCTTTCACCTCCTCCATTCCCACTTACATCCCTTTCATATTCCCTTTCACCCAATCCTTACAGAAGATGAGACAATGGCATACTTCTGTTCATCCACATCAACACATTTCGCCAAGGTCTCCCCTAATTCAGCCAACCAAACCTAAAGGAGAGCTTCTGCCCTAGTTAGACACATTCACCAGATTCTCCAATTATGCCTTGCAAGAGTTCGTGAGTCCATTTTAAGGCCAATGACTCTATTTGTAGCAGTTCAGTCTGTATTCTGATGAGATGAAGAGCTGTTTACTTTGACTTCTGTAGCTTCCTGCAAACAGGAAAGTTCAAACATTCAACTCCAGAAACAGAGCCTTTAAGAGGTGGAAAGGACCTAAGAGACCCTCTATCCTGCCAGTACATAAACAAGAGTCTTCTTTGCAATATGGAAGAGATAACACAGATAGTCCTGTCTCAGTGTGGTGAGAAGGGGCTGCTGTCTCCACTTCAGGTAGACTGACTGAATAAATGAACCAAAATAGAAGTTTGGCATTAAAGACATGAGGAAAGAACTTTAAGACAAATTAGATCATTTTAATTCTTTATTACTGAAAAGAGAAGAAGAGAAACCCACCAAAAAAAATTATAGCTTTATTTTTAGTGTCTTTTCATTTTTCTAATTACATGTAAGCATTCTTTACACAATTTTTTTAAACTTTGAATTTCTTTCTCTTTCCCTTTTATTCCTAGAGAAGGCAAACAATTTGATATAGATTACACATGTGCAATAATGCACAATATTTCCATGTGTTCCATGTTGCAAACAAAAATTCATATGAAAACATGAATAAGTTTTTTAAAGTAAGCTCTGATCTCCATTCAGACTCCATCAGTTCTTTGTCTGCAGGCACATAGCATTTGTCATCACAAGTCCTTCAGAATTGTCTCAGATCCTTGTATTGCTGAGAATAGCTAAATTTTTCAGTTAATCCACATATAATGTTGCTCTTACTGTGTACTATGTTCTCCTGGTTCTGCTCATTTCACTTTGCATTAGTTCATGTAAGTCTCCCCAGGTTTCTCTGAAAGCCTCTTGGTCATCATTTTTTCTAGTACAATAGTACTCAATCACAATCATATACTGCAACTTGCTCAACCATTCACCAGTTGATGGGCATCTCCTCAATTTCCAATTCATTTTTGTGGCCTCTGAAGGATCACCCAGATAAACTAGATCATTTATTTCAACTGTTTAAAATAAAACATTGATAACAGTATGGAACAATGCAGAACAGTGATCTTGGAATGAGGAAATTTTAAGATAATTCTTGCCTCTGACTGGTTGTATGGTCATGAAATATTCACTTACCCTGTCAGTGCCCTAGACAACCCTCTATATCAGTGAAGATTATAAATGAGTGGTAGATTTGTCTGGGTAAAAGAAAATGTCACACTGGAAGCATCGCATGCCAAAGAAATGGTATTATGTACGAAAATTCACACTGAGGATAACAGTAACTAACTTTTCTGTAGCATTTTTCTCATAACTGCAATACATCATTCTGGGTGGAAATCCTCAACACACTTAATAATTATTTGGACTAAGGAACACACTGAGCAAATGAAATATTCACGGGGACTATTTTCATTACTTGGCATCACATCCTGCTCAAGAGCAAGAGTTATGCTGGAGTTCTATACAAATTTAAAGGGTAACTGAATTTCAGAAAGTGTCTTTGAGTAAGAATTGGAATTGAGATAAATGGGGCCAATTCTCCTAAATTCAATATGCTGAAGACTAGACATTTGGTAGTTAGAAACCTTCCAGGAAGGTACTTCCCAGGTTCAAGAAGAAAAAAGAATCCAGTCTGTCTAAGTCATGGTGGATGAAGAGAGTGTGGGTACAATGAAGGTGTGAATAGAAAAGATGCATTAGGTTATGCCCTAATTAAAAGGATAAGCCTAATGAAGACTTTGCACCCTGAGAAAGTTTAATAAAAGCACTCTTGACATCTTTATTCCTCAGGCTATAGACCAGAGGGTTCAACATGGGAATTACTATAGTGTAGAAGACAGATACTACTTTGTCTGTGTCCATGGAATGACTAGCACTGGGTTGTAAGTACATAAATATTACTGTCCCATAGAATATGGACACTGCTGTGAGGTGGGAAGCACAGGTAGAAAAGGCTTTCTGGCGACCCTCAGGGGAACGCATCCTCAAGATGGCAATAAAGATGAATAAGTAGGATATCAAGATAATGAAAAGGGTCAAAAGGGCATTGAATCCCACAACAAAGAAGACAATCAATTCACTGATGTGTGTGTCAGAACAGGAGAGAGCCACAAGTGCTGGAAAATCACAGAAAAAGTGATGGATCACATTGGAACTACAGAAATCAAAACTAAAGGCATTTCTTGTGTGAAGGGAAGAATTCAGAAAACCACATAGATAGGAACCAATAGTGAGACCAGCACACACGCTAGATGTCATGGTGGTCGTGTAATGGAGAGGTTTACACACAGCTGCATGGCGATCATAAGCCATAGCAGCCAGGAGATAACTTTCAATGGTAGAAAAGGCCACAAAGAAGAAAAACTGTGCAGCACATCCACCATAGGAGATTATCTTGTCTTCCATGAGGAATGTGGACATTGCTTTGGGTGTAATAGCTGAAGAATAGCCAAAATCCACCAGGGAGAGATGACTGGGGAAAAAGTACATGGGAGTGTGAAGACGGGGGTCACAGGAGATCAGGGCTATCATCCCCAGGTTCCCCACCAGGGTGATAAGGTAGATGATAGTGAATATTATGAAGAGGGGGACCTGCAGCTCATGGGCGTCTGTTAATCCCACAAGGATGAACTCCTTCACCTCTGAGCCATTCTCCATAATTCCATTTGGGAGTTGGATTATTCAGCTGTGACAAGAAAGAAATCATCAAAACAATTCATTTCTTGCAAAGAGTAACTTTTAGGCATAATCCATTGCCAAGGCCATATCTTGTGTTAAGGGCAGAAATATTGGCCTTAGAAATAAGGAGGATCTAGGTGATCACCATAACAACTATTCTAGTTCCCTCCAATTATTTTTCCTAGATTCCTCAAATTTGGAAAAAATAGTTTTACACATTCCTTCCCAACTTGTTTTTTGTCTACTAAATTTAACAATTTAAAATGTGCTACATCATAGCTTAAGTTTGAGGTATATCTTGTTTGCTGAAAAAAAATTAGCATGAGGTGCCAAAAAGAGAGACTAGTAAGCTTATGCCTGTATCATGAATAGACTTCACTCTATTAAAGAATCTTGGAATAGACTGGCTAATGAACCCCATTCTTTTTTTTAACTCTTACCTTCCATCTTGGAATCAATACTATGTATTGGCTCCAAGGCAGAAGAGTGTTAAGGGCTAGGCAATGGGGGTCAAGTGACTTGCCCAGGGTCACACAGCTAGGAAGTATCTGAGGCCAAATTGGAACCCAGGACTTCCCGTCTCTAGGCCTGGCTCTCAATTCACTGAGCTACCCAGCTGCCTCCTGAACCCCATTCTTAAGAGTCTGTGCTAAGAGTCCATCAAATGAAATTCTTTGTGGACTTTGGAGCATTTACTTATAATTCTGTAACTGGTTATGTTCTGTTTGTTTCATTCTGCATTCTGAATTTACTACTCTGTGAGTAATGAATAGTTATGAGTGAATAATATGTTTCATCATGAGTCCTCTGGAATCATGATTGCTCAGCATGCTGGTTTTTTTTTTCAATTTTCAATCATGTCTGACTCTTAATGACACCATTTGGGACTTTGTTGGCAAGTACATGAACATGGCTTTTTCCAATTATAAATTAAAGATGAGAAACTGAGGCAAACAGGAGTAAGTGACTTGCCCAGGGTCATACAGTTAATAAGTATCTGAGGCCACAATCTTCCTGACTTTATATTGGATACTCTATGCACTGCCATCTACACCTGACCCATTCTGCTATTGAGTTCCTAATTCTTTCAGAGTTGTTTGCCTTTGCCACACTGCTCTCATTGCATAAATTCTTATTTTGTTCACTTCATTCAACATTACCTCAAACAAATCTCAGAACACTCTGAAAACATCCCTTTCATAATTTCTTACAACCCAATAGTATTTCTCACATTTATATACCACAGATGCTCGTCCATTTCTCAATTAATAGGTACCCTCTCAGATTCCCATTCTTTGCCACCTCAGAAGTTATAAATAGGTTTCTTCATCATTAGATTTTGTTTTGCTTAGAACTAATCCCTCATTTAATCTGTTCTTGCTCTGATTCTCCTTTTCCCCTTCTTATAATAAGCTGACATCTTTTTTTTATTTTCCTTCTGGATTACTATAGTCCAATTCCCTATTCCTTTGCAGAGGTGGCTCCTGAATCACATATGGTTATGACAGTGACACCTTGGCATCTGAATTCTTTCTTTCTCACTGCTTGCAGTTGTTTTTTTTAATGGCATGTGTGTGTGTTTCTAGAAGTTTTAGATTTTGACTATGTATTTCCTAGCAGCTTTCATTTGCAGCTTCTTTCAGGAGGTGATTAATGGATTCTTTTATTACTACTTTCCCTTCAGGTTCTAAGAAATATGTACAGTTTAAAAAAAGATTCCTCAAAATATGATGGTTAGACTAGTTTTTTAGTCTTCGCATTCTTATACTCTATTGATTTTTTTTTCTTCTAAATTTGTTCGTCAGGTCAGTCAATGATACTTTATATTTTCTTCTTTTTTCAGCCTATGGACTCTTAAAATATTTATTTTTGCCTCATGAAGTCATTGATTTCCATTTAGTCCATTTTGATTTTTCAGGAAGTATATTGCTTGGGTGAGGTTTTGTACCTCATACGGAGCTTCTAATTCCCTATCCAGTTCTTTCTTCAATAGCTGTTTTATTTTTTCTTCAACCACTTATTTCATTTATTAAAACATGAACTTTAAAAAAACCTCTTTCTTCATCTCTTCCAAGAATTCTGATTGCTTGTCCCCAAGCTGTGTTTTTCTTTGAAGAATTCTTGGTGGATGTTTTAAAGTCATTCTCTTCTGTGTTTGTGTCTTCAAGCTCCCTACCAACACAAAACCATATTGTTATGGGGTTCTTCTTTGGCTTGCCCATTCTTCTAGTCCACTTTCTGACTTTGAACTTGCTGTTAAAGCTGAGCTCTAGAACAGTTCTGGAATGGAAGTCTGGGCTGGTCCTGTTGCCACTTTCTTGAGGTACTGAGTATTGTGTTATTTCAATATCTCAAGGACAGAGACCTCTTAGAATCCACAAGCTTTTAGTACTCCCAAAGTGTTCTGACCCACAGGGCAAAGACTGAATCCTGCCAACCTGTCTGAGTTCTGCAAGTCCCTGAACTGAGTGGTAGTCAGAGCAATAGCAGATTGCTGATGAACTCAGGCTCTATTAGACAGCCAGATAATTTTCTGTTAGTTTAAATGGCAGAATTGTAGGCTTCTCTTTGGGCTAAGGTTCCTACCTTGGTTATTCCTCTGTAGGATGGGCAAGATGCCACAAGTGAAAACTTTCTCTGCCCCAGGGTTCTGAACAATTCCAATGCTGCCAGGCTCTGAACTTCCTTTATTCTCAGAACATTGTCCAGGGATCCATTACTAAACCACTTATATGGTCACCATTTTTCTCCTTATACCAAGCTGAGATCTGCCTTCCCGAATCACCATGCCATTCCCCATTCCCTCTTCTGTAATACCACATCCAGGCTTCAAAAGACTGCCTGGCCTTTGATCCAGCCATATTACTGCTGGGTTTGTACCTCAAAGAGATAATAAGGAAAAAGACTTGTACAAGAATATTCATAGCTGCACTCTTTGTGGTGGCCAAAAATTGGAAAATGAGGGGATGCCCTTCCATTGGGGAATGGCTGAACAAATTGTGGTATATGTTGGTGATGGAATACTATTGTGCTGAAAGGAATAATACACTGAAGGAAGTCCATGTGAACTGGAACGACCTCCAGGAACTGATGCAGAGCAAAAGGAGCAGAACCAGGAGAACATTGTACACAGAGACTGATATGATACACTGTGGCACAATCGATTGTAATGAACTTCTCTACTAGCAGCAATGCAATGACCCAGGAAAATCTAGAGGGACTTATGAAAAAGAACACTATCCACATTAAGGGAAAGAATTGGGGGAGTAGAAACTCAGAAGAAAAACAACTGCTTGATCACATGGGTCAATGAGGATATGATTGGGGATGTTAACTCTAAATGATCACCCTGGTGCAAATATTAATAATATGGATTATAGGTTTCAAACAATGATACATGTAAAACCCAGTGGAATTGCTCATTGGCTCCAGAAGGTGGGTGAAGAAGGATAGGAGAAGAAGGAACATGAATCATGGAACCATGGAAAAATATTTCAAATTAACCAATTAAATAAATCAATTTTTTAAAAAAGTAATGCTGACTCCATTTCAAGTTTCATTCTACTCTGGATCTATGATGCACAACTAAGTAGTGGGCAACAAATCTGCCAGTTGGTACCTGTCTCCACCACAGTGCCCAAGAGAAGCCTATGGGAGGCCCCAGGAAGTGACTGGGACCACTTTTTGTTTGTGCACATCTTTGCCCTGGGCATTGTATATTCTTACTTGGACCCAGATTCCAGTGTCAAGCAGACTCTTCTGTCTCCCTGTGCTTCCCTGGACAATGATCTTTCCTGGATTTACCCATCAGGATTCATCTTCTAGATCTACTGGAAGGAGTTGTGGATGATAGCTTAGCCATACTGCTTTCTCCCAATCCCTCTTAATTGTAATGATTTCTCTCTATTGACTATTTCCAATTTATCCTATATACAGCTTAAGTGTACATAGTCATTCATATGTTGTCTCCTACATTATACTAGCAGCTCCCTGCGAGCAGAGACTCTCTTTTACCTCTCTTTGTGTCTTCAGTGTTTAATTCCATACTAGTACATAGTAGGTACTTAATAAAAACATAATAACTGACTGACTAACTGAATAAACCAGCCTCCTCCACTTCATGCAAGAATCTTCACAATAACAACCTAACAGGCTCCATATGTTTCAAAAACAAATCCTTTACCTGAGTCCCCCAAAGACAATAAAGTAGGGCGGGATCTTTTGGTCTAGACCTGGAGTATCAACAGATCACTGAGTTCCCGAGGTGGAAATCCCTTCCCAAATACAGAACAACAATTAATCTGTAAACTTTTGACACCTAGAACACTGAGAGATAAAGTGATTGTCCGGTTCCAGGTCCAAAGTCAAATAAAAAAGTAAATTTAATCTTTGTGATACAGTGGAAAGAATGCTAGATTTGATATCAGAGACGAACACTGGAATCATGTCTGTACCACTGTGTCCCTGTATCACCTTGCTTGAGTCACCTCAATCTTCAGAGCCCAAATTTCTCCCCTATATGTATAAATGACTTGCACTTTAGTGATTTCTAAGGCCCTTTACAGCTCTCAAATTAATATTTGGCCTCTGCACCTATTGTAAAAAATTAAAATTAGATCTCAAAAATTAAAATGTTATATTTTAAGGGATTTATTAATGATCATTAGAAATAAAGGACTAACACTATATACACATGATTGCTGCCAACCTGCAGGGAAGTGATGCTCAAATCCTTAGTCAGATGATGGAGCTGAAACTGACATCAGTATTGGATAAACTTGAGGTCCAGTGTGTGAGGATCTTGTTTTTCTCTCTCTAGTCTCAGAGACCAACCAAAGAGAATTATTATCTTGGTGCATGCTGGTCCCTGAATTCTGGGCTCTTGGATCATGTAGCTATGCCCACCCCACCCCCACCCCCACCCCCCATTGCTTTCTGTCTTCCTAGCTGCTGTGCTGGCTTCTTCAGGCCACTCCACATGCTTACTTACCTCCCACATTTCCCCTACTCTGTCTCTTCCCAAAAATTGTTACCTTCCTTAAGTCCAGCTGATCTTCTTTCCCAAGGCTTCTATCTCAATTTCAGTTCATAGTGGCCTGAAGCAGCAATTCCCCCTGACTGAGAATTGTGGAGGGGGCAGCTAAGTGACTCAGTAGATTGAGAGCCAGGCCTAGAGACATGAGGTCCTGGGTTCAAATTGGGTCTCAAACACTTCCTAGCTGGGTGACCCTGGGCAAGTCACTTAACCCCCATTGCCTAGCCCTTACCACTCTTCTGCCTTGGAGCCAATACACAGAATTGACTCCAAAACAGAAGGTATGGGTTTAAGAGAGAGAAAGAGAAAGAGAGAGAGACAGAGAGAGAGAGAGAGAGAGAGAGACAGACAGACAGACAGACAGACAGACAAACTTCTATCAGGAGCAAAAATATAGAAACTTCTACTGAGGTGTTAAAAATAGAAGACAAATCCACTTGGGAGCCATGTTTTATTCACTTTAAACTTGTATTGAAAAATCTCCTTTCTAAAAATAAAATCGTTTCTTCAAAATTTAGATACAAGAAAAAAAAAAGGAAAAAATCATATCCAAGCTTGGAAGGGGATTGAAAGCTACCAGAACCAAGAATGGGGGATGAAGGATGATGTGTGGATTTTTAGAGGACTTTTTTTCAAGGCAACAAAGATGAAAGCTCTGCCAGAAACCACAGGTGAGTTTCTAAAAACACTGTGTAGACCTTGGGCAGTAATTATGGTTTTTTTCCCAGCAAACTTCACTGTGAACAAATAAAATCACATTAGACTTTCCTTGGTAAGTTAATTAAGCATGTTATTAAGCCCATATTGTTGAACTCAAATAGCACTGAGTAAAATAACTTTTTTTGGAGAAAAGGCTATTTTATAGAAGCTGGCCTGCTCCAGTTGTGTGTTGGTTAGTTTTGTTGGACTGATCTTCCTTCCTTGTTTGTTTTTTCAATCCTTTTCGCAGAAAAAGTGAATATGTGCAAGGAAAAAGGGAAAGAGACAGATTGGAAAATGAAGTGAATATAAATATATAAATATAAAATATAATAATATATTAATATAATAAAATAAAAATAAACAAAGAATATATATATAAACCTAGAGGGCTCTAAGGTAGGAAACCTGGGGTCCAGGCCTTGCCCCCATGACTAACTTACTGTGTGACTTTCAGCAAGTCTCCACAACTCGGGCCTTAATTATTTCACTTGGAAAATGAGACGGAAGGACTAGAGTGCAATTGATGTATTTATAGCTATTAAAGTCAAAGAATAAGCTGATAGGAAATAAAAATAGAACATCACGGTTTGCAATACGTTGAAAAGATTCTCAAATACATGATGCAGTCTTTGTTATAAAGTGCTTCGAAAGGGGGCAGTTGGGTGGCTCAGTGGATTGAGAGCCAGGCCTACAGATGGGAGGTCCTGGGTTCAAATCGGGTCTCAGACACTTCCCAGCTATGTGACCCTGGGCAAGTCACTTGACCCCTATTGCCTAGCCCTTACCACTCTTCTTTCTGCCTTGGAATCAATACACAGTATTGACTCTAAGATGAAAGGTAAGGGTTTAAATAAATAAACAAACAAACAAATGAATGAATGAATGGATAAATAAATGAATGAATGAATGAATAAATAAATAAATAAATGAATGAATGAATGAATGAATAAATAAATAAATGAATGAATGAATGAATAAATAAATAAATAAATGAATGAATGAATGAATGAATAAATAAATAAATAGATAGATAGATAGATAGATAGATAGATAAATAAATAAATAAATAAAGTGCTCTAAAATATACAGGAGGAAAAAAGTACATTTACGAACTAGTATCAATCTGAATAGTGGCAAGACAATTTGATTTACAAGTGAGAAAACTTAAGTTCAAATTCTGATTTTGATATTTCTCATACATGTCAATGAAGGAAAGTTGCTTACCTTCCCTAAGTCTCAGTTTCTTCATCTATAAATTGGGATAAATTAAAAGTTCTTTCCCAACTCAATTCTATGATGTACTGGCAGCTAATTAGCATAGTGAGACAGCTAGGTGGTTCAGTGGATGGAGCCCTTGACCTGGAGTTAGAAAGATCTGAGTTCCAATCTGGCCTCAGTCACTGACAAGCTATATGACCCTGGGCAAGTCATTTAATCTCTGTTTACTTTCATTCACTAGAGAAAGAAATGGAAAACCACTCCAGTATCTTTGACTCAAAAAAGCCCACAGAGAGTATTGCTGTGCTATGGGGGTCCATGGAGTCACAACAGTCAGACATGGCTGAATAACAACAATAAGCAAGTTAGCAGAAAGGATAGAACAAAGGATATAGAGTCAGGCGAACCGAGTTCAAACTGTGTCCCGAATACTTTCTTTCTATATGAGCCTGGACAAGTCCTTTACTTTCTCTCAGTCTGATTCACCTCATCTGCCAAATAGAGTATCAGAACACTTTGACTCTGAATTCTCCATATTTCAAGCATATCTGGCGTGATGAATTTGTTACTGGTATGACAAGAAGAAACTTCAGCTCTTGTCCTGGCTCTGGTACTAATGTGCTGTTATCTTGGGCAAATTATTTTCCTTCTCTTGCTTTTCCTCTCTTCACCTCCATACTTCATTTGCAAAATTAGGGAGGAGAATTAAATGGTCTTTTCCATATTTAAAATTTTTTTAAGCCCTCACCTTCCATCTTAGAGTCAATACTGTGTATTGGTCCCAAGGCAGAAGAGTGGTAAGGGCTAGGCAATGGGGGTCAAGTGACTTGCCCAGGGTCACACAGCTGGGAAGTGTCTGAGATCAGATTTGAACCCAGGACCTCCCATCTCTAGGCCTGACTCTCAATCCACTGAGCTACCCAGCTGCCCCCCTTCCATATTTAATTTGATGTGACCTATACATTTAAAGCTATTTATATCATGGAGGAATGTGATATCTTTCAATAAAATTAAACGTTATCCCTTAAAATGATCAAGAAAAGAGTTTAAAATTTAGGCTGTGTGATACCTTATAATATGCCTTGAAGAACACAGAAATAGAATTCCTATGACTACTAATTAATTAATTGTAATGCTACTAAATCATTGGCCACCAACTAGTGGCCAAACACTTGATTTAGGTGAGAGGATACGTGTTCAAATTCTGGGTCTGCTCCTTATTTTATAACATTAAGAAAATCCTTGATAATCTCCAAGATTCAATTTCTTCATCAATAAAAGTACATGACCTCTTCCAGTCTTACAATCCATTGTCCTAGAGTTACATAACATCTTATACATTTGGGCTTCAAAACATGTCCCTAAACTCTTTTCATCCACCTTTTATTTTCATTTTTGTATGTTACTAATATTTTAAATCTAAGCAAAGTCCAAGTCTTGAATTATAATATCTACGATCTGCTGGGGCCTTCAGGATGAGTAATAAAATTCCAAAGGCGAGGAGTGGCAGAGCATCTTTACTTACCCATCTGTAATCAAAGTCTAGCTTATGGAAGGGAAAAGAGATCCCTTTGGAAGAACCTCTCCAGTTCATGGTGTTGAATGAATGATCAGAGCCGCCATCATGATGCTTGGAATCCCCAGTCACTGTTACTGCCTGGATGAAGTCAAAAGACCTATTTTTGAGTCAAACAAATAAAAGAATAATAAGCAATGACTTGACCATACATTTGCTCTAATGAAATGAGTCAAAATAGAGCCAGGCTATAATTTCCACAGAGAGGTTTGGGAATGGAGTTATAAAGGAATGAGACTTCAGGGGCTCTTAGGGGGTAATTACTCCAGTGAGACTAACAACAGCTCCTAATCTTCTGATTTTATAACATGTTATTACAGCCCTAGTCTTTGGGGACATGATTCTGATTTCTTAAGGAAGTCATGAGTGTATTCAGCTATTGCTATCAGAGCTTTTCCATGGTGCATTAGTTTCTAAAGAGAGTTAAGGACAGCTGGGTGGCTCAGTGGATGGAGAGCCAGGTCTAGAGATGGGAGGTCCTGGGTTCAAATCTGGTCTCAGACACTTCCCAGCTGTGTGACCCTGGGCAAGTCACTTGACCCCCATTGCCTAGCCCTTACCACTCTTCTGTTTTGGCACCAATACACAGTATTGACTCCAAGATGGAAGGTGAGGGTTTAAAAAAAAAGATGGTTAAGAAATAAAATAGAGAAGCCATATCACAGCAACATATTGTAGACCACAGAGAGAAAAGAGAAATGCAGTTAGTGAATGAGTCATGACCCTTGGGTTCCTGGCATTGAGACGTCCCATAAGATCACTTAATCTCATTGGCCTCTTCAAAAAGAAATGTCTGTCTGCACACTTTCCAAGTAATTATTAACCCAAGAAGCTGACCACACAGCAGGCAGAAGATGAGAGAATAGTAGCACAACTTCCTTTCTTCAGCCCAAAACATGTCTCAGAGTAATTTCTGTAATGCGACCACTCAAACCTCAGAGGCCCGTGCAGACGCATGAGAATGATAGAAGGGATATGCAGACCACCCTTACAGGAAGTGCCTCTTAACGCTCACAGCTGAGTCTGAATTCTGGGGAGAATGGAGGGCTCGTGCCAGCACGCATGTCTCAAACTGAGCGACGTCCCTAATTCTTTTTAAAGAAATAAATTGACAAATACAACTTCAGAATCAGAGCTTCCCAGAAGAGATGACCTCGAAGGGCATTTATTCCAGCCCATCTTTGAAGAAGAATTCTGTCTAAAACTCCAAACAATTGAGCCCCAAATCCATGGAAGAGAAATTATGAGGAAATGGACAAGAGGATGTGGAGACATGAATCTCAGAGGTTCCGGACTACCATCTCAAGGTTCTTCATCAGGGTCATAAAACAGAGAATAATGAAGATTCTGAAGAAAAGGATTTGAGCTCTGAGGCATGTCATTTCCACAGCCATGACCTTCTTCACCTGCAAGTCACTTTGATAAATGCCTTTAGAGTTTTGACTGATTTACCTGGGACAAGGAAAAAACAATCAGCAGAATAAGTCACGGCACTGATAAATCTTTTATGGCCATTATAGAATCATGTATTTTTAAAAAATATATGAAACTATGAATTTTTGTTGCATATAAATTTTTAATGTGGGTTAAATTTAACAGAATGATTCCCATGCTACAATTATTTTTCACCACAGGTAGCACTAAGCAAAGTCTCCTCATACTTTGTTAAGCTCATTATAATGGTTTTACATTATGGAGCCGTTTCTCAACCACCTCAACTTTCATAACCTCCATTTTTCGCCTTTATCCATGCATAGTGATGCCCTATTCCTGATTTGACCACCAATTAAAATGGTTCCACCTCCAAGAATGATAATTATTAAATTACTCTTTTGGATGACAACCTCCTATATTTCCATCATACATCCTGCCTCACTCCTCCTCCACTTATATTTACTCCTTAACATAAATACCAGTTTCCATTCTCTTCAGTTAAATTCTGGGGAAGGGGGTGGTAGGAGCTAAAATTAGAGAGCTAAATGAGCATTTTCTCTGAGCTTTTTCAACACAATCCTCTAAACAACCTCAAAAAGCATGTCTAGCTGAATTATGAGTGGAGTAACCACTAGAATGTCACAGTGGGCTATTTTTTCTGCACAGGGCAGCTTAGGAGGATAGAAAGAGAGCTCTACAAATAGTAAAGTATAGTATAAGAAGCACAGGTTGTGGGATTTGGAGGCAGCAATGGCTGCAACAGGAAAGCTCAGTACACAAGCATGGTAAAACAATCAAATAGCTGCTGGTGAAAGAGATTGCAAGACACACCAATTCTAGCATGAGATGTTGGACTGAGCATATTTGGCATCTCTTTACTCTTCTGCCTTGGAGTCAGTACCCAGTATTGACTCTAAGACGAAAGGTAAGGGTTAAAAAAAAAGATAATCAAGACAGCTGCATTTTGTTTTTTTTAAAAATAATGATTTAACATCAATATTGAAAATGGCATAACATTCAAATTCATGGAGGAAAAATTAAATATTAGAGAAAGAAAAATAGAAGATTTCATTTTACCCTCTAGGATTGAGATGAATCTAAACAAAAAAAACAAACAAAAAAGAAGTTAAGGAGATAAATGGAATTTTAGAAAAGTTAGATATGGCAAAACTATAAAATATTGAACAGAAAGTATAATTACTTCTCAGTTGTACTTGGTACCTCCCCAAAAACTGATTATGTTTTAGGACATAAAATCCTCACAAACAAATGTAAAAAATCAGATAATTTTAAATTCACTTTTGAATTTTGACAATAAAAATTACATTCAATAAAGGGTCTTGGAAGCATACTTAAAAATTAATTGGAAACCAAATAATCAAATCCTAAAGAATGCGTATGCCAAAGAACAAATCATAGAAACAGTCAATTTCATTAAAGATAATTATAATAATACCAAAATTTGTGTAATACAGCAAAAGCAGTACTTGGGGAGATGTATATCTCTAAAAGCATACAACAATTTAAAAAAGATAAAGAGCAAATCAATTAATATGGCATGCAACTTAAAAAATAGAAAAAGAATAAATTTTAAAATATATAAATATTGATACCAAAACCAGAGAGAGCAAAAATAGGAAAAGTTAATTATAAATATCCATAATAAATGTTGATGCAGAAAATTGAAACAATATATATATCAGAGAGATTATAGTAATGTAGTAAAGATCATGCACTATGGTCAACCTGGACTTATACTAGGATTGCATGGCTGGTTCAATATTAGGAAAACTATAAACAAAATTGGCCTGATCAAAAACAATAATAACAAATTAATATAATCACTTTATTATATCAATAAATAATTTTAAAAATTGACAAAAATAGAATTCCAATTCCTACTAAAAGCACTATATAGCATAGGAATGAATGCAATTTTATTAAAATAATAAGTAGTAGTAGTCTCTCGGTAACCGAGGATGACTATTGTCTTTGTGCGCTTTCATCTGTGATGTAGATGAGTGTGCACAAAGACACTTGTGTGTGAAAGAGATTTAAGTGGAAAAGTTGTTGCACAGAGACAGTCCCACTCTCTCGGCGTTGGAAGCCTGGGTCCAGTGGCACGAAAAGTCGTTACACCTGGAGACTTTCTCAGCTGCATTGGATGGCCGTGTTGTCTTTTGTGCTCCAACACGCCCTAAGCACTCCATAGTGCTTTGCTGTGTCGCCATCTCAGCCGTTGAACCTTCTTATTGGTTTCTTCCGCCTGTTCCACCTAAGCAGTCTTCACATGCTGGGTGAACAAATCCCTGGTTCATCAGGGGTCGACGACCCGATGGTTACCCTCGCAAGGTTTAGCGGGCCTGTCAAAGCCATTGCCCGGGGTGTGGCTGCTGCAGCATGCTAGCAGCTACTGGCAGCCACAAGTGAGAGCTGGGTGTCAGGTGAGGGTCAGAGGCTGGAGAGCTGCCCTAAAAGGGCACGACAAGCCCTCCATGCTAGAGATACTATCCCTCCCTGAGCACCCCATACACCCCAAAAATAATAAGTAGTAGCAATCTAAAACCAAAAGCAAAAATGGACCTAATTTTTAAAAAGATAATCAAGACAGTTGCATTTTATCTTTAAAAATAATGAATTAACATCAATATTGAAAATGTCATATGTTATATGTTATCTGTAATAAAGTAGAAACATTTCCATTAAGATCAAGGATAAAACAAGAGTGTCCATTATCACCATTACTATTCAATATTTTACTAGAAATGCTAGTATGAAGATTGGATTTGTCTATCTCCTGATTGTAACAATGAAGGCACTTAGTTCTTCCTTTATTGTGAAGATTGAATTGTAATCCCCTATCTATTTTTAGATTTTAATCCCCAAAAGTGCTAACCCAGTATTTAAAATTTTACCAATTTACCAATTTTAACCACAAAAATGTGTGAACTAACTACAAAAAGTGTTAACTAACCACAAAAGGTGTGAACACCCATTTCATACATTCAGTGGGAAGTTCTGGAAAGGAGCATCTGCTGTGATTGATAGATGTAAAATTTAGGGGAGGTGACACAAGAAAAAAAGATCTTTAAATAGAGGAAATAGAGGCACACAGAAAAATGAAGGATTCAGTCACTGAGAGTTGGACTGGAAGAGACTCACTGGGGCTTGGAGTGAAGAGTCACTTGGAGCTTGAGGGAAGACAGACACTTGAGGAGAGACTGGAAGACAGACACTCAGACCTGGAGTGAAGATACTTGGCTGTGGAACTAGACCCCTGGAGGAGCTGGTGCAGGAGACCTCAGACTGCTTTCTTTTTAGACGGTCACCATGGTGAGTGTAAAGGCTGACTTAGTTTCCTTGCCTTTCTGGAGGTATGAACCTTTGAGAAAGGTCTATCGTCTTGAGACTCCTTTCCCCTGGCTGGGGCCTGAGAATTTCTACCTGGCTCAGAGGAAGCGAGAGCTTTCTCTCTTTCTCCCCTTTTCTCTCTTCCTTAATATCTTCCCTCTATTGTAAATAAACTACATAAATTCCATTTACTTTAGTAATTCATTTGGGGATTTAGAAACTAAATCCCTGGTGACCACCAATTAATTATTAAGCCCAAACATAAAAAAATTAACACTAGTCATAGCAATAAGATAAAACTATCCCTGCTATCATTTCTTATAGCATGTTACTATTCCATCATATTCATACACCATTACTTATTTGTAGAATTCTTTGGTATCACAAAAAGAAGTGGTAAAAACATTTTTGTACATATGATATGGATCCTTATCTTTTTCTTTGCTGTCCTTGGGGTATGGACCCAGAAAAAGTATCTCTGTGTCAAAGGGAATGCAAAGATGTATAGGCCTTTGAGCATAGTTCTTCATTTTTCTGCAGAAGTTTGACTACCTGTTCATAGTTCACCCAACAATACATTAGTGTACCTAATTTCTCACATTCCCCTCATCATTTACCATCTTCCTTTTCTGTCATCTTAATCAATGTAATGACTGTGATGTAGCATTTCACAACTATTCTATTTCATATGACTACTGATAGTTTTCATTTCTTCCAAAAACTTCCTGTTAATGCACTTTGATCATTTATCAATTGGGGAATGGCCCCTGTTTTTATAAATTTGACTCCTTTCTTTTTATTTTTGAGAAATCAGAATTTGATCAGAGAAACTTAATATAAATTTCTCCCCTCTTCACCCAGTTTCCTATTTTTCTTCTAATTTTGGCTGCATGGGTTTTGTTTGGGCAAAAGCTTTTTTTTTAATCCAAGCAATCAAAGTTATCCATTGTATCTCTCCTGAATCTCTTCATCTTTTGGGGGGATATGAATTCTTTATCTAGAGATCTGACAGAAAATTTCTTCTATGCTCACCACTTTTCTTTATATCATCCCTTATGACTAAATTATTATCCATTTGGAGTTATCTTAACAAATAATGTGAGATGTTGGTTTATGCCTAACTTCTGCCAGGCCACTTTCCAACTTTCCCAACAACAGTTTTTGTTTTTTTGTTGGTTTGCTGGTTTTTTATTGAAGATCTCCTATAACACTTCTTTCTCCACTTTAGCAAAGAAAAGAATTTTGACACGAGCTCATTATTTCCCTTCCTCCACCCTCCAAAACCCTCATACATATCCCCTATTCCATCCTCCTTGGCTCTATTTTGGAAAAAGAAGTTGGTCATCTTTTCCAAGCTTAATTTCTCCATTTGTACTCTTTATTTCATTCATTTACAGTCCTCCAGCATTAATAGTTATCATTTATGTTATGCTATAATATTTGGTAAATGATTTATAAATTTTATCCCATTTTACTCTCAAAACAAGCATTATCTTCAATTGACAGAGAAGGAATCTGAGGAAGACAAAAGTGAAATGAGTAACCCAGCATTACAAATCCAGTAATCATCTGAGATGTGATTTTAAAATCAGGTCTTTCTGACTCCCAAGTTAAGCATTCTATCCACTGGGACAACTAGATGCTTAGAAAAATTTAACTCCTGTATCATCATTTATCTTTCTTTTATGTAAATTCCCACCTCATCCTAAAATGACAATAATTTTATTTTTTGAATTCCTCCTTCCCTACAAAAATGCCTACAGTTCCCCGTCTTTTAAATAGATCTTGCTTTTTAAAATGTTGGGGTTTTTTTTATGTGATTACCAAGTTGATATTCCTAAAGCACAGATCTAACTTGTCACTCTGCTGTTTACATATCTTTATTTTTTTAAACCCAATATGACTCTAAGACAGAAGGGCAAGCATAAAAAGGTTAAGTGATTCACATAGGTCACACAGCTAGGAAGTGTCTGAGACCAGATTTGCACATGTTTTGCTTTTAAGCTAAAAGGCAAACTTCTTCATTTGGCTTTTAAAGCCCTCTACCATCTGTCTCTAATTTTTCTTTCCAGATTGATTCCACATTAGGTTCACTCATGCATTCTACATCCCAGGAAAATTGAACTACTTTCATTTCTCCATCTATAATTGACCATATCGCACATATGTGCCTTTGCACAAGATGCTTCTTATTCCTCAAAAGTTCCATTTACTAAACTTTTCCTCTTATAATCAACATCTCCTTAAAAAGTACTGTACAAATATGAGCTTCTGTTCCCAGAACCATTCATATTCCTCTGATTGTTAATGCCCCAATTTAGATACTTTATATTAATTCTGCATATATTTTCTACTGAATTATCTATATAGATACTGCTTTCTCCAAGGTAGTGTGAATTTTAAAACTACTCCACCCTACTTAGACTGTACTTTAGAAGATCTAATTTAGCTATTTCCTGATTAGTAACAATGGAGATACTTGGTCTAACAGAATCAAGTCTTGGGAACTCTACATTGCTCCACCCTACTTAGTTTAACAAGTTCAGGAATATCTGCACCATACTCAAAGATTAAGTATCTGAGAAAATGGCCTTCAACAGACATATGCAGAAACAGCAGATAGACCCCTGTCCTAAATCAAGCTAAGCTAACATTGGTACAGATAAGACGCAGGAAAGTGATGTAAAACCGTCTATTTAGGGCACATCAATTCCTCTCTTCGGCCTCTTTTCCCAGAGAGGTGTCTCTGGCTGGCAGCGTGCTAAGTGTTCCTTTATCTTGGCATGGTGGCAGCTATTTGTCTGGGTTTTGCTTGTGAGTTTGACCTTGAGCTAATTCAGGTTCAGGCATCTTGGCTGAGTCCTCTTGAAGTTCAGGCTGATTCCTACCTCTTTTACTCTCCAAAACCTTACCTTCTAGAGCTTCTAATCTTCCTGCCCAGCACAAGCCAGGCGGGAGAAATCCTACACCCTTTTCCTTCTCCCTTCTTCTTTAATTTCTTTCCACTATATTAATTAAATCACCATAAATTTCCAGACTGACTTGGGTAATATTTTTTTATTATTTGAGATATCCATGGTGACAAATAATTAATATAGTTTAGGTCACAACACTAAAATTATCCTTTACAGTAGAATGCACATTTCTTTAGAGCAGGGATGCTTCTTGGTTGTTTTTCCTGTAAACACTTAGAACCCAGAGCAATGCCTGTTTCAGAGTGAGAACTTAATAAATGATTGTTTAATTGGATTAACTAAATTGAACACATAAAAATATGAATTAAGAAGACCTAGAAAACAACAATGAAAATCAAGAGTTTCTATTAAAATTGTTCATATAATCATAGAGTTGGAGCTGGAAGTGACCTTAGAAGTCATCTAGTCTAAATTCTCTCATGTTACTGATAAATAAAGTGGGACATAGGAAATTAAATGACTTGCCCAAGGTCTATAGTGTCAGAGACAGGAATACAGCCAAAGTCTCTGGTTTTAGATTCTATACTATACTATATTATACTATACTATACTATACTATACTATACTATACTATACTATACTATACTATACTATACTGTAGAAAGACTAGTACGCTAAGAAGTAGGAGAGTTGGGGTTTAGTCCTGCCTCTGCCACTAACTTAATCTGTGACATTAGACAAGTCACTTCCCCTTTCTGGTGCTTAATTACCTCACTAGCAAAATGAGGGAGTAAGACTAAATGACTTTTCCCTTGCCTCAAACTATACAATATCATCTTTGTTTACAAATATTTAAATCATGATATAATCTGATGAATTTTGACCAATAAAGGCAAGATGATATGTATGGTAAAAGTAGGATATTTTTTTAATTTAGGGTTTAAAGTTTATTGTAAAGTCCTTTGGAATGCACAGGGAAATAATTAACAAATTTATGAATTAGTGGCCACTATTGGACTTAAAAGACCTTTTGATGTGGAATAAGAATATCTGAATTCAAAATCTCATTCTGTTATTTACTATATATGTTACCTTAGGTAAAACTTTTACTCTCTCAAAGCCTCAGTTTCCTCATCAGTAAAATTTGATGATCCATAAAGCCTTCTCCAAATTAATCTTCATAGACTCAGATTTTTAGTTGCAAGTGACCTGAGTGGTGTAATATTTATTGAGGAAGAGATGGGGAATTGGAAAAATGGGGGATGTGGAAGGTTTGTAGCAGGGTATGGAGGAGTTGAGGGGAGAGAAGGAATATTGCTCAGTGAAGCAAAGGAGAGAGATGCCCCCTGCCAAGAGGAAGCAGCAGGGGTCTGATAAGGACTGTTTGTCATTGAATGACTGAACTGATGTTCAGCTCCCTCTATGCCCCAGAAAAGATAGTCCACTTATCTGACTGCGAATACAAATGAGATAAAGTTGAATAACCAGTTTGGATTGGAGAGATATCAGGAAAGAGGGAAGAGGGATGTCCCTAAATAAGGTGGAGTCTTCCTCAGCTTTGGAGCTAAGGCCAGGCCTCACAGGCTGGTGGAGGGTTTTTCCCACACCCGTCTACTCTATATCTGTGTTAGCTTTGTCAAATTCAGAAACTTAGCAATAGACAGCAAGCAACCAAGGAAAGTTCTAACTTTCGCAGCTGATTGGGCCTGTGTCTTCGGGCTGAACCAAGAAGAGGCACTGCGAATTCAGACTGGGAAGCCAACACTCCTCCCACCTCCAACACCAGGAAGGAAGGAAGCCCGGCAGGAAGGAAGTGCTAGTCACAAGACTCAACTGCCACTCCCAGTTGCCCCTTCCCCCACCAACTGTCAGTCTTGACAATTTCTTCTCTCTAGATATTTCCATTGTTGCTTATTCCAACACAGTGGCAGAAAGTCCAGAACTTGTTCTTGTTTCCTTTCCACAGTGGTCATCAAGACCAATCTTCTCATTTTACAGATAAAGGAATTCAAACACTTAAAACTCAGTGATATTGTGTCTTTTTATTTTTTTGGTTGAAGAGTCATAAGAAAGGTTGTAATATATATGGATTATACCTTTAGCAAGTACCAACTAACTCTAGCAGCTCAGTCTAGATTCTCAGGAGAATGAAGCCCATGATTGATTCTAGTATATAAATCCCAAACTAAGAGACTGAAGTCTTTCTATTAAAAAAAACCCCTTACCTTCTGTCTTAGAAGCAATACTGTATATTGGTTCTAAGGCAGAAAAGCAGTAAGGGCTAGGAAATGGGGGTCAAGTGACTTTCCCAGGGTCACACAGCTAGGAAGTGTCAGAAGCCAGATTTGAACCCAGGACCTCCCATCTCTGGGCCTGGCTCTCAATCCACTGAGCCACCCAGCTGCCCCCCTTCTCTAAGTCTTTCTTAAGCAATAAATTCAACTTCAGAATCAGATTCCCAGAGTTGGAATCAACCCTAGATATCATTCATTCCAGTCCATCCTTGAACAAGAATTTTCTCTTCAAACTTCCCAACAATCCAGATTCTTTCTGAAATTCTCCATTAAGAGAAATGTTAAATACTTGGTTCCTTCTAAATAAGAACATCCCACTTTTTAAACTATTCTCTTAGCATGTATAATCAAAGAGTTTCCCTTGTAAGAGGTATCAGCTGCTATTCCATTTTGGGGAAAGAGACTTCCTCGGTACCATTTTGTATTAGCATCTCTTTCCAAATTACTGCCTCTCTTTGGTGTTTCCCATTACAACAAATGATTTTCCTCTAAAACTTATAAAATTAAAGGAGTCATTGGCCTCAGAACCAATAAGTCAGTATTCTCTTTGTAAAGAATTTTAATTACATTCTTAATCATTACAACTCTTTGCCAAGTTCTGTTTAGTCTCAATACTGAATTCCAAGAATGATCTATATCATTAATTTATGAAGTATAGTCTGGGAATCCCTGGTTCCTTGTACAAAAATTCTCCTTTGAGGGGATCTCATCCTTCTACAGAATGTGAATTGTTACACTCAGCCTCTATTGCTTCATGGATCTTTGTATCAGTCAGCTCACTAGATGAACTGAGGTATGGGAGAACTGTCTCTGAATGAATTAATAGATGAACAATAGACAACCAACCTCACACTTGTCCCATGGACAATATCCAAATGGAGTGGAAGAAGGCTTTCTAGAATTGGTGATCAGGTCTTAGAATGGGGTTTTAAACGTTTGGGGCTCTTGTCCTCTTAGATTTCAAAGGTTCTTCTGAGGAACCACAGGGTTTCTCATTTCACTCCCCTGAAAAACACATACCTGAGCCTATGGAGAGGCATCATTGATTATTAAAGGGAACTCACAACTGTATTCAGATATTAGCAGAGATTTTCAGTGGTACATAGAGGATTTGGCTGCTATCAGAAGAGTCAAGACATCAAGTCCATGAGCTAATTAGGTAGAGAGACCTGATGGAGCCATCACAATAGGAAAACTGGCAGGGGCTAAGACAATTCCCTAAGGTCCTACACAAAGTGATTTCCCATAATGTAGCTTGGAATCATTTGATTTTTTTTTAAGTATTTCTCCCCTGAAATAGGTTCTGATCAAGGACACATGTGATACCCAGTGGAATTGTGCATGGGCTATAGGAAGGCGGGGGAGGTAGGGGAGCTAGGGATAGAATATGATTCTTATAATCAAGGAATAATGTTCTAAATTGACTAAATAAACTTAAAAATATATATTTCTCCCTTAAAGGGGAGTGGTTGATGTTAAGTGTAATTGGGGGTCAAAGTGATATAAAAAAGGGGGAGTCAAGAAATAAGGCAGAACTATGAAGCATTAAAAGTACATAGAAAAAGAGCATAAAAATTTCCAAAGGGGACATGGACAAGCAGGAGAGTCTTATTACATATTAAATAAATAGTTTAAAACTACAAATAATAGTAATTCACAGATTCATACACAATCTTCTTTTTATGTTTTTGTAAACTAAAATGTTCTTGTTTGTTAATACTTAAATTCATAATAAAAATAAAGTTTCCACACATGCTCCATTTAACAATCCCTAAGAAAATTATGTGCCACGTTGAAGGTGAGGAAGTAATACAACTTCCTTTACCTAGCCCACTTCACTAATAGCAACTAATAGCTTCCTTAATCCCACCAGCCTCAGAGAGAGAATCTCTGCTTCTTTTGGTAACTGAATCTTTCATTATATCCTGAAAGTTGACAGGTGAGTCACTTTTTTTTTTAACCCTTACCTACTGTGTATTGGCTCCAAGACAGAAGAGTGGTAAGGACTAGGCAATGGGGGTCAAGTGACTTGCGCAGGGTCACACAGATAGGAAGTGTCTGAGGCCAGATTTGAACCTAGGACCTCCTGTCTCTAGGCCTGGCTCTCAATCCACTGAGCCACCCAGCTGCCCCCTAGGTGAGTCACTTCTAAGGCAAATTACTCCTGATTCTAGTATCAGTCTGGATTCTGATCAGATCAGATGAAGGGGCAATCCAGTTTACTTCCTTCAAAACTGTACCAATTAAAATAACTACCTTTGTGACTCTTTAGAAAGAGCTAAATTCAAACACTCAAATTCAGAATCTGAAATACTTAGAGGTAGAAGAGATCTATTTTGTCCGATACATGAACAACAATCTCCTTTGCAATATGGAGAAGATTATACAAAGGAAATCAGTTAAAAAGTGCTGGTTCAATCATAGTGTGATGAGAAGAGGCT
This sequence comes from Monodelphis domestica, assembly GCF_027887165.1. Lineage (NCBI taxonomy): Eukaryota > Metazoa > Chordata > Mammalia > Didelphimorphia > Didelphidae > Monodelphis > Monodelphis domestica. The sequence continues at coordinate 18,077,810 of NC_077232.1, read as the reverse complement.
GCTGTCTGTCCTTCAGTCAAAGTGACCAAATAAATATACCAAAGATGAAGATAGACATTAAAGATAGAAGGAAAGGATTTCAATGCAGAACTGGATGATTTTGAATCTCATTACTAAGAACAAAAAGAAAGAACATCCACAGAAAAGGCCTTTGTCTTTATTTCTACAGTGTCACTCAGTAAAATTAGAATTTTTATTTCCATCTCTGAAAAATAAATATGGACAACATCATAAATTAAAGGCAGAAGACTGACTTTGTAGTGAGGAAAATTCTGTCACCATTTGGCTTCTGACTTCCTGTGTGATCATAAGGAATTCACTTGATCTATCAGTGCCCCCAGGCAGTCCTCCAAAAATGCAAGTTATAAACAAGTCCCACATCTATCTGAGTAGAAAGAGATGCCTCACTGGTAGCATCCTGTGTCAAAGAAACCAGGAGTACAGAACAAAACAAAATTCAGGGAGAATAGGAATTTGCTCTTCTGTAACACTTTACTCACAGCCACCACTTGAGATAGGTAGTACAAGTATTTTGATCCCCAAGGCATTTAGTACATATACTAAATTACTTAAGAAAGGTCCTAAAATGAGCACAAAGGCAACTTCTAGTCCTAGTTCTTTTTGTGGTACCAAAGAATTGGACGAATAAGTAATGGTGTACAAATGTGATGGAATAGTAGCATGCTACAAGAAATGATAGCAGGGATCGTTTTGTCCTATTGCTATGACTAGTGTACCTCTATCTACAGTAACAGCTGGATCTCTTTAGGAAATGAAGTGATTTTTTTTTCAACTTCAGAAAGTATCATGGGCTAAGGGATGGAATTGTGGGAAATGGTTTCATTTCCCCAAATTCCCACGAACTACAAATTGGAGACTTGGTAGTTGGAAACCTACAGGGGAAGATGTTTTGCAGGAATCTAGCTTTCTTGATCCACAAAGGGAATGGTCTGTGGAGATATGTGTGCTGTGATTGCATAAATGAAGAGGGAAAACACTTATTAGGTTTGATGCTCAATTAAAAAGATTAGACGAATGAAGACTTCGCCCTTTCAGAAATTTTAAAGAAAGATTTTTTTACCTCCTTATTCCTCAGGCTATAGACCAGAGGGTTCAACATAGGAATGACCATGGTATAGAAGACAGATGCTATTTTGTCAGTATCCATGGAATGACTAGAACTGGGTTGTAAATACATGAAGATTGCTGACCCATAGAATATGAACACTGCTGTAAGGTGGGAAGTACAGGTGGAGAAAGCTTTCTGTCGACCCTCGGCTGAACGCATTCTCAGGATGGCAATAAAGATGAATAAGTAAGATAGCAAGATGACTAAAATGGAAAAAATGACATTGAATCCCACTACAAAGACGATAATCAATTCACTAGTGTGTGTGTCAGAACAGGAGAGAGCCACAAGTGCTGGGAAATCACAGAAAAAGTGATGGATCACATTAGAACTACAGAAGTCAAAACTAAAGGTGTCTCTTGTGTGAATGGAAGAATTCAGAAAACCACAGACATAGGAACCAATGGCTAGACTCACACACACTTTGGATGTCATGGTGGTCATGTAATGGAGAGGTTTACACACAGCCACATGGCGATCATAGGCCATTGCAGCCAAGAGATAACTTTCAACAGTGGAAAAGGCCACAAAGAAGAAAAACTGAGTGGCACATGCATTGTAAGAGATGACTTTGTCCCCCGTGAGGAACCCTGCCATCACCTTAGGAGTAATAGCTGTGGAATAGCCAAAATCCATGAGAGAGAGATTACTGAGGAAAAAGTACATAGGTGTGTGGAGGTTAGAATCACAGAAGATCAGGACTACCATCCCTAGATTCCCCACCAAAGTGATGAGGTAAATGACCGTGAACATTATGAAGAGGAGGACCTGAAGCTCTGGGGCATCTGTTAATCCTATAAGGATGAACTCATTCACTTCTGATCTGTTCTCCATGATCAGCCTTTGAAAGTTGGATCAATGATCTGTAAAAAGAAAGAAATTATTGGAAGAATCAATCCAATGCAGTAAATCATGTCTGGACATAAACCATTGTCAGAAACATACCTTGAATGAGAGGTAAATCTGGGTATCTGAAGGATAAGGAAGGATTGGGGTGACTATCAAGGTAACTGTACAAAGTCATTCTAATTCATTATTAACAGATCTTTTTCTATAAAAAGACTCTTGTATATTCTTTCCTAATTTTTTTTTGGTCTACTATATTCATCCATTCCCAAAACACTACATCACAACTTAAGGTGGGCGTATGCCATGTTTCTGGGGAAATCTAACATGAAAAGAAGTGTTCTAATGGTAGGGTTGGAGGCCTATGTCTTCCTCATGAACATATTTCACTCTGATCAGGAGTCATGTAACTTGGGTCTGGCTAATAAGCACCATCTTTGTGAATCTGGGCTGAGGTCTCATCCAATGAAATCTTCATGTGAACTTTGGAGCATTTATTGACATTCTGTAACTGGTTCTTGTCTGTAATCATGTGGTGGAGGAGAATCTTGTTTATTAGCTACAGAACTGAAACTGAGGATTAGTTCAAAAGACATTATATGGGCTTTGACAGGGCACAAGAATGAGCCACTAGAAGTTTGGGAGCTGAAGTCCATGGTAGATTTTGTTTGGAAGCCAAATAGCAAAAAGTTCTGATTTATTTCCTGAGCTAGGACAATGTTGGTAGAAATAAAGACTTTTCCATTCTTTATCTATGTTTCTGTTGGAAGTGAACTTGTCAGAGTGTATACTACATGTAAACTAATCTCATTTTGAGCTCACTCTACCCAGAGACTGAGATGGTATAAAAGAGAGTGTGCCTCTGGGTGCTGGGGACAGGGAGATGTCTATACTTTTGTTCTTACTATATATTCAGAGTAAATATGCTTTTCTACAACTGATGGATGTTAACTGGTTAAGTGATACTTGGAAACTAATTTCTGATGGATAACATTAGAAGGAAAACCCTGGGATGGGAGCTTGAACTGATCTAATTGGAGAATCACCCTCCATTGTCCCTCAGGAGTACTCTGGAATCCTGAGAGGAAGATGGAGAGTAAATGTAGAGTATCACTACAAACTAATTATTGAATTTAATTAAGGAAATAAATAAAGGACAGGGACAAGAAAAACAAGGAAAGACTGACTCAAAAGATTAAAGGAAGTTTCCAGTGGAGATTTATAAACACTAAAACCAATGTTTTTGTAATGTAATTGTAATTCCTTTGCAATGAAATGAAATTCAACTTAGATCAGGGATTTATTAAATAACTTACAGTATATAATTTACTTTCCTAAACACTAGGGTATAGAAAGTCAAAAACAAAGCAGTTTTTACCCTCATGGGAGCTTATATTCTATTAAGAAATGCAGAATATACATAAATTAGCATATAGTATTCTTATGTAATATTTAACTATAATAAATCATTGCTGGCCTGACCCCATTCATCCAAAAGGAATCTTGGCACAACCTTTCTCACCCCAGCAGAAATGTTTTTTTTCCATTAGAGTAGAGGGTTGGTGGCTTAGAACAACTCTGTTTCCCAAAGACTAGGAACTCCCCTCTCTCTTCTCTGTCTCTCCCCTGTGCATCCATAATCATTGCATTAATCTATTGAGTTTGGTTAGTGAGGATTAACTGAATAAGAATCTCTCCAAAGTCCTATCAACTAGAAAACTATGCCTTATCCCCCAATCTGCTGTATTTCATGAAGTTCTAATTTCATTATGAAGTATTGGTATGTTTTGATTCTTCATGTAGTATGTCACTCTTTTTTGATACAGTTATTATCTTTATTAAACAGATACAACTCCACAGCTTTTCCTAGTAGTAGGTCACCCCTACATAGTATAATAAGAATGCTCTGAAACGTGAATTCTAGGGAGATAATTCAATTATTTATTTGACCACAGCCAATTCCTATGGCCATTCCAACTGTGAGAAGGCAAAACAGTGTAGGAAATAGAAGACAGTTTCCATCTGGTATTTGCTTCATGGCATCAACTAAGAATATGGTGAAGAATTCGGTAATCCCATATGTAGGCCTTGAGTCTTCCTTGTGGTGTGATAAATTGGACTTGGAACTCACTGTAGGCAGAAGCTCCAAAGCTGGTGGTTTTTTTTTTCTTTCACTACCTTTTAATAATATGGGTTTCCTATACAATGTTACAGGACAATCCTGAGAGACTTATGAGAAAGAATGCTATCCACATTCAGAGCAAGAACTGTGGGAGTAAAAACACAGAAGAAAAACAACTGTTTGATCACAGGGGTTGATGGGGATATAGACTCTAAATGATCACCCTAGTGCAAATATCAATAATATGGAAATAGGTCTTGATCAACAGCACATGTAAAACCCAATGGAATTTCAAGTCAACTACTGGGGAGAGGGGGGAATAGAACATGAATCTTGTAACCATGGGAAAATATTCTAAATTAATTAATTAAATAAAATGTTCCAAATTAAATAATAATAATATGGGTTTCTATGCATCACTTCATGGCAAGCTCATCTGTTAGGGAACAGGGAGACTGAACTGATAACCTAATAAGAATCCTATGACCCTTCACTCCTAATATCTATGACCTTCTGTTCCACAGTGTATGTTTTCTGAGAGTTTACTTGCCTTTTCACTCTCCTTAGCTTTTTGTCTTTATTGGCAGGGCTAATCCCATTTATGACTTCTCTACTATACCCCCCCCAAGATCTTTATTGGAAAGATAATCTCATCATCATCAATCTCATATCAGATCCCATCAACTTTGGGACTCCACCTAACACTTATCACTACCTTTTGGCACCCCTGATTGTAACATGGAGTCATGAAGTCAAAGGCTCCATTGAAGGAGGGAGCTCAGCTCAGAATATATGCTAATTTCTCACTGGCTCCACTACTTTGGGACTTCACTGAATTTTCTACTATGGTCCAGTCTCTGGTACCTTCCCCAATATACCCCTGTCGCCCTGCTTTTCAGCTTTCTTTTGTACATTGTCTTCCCCCCATTCAATTGTAAGTTTCCTGTGCTCAGGGACTGTCTTTTTTCATATGGGTAGCCCCAGCACTAAGCTCCACAGTGCCTGGCACACAGTAAAGTGTAGTAATAAATAGTTTATTGTAGTAAATATAGTGATAAGTGTTTATTGACTAACAGCTGGTATCTCCCATGGTGTATAGCTATTTTTACCTCCAGTTTCATAAACAGAACATGACTCGAATAACCTCATTGGTCTCTCCTCCTTATCCCTCTCCTCTCCAATTCATTCTATATACACACAACAGTGAGAATCCTCAAATGCATCTCAAACCATACTACTCCTTTGTTCATGATGCTCCAGTGCCTTCTTATGACTTTTGGCATCAAATACCAACTCCTCTCTAGTTTGAGTCTCATTTTCTGTACTGTTTTCATATATGTTTCATATATGTTCACTGGAATACTCTACCCTCGAGCCAAACTGCCCAGTTGCACTCTATCCTCTAAACATCGTGAGTTCTTTGCTCTCCCTTACACGGGACATTCCATCTTTCATTTCAATGACTTTGTACAAACTCATATCCCCTTTGCCTGGAACAAACTCCCAATTTTCCTTAACCTCTTTTTTTTTTAACCTTCACCTTCCATCTTGGAATCAATACTGTGTATTGGTTCTAAGACAGAAGAGTGGTAAGGGCTAGGCAATGGGAGTCAAGTGACTTGCTCAGGATCATACAGCTGGAAAGTGTCTGAGGCCAGATTTGAACCTAGGACCTCCCATATCTCTAGGTCTGGCTCTCAATCCACTGAGCCACCCAGCCGCCCCCTCGTTAACTTCTTAAAACCCTTTTCTAGCCTCTTTCCAAATTTAGCAACAGTGGTTCTTCAAACATGAAGCCTTTCCTTATATACCCAATTGCTAGTTCCTCAATGGTCCCCACACCCCCAAAAAAAACTTGTATTTACTTTGTTATTCTCTATATACTTCAAAAGTATGCCTTAAATCTCTTAGTATAGACTTAAGTGATAAAAGTTTCAAGTACTTAAACTATTTAAGATTTAAGTCATTTAAGCTAGTCTACACTGAGACTTTTGAGGTACCTTGTATAAGTATAAATTATAATATTTTGTCTTCATATGTCCCAGTATGAAAAGCAGAACTTGGTAATGGATCAGAGCCAGGAAGTCCTGAGTTCAATTCTCACTTCTGACTCAGCAACTTGAAGACAGTAAATTGCAAATCCCTATACCAACAAAATGACAGATCTAGTATTTAGCCTTAGACCTACCCCTAGAGCCAAGGACAGCAACTTTGAGAAAGTTTCTGGCTGAGAAGCACCAGCATAAGGTACATAAAGGCACAGTGCTTTGTCACCTAACCTAGTCTCCTCTTCCTTAATACAGTAACCTGACAGAATTCTTCTTGTGCATCTTCAGAGGCTTTCACAAAGCTTTCACTGCCTTGTGAGTCAGTCTGTCCTACTGTTGGACAACGTAAATGGTCACCAATTATTTCTTTATACCAAGTTGAAAACTACCTTCCTAAAGTTCCAGCAATCTCCATACTAAGCTGTGCCTCTGGGTACATCTTCCTTCCTAGTCTCTTCCACTGGGGCTCTTCTAGTCCCTCAATTATCCTGAGGACCTCCTATTCCCATGTGCTGTTTTAGGTCATCAATCAGCTGAAGCCTTAGCCTGGGTCTCCATCAATGCACCTCTAAGCCAGACCATGTAAAAGATCTGTGAATCTATGAATAAATTTAGGAAGGCAAGTTAAATGAAGGCGAAATTTTTTTGTCCCAGACCTGGGATGTCATCCCAGTATGGAGTTCCTCATAGGGAAGTTGTCTCCATTGACGCAGATCAGCAACCAATCTGTTGTTTCCTGATACACTGAGACTTTAAGTACTGGCCCATCATCACACAGCTAGTTTGGGTCAGATACTTGAACCCAGGGCCTTCTGACTCAAAAGAAAAATAGCATAGTAAAGAGAATCATGGGACAAATATTGGATTTGATCTCAAAGGACAAGTATTTGAATCAAACAAGTCAATTCACTCCTCTAAGCCCAAGAGCCTTCTCTGTAAAATGAGTAATTTATACATACTGACCTCTGAGGTCCCTTCCAGTTCTAAATCTAAGCACCTCTCTATAAGATTGCTACCAACATACAGTGGAGCGAATCTCAAGTCCTTAGTCAGAGAATGACATCATTCATTGTGACATCTAATTGGGGTCCAATGAAGAGTGACTTCTACGTTTCTATCTCTCCAGTCTCAAGAGCAGACTAAATGGAATTGTTATCTTGGTAGTGGCCAATCTCTCAAGGGTCAGCTCTAGAATCAACTCTTCAGGCCTCGCAGGCTCCTCCTGTCTTTCTCACTTCTCTACTGGCTTCTCTCCACATGCTTGCTCTATTTTTCCTCATTTTTACCCCTCTACTTATCTCTCCCTCTTCAGAACTGTTACCCCTCCAAATTTACCCAACCTTCCTCTCCATGGCGTCTATTTCCCCTACAGTTCATATCTGCCCACTTGACTTTTTGTCTGAATCAATGGCAGTGTCAATGCAGCCTTCAGAGAATGAGCTCTTATTTTTATCACTATATATATATATATATATGCCATTTGACAAGGAGGAGACTTCTATGTGGGTATGAAAAACAGAAAGAAAATCTACTTAGAAGTCCTGTTTTATTCTGTTTAAACTTGCTTTGAAAATGTCCTTTCTGGGGAAAAAAAGAGAATATGTTCTTTTCAAAAATTAGAAAGGTAGTTTAAACTGCTAGAATCAATCATGTGGGGTTATAGAGGGAATTACATGCAAATGTCTACAGGATGTGTTTTGGTTTCTTTTAGATAATAAAGATGAGTAGAGATTGGGAAACCACAGGCTAGTTTTTGGTAGATCTTTGGTATCAGCTACTTTTTTTTTTAAACCCTTACCTTCTGTCTTAGAATCAATACTGTGTATTGGCTCCAAGACAGAAGAGTGGTAAGGGCTAAGCAATGGAGGTTAAGTGACTTGCCCAGGGTAACACAGATAGGAAGTGTCTGAAGCCAGATTTGAACCAAGGACCTCCCATCTCTAGGCCTGATTCTCAATCCACTGATCTACCCAGCTGACCCCTGCTACTTTTTTTTTAAACTTCCCTCTATGCAAATAAATTCCCCTTAAGCTTAATAAGGTTCATTACACAAATTAATAAGTCTATATTACTGAACTCGTGGCAATGAAAAGAAAGACCAGGAAACTTGTTTTCTTATTTGACAACAGCTGTAGAATATTATACATATTATCAGACATCGATGGCATAAAGGTTAATTTTGCTCAATTGAACTACATTTTTTCCTTTCTTTTTAAAGTTATTTTTCAAAGCATAACTTTCTAGGTGGGAAAGGGGAGATATTTGGAAAGAGAGATGATGTTAAAATGGATATTTTTAAGAAAAAATAGGAAAGACCTTGTAATTGATGCTAGAGGTGAATGATTTCCACCAGTGGTACTAGAGACAGGTGTGGCAGAGGATTTAATAAACTCTAAAATAGAATATTTCACTTCTTGTTTGGACCCTGACACTAATTTGTTGTGTGGCCGTGGGCAGGTCATTCCCTTCTCTGGGCCTCAGTTCTGCACACCTATAAAATAAGAGTGTGAGACAAAAATGGTCTCTTCCATCTCTGATACTGAATTGTATATACAACTAAGTAAAAAATCCAATAATAATCTAATGTCATATCTTCGAGTGATAAAGCCAAATCAACAGTCTTTAAAATAGCAGAAGAAAAAGGGCAAAAAAGTCAGACTGCAGAATTCATTATGAAGTACTTGTAAAGATCCAAAGGAACAAATATTAATTATGTGAATTAAAGATTACTGGTCAAGGGGAAGACAATGGTATTTTGGGTGAAAAGACATGGATTCAAATCCTAGCCCAGTTTGCTACTATTTATATAACCTTGGGCCAGCCAGTCACTTAGTCTGTCCTAGACCTCTGTTTTCTCATCTAAATGATCTCTAAGGTTTCTTACAGCTATAAATACTGTAATCTACCTAATGATACCCACAGCCTCAAAAGTATGTACATACAAGTTTTAAAGATGGGCTTTTGAGCTCGCTATACCTTCCCGAAGTCATGGCTTCTCTTTTTTTTCTTTTCCCTGGCACTACTATTATGAATACAGGTAAGATCTATGACTTTCATCTGATCTGGGGATTAACTATTACAAGGATTATAATAACTGAGACCTACCTGAGTCCTTTGTGATAGAGAACAGGAGTCCAAGGAGAAGAGAGGCAGAACACCTTCATGTAGGAGCCCAGCCCAGGAAAGAGGACCTGTTGTAGGAGCTCTATCCTCAGGACCAGAGCTGAATGTTCAACATTCTCCAAGTCCTAGGTTCTGACCCATAGCCATTGTTGTTGAATGATTCTTGGTCTGAGCAAAGTCATAGCTGAACTAAGGCATGAGAAAACTATTTCCAAATGAACAAATAAACAATCTATCACAGACCACCTGACTCCATATTTGAACCACTGAAATTGAGCCCAGATAATGGCAGAATGGGATTTCAAGACTAGAGGATGAGGTTATGCCACCATGGGAGAATAAGTTCCCTGGGGGTTGATGGATCCTCTGAGGACCTCCCTCCCTCTACTCTAGCTACTCTTCAGAAGAAGTATTTATACTCCCTAGTCTATGGGGACCCAACCCTGATTGCTGAAGGAAATCATGGATATGTTCACAATTATTAGTTATTCTTCATGGCACACAAAGATCATGGCTCTTCAGAGAAGAGTCAAATAATAGAGGACCTACAATAATTAGGTATTGGCATTGAGTATAGACCTGGGAATGTCCTCTGTATCTGTCCTTCATCACATGTGGATTGGCCAAAAATGGAAGATTTTGTTTTGCCTTAATACATGAATATTATTTAAAGTTATAAGTGCCATGGTTTCTATCTACAAACATAATATAAGCAGTAAACTAGTTATACTTGAAATGCACATGGAACTGGTCATCTCTGACAAAATCTGTGGCCCATTCCCCTTGTTTTCATCTTCTATGGAGGGAAGGAAATAATTCCAGTGCTGTTATTACTTGGGTAAAACTAACATCACACTATTATACTAAGATGTTAGATAGTTTTAGATAGCACAAAAGTTTTACTACATGAAAAATATTTTGTTTCAGACAAACTCTAAAAATGCAATCCAATAAATTGATAATTTATTGTGATGTCCAATAACACGTACACTGATAATTTGTTTATTAAAGTCCTATGGGTCACAAAAGCTGTGTTGTTGTTGTTCAGTCATGCCCAACTCTTAATGACTCCATTTGGGGTTTCCTTGGAAAAGATACTGGAGTGGTCTGTCATTTCCCTCTCCAGTTCATTTTAGAGATGAGGAAACTGAAGTAAATGAAGTCAAGTGACTTGTCCAAGATCCCACTGCTAGTAAGTGTCTAAAGCCAGATTTGAACTCAGGAAGATGAATCTTCCTAACTCTCGGTCCAGAATTCTATCAACTATACCACCTAATTCCCCTTTTTAAAAGTTATATTAAGTCAAAATTTGCCTCTTTGCAACTTCACAGAATCATAGACAAAGTTATAAAAAAAAACTTAGTGGCCTTCTCCTCCAGCACTTTCATTTTACAAATAAATGAAACAAAGAACCAGAAAGGTTCGGTAATCCACCTTAGATCATGCAAGTGGCAAGTGTCAAAGGCAAAATTTGAACTCAGGACTTCTTATTCCAAATCTAGTGCTATTTACACTGGATAGTCATGCCCTATTTTACCCACTTACTTCTATTATCTTGGCCAAACAAAATATGTCACCTCCCTCTTCTATACAACCATTTTTCTAATACTTGAAGATAACTAGAATGAACCTCCTCTTCTCCAAGGTAAACATTCCCACTTCTTTCTATATGGCATGAATTCAAGTCTCCTACCATTCTAATTAACTTCTTCTGGATCTGCTCAAATTTCCCAGTCATCTTCCTAAAATATGGTGCCCATGTGATACTCAAAATGTCAGAAGTCCAGGGAAGATAGCAGTGGTTTATCCCTGGAAATTATCCTTCTCAATGTAGTCCAGGACTGCATTCAAGTTTTTGGTGGCTATATCACACTGTTGACTAATTGGACTTGCAGTCTGCCATGATCCCCAGATCTTTTTTCATATAGATTTCTGTCTGAGGACTCCTCTCTTGCTTTGTTTATGAAGCTTTTTTTAACTGAAGCTTTCAACTTTATATTTAATCCTATTATATTCCATCTTGTTAACTTCAGCTCTATTCTAACCTGTCAAGATATTGGTTTTGTATCAGCAAGTAAAATACAGTCCGAACATCTTAGTTGAAGTGGTAGCCCTCACATAGAGGTATAAGAAAAATGACAAATTGTGAACTTCTGGACTCTTCTTTTTATTTACATTCATTGGTTTGCCTTTAACCCTAACAAAAGTGTTCAGAATAGAATTTGAGCCACTTGATGACTCTAGCTAGCCAAGAAATGTGATTTTCTTCCTTCCCTCTAGAGGAAAATCATATCAGTTATGTATACAACTATAATGTCTGTTTGGATGGGTGTTTTGCAAAGGCTTTGGATGAAAGTTTTTCCAATCATACTTGGTCCCCAGAAGGCTTCTGGGAATTCTGAGGTGGGTAGCTTCTAACTGACTTCATTATTTAGTCATTAGTTTGACTGGTTTGATCCACTGAACCTGTGCCCATCCCATCGATGCTTAAAACTTCAAAGACTGTCAGGTGTCCCATCTCTTAATTTAACACAGCTGTGGCTCCCATCCCAAAGGTTCCACTTAAAGGAAGTCACAACAGATGTAAAATGGAATTCCTATGCTGAGCATCATGATGGGATGATGCCAGAGTTTCTACATAAATTCATTGGAGCTCCATAGGGAAATAGTCATCAGGTATTCTCAAGAGAGAACTAGCTTTCAGAGAATCAGTTTGGTTCAGTTTGAAGACAACAAGTCCATAATTACCTATACAAGTAAGATATTTAGAGATGTATTGATCATCTGGCTCCTGTCAGACTGGGCTACTCTAAAAGCTTCTTCTCTGCTCTCAACTCCCTCCAATCAGCATTCCACAAATGTACATTCTAAAGAAATGTGCTTGTCAGCTCTCTGGCTGGCACCTGCCCCTCTCCCCTCTTCTTCTCTGACTCCTTCCCATTCTTTAAATTGAGCTGAAATCTCATCTCTTCTGCAAAGCCCTTCCTGTCCCTCATGACTGACCAACTCTGAGCTCTCCCTTCTCCATATATCTATGAATTTACTGTCCGGTCCACTGATTGGCATTTATATATAAATACTAACTTTCTTTTTCATTTCTGTCTTTAAGCTCCTTACAGATATGGGGCTTTGTCTTATTCATTTTTGTGCTCCACAGAACACCCAACAGCAGCTCTAAAACATTGCAAGTACTCAATAAAAGCTTCAAGTTAGTGTTTGATGAGCTGCTCCAAAAACAAGCAAGAGATAGGAATAGAATTCTGTTACCTCGCTCATGAATTCTACTGAACTTTCTCCAACCCTCAGGATCATTGGCTCACAAGTTATCAAGCCGGAAGGGACCTTAGAAACCATCTAGTCCAAACCCCTCATTTTAGAGATGGAGAAACTGAATTCCAAAATGGAAGTGACCTGACCAAGGTCACACAGCTAGTAAGGTTTTCCAGGATGTATCTCAAAATATGGTCAGACTACTAGTAAAGCCTGACCTGAGAACAAAGAACATATAATTTCAAAGCTAGAAAGTATTAGAGCACAAAGTGGCTTTAAAGTATAAAACATTTCAAGCTGAAAGGAAACCCAATAAAGGAGAGAAAGGGAGAGAAAGAGAGGGGAGAAAAGGAGAGAGAAAAAGTGAGAGAGAACATGTCAGCCATATAATTTAGAATTAGAGATTGGAAGTGCTTTGGAATATATAAAGTTAACTGAAAAGTAAATCTTAATATGCCCATAGAATATTAGAACTGAGATCTTAGAGAATATAGCATAGAATGAGAGAGTTGAAAGGAACACTGAACATTATCTAGTCCAATCCTCTCATTCTGCAGATGAGGAAACTGAAGCCCAAAAATGGAATATTATTATGTTTATAAAACTATTTTGACACATTTTTAAATTGATCACAGCTCTCTATTCTCTGCTTTGGCAAGAGCATATGTAATTATGGGCAGCTAGATGGCTGAGTGGATAAAGGACCAGTCCTGGAGTCAAGAAGACCAGAGGTCAAATTTAATCTCAGATACTTTCTAGCTGAATGAACCTGGGCAAGTCACTTAAGCCCAATTCCCTAGCCCTTGCTGTTCTACCTTGGAACCAATATTTAGTAGCAAATCTAATTCTAAAAGAGTTTTTTTTAAGAATTAATCTCATCTCTCAACTGTGGAAATCACCAAAAATTTGGGGTTAGAGGTAAATTGGACCTTAAAGCTTCATCTGCCAATTGATTAATGAGAGGCAAAATCCAGCATTGCCTCCTCCAACACATACACTCACAATCTTTCAAGTATAAAACCAGAGCTTTCAAGTATAAAACCAGAGCATTAGTGGGTCTTGGGAATTGAATCATTACTGCCTTAATAGGCAAGTACATTTCCAAGCTGTCCTCTTCTTCCTAGTAGCAGCTAATTAGAGAAAGCAGATGACATCAGGATGCAGTAGGGATCAGAAATGAACAGAATTCTTGATGAACAGGGTCAAAAGAGTCCCACAAGCTCCTCTATGCATGCGTAATAGGGCTGGTGAATTCAGATGTGAGCTTACAGGTTTGCATGCAGGATGCATTCTCAGATAGCTCCTTAGAGAATTCTTCTTGGACAACACTGTCAAATCTGTCAAGGCCCAGAATGGTTTATGCTTACTCAGCTCAGAGTTGGAGCCTAACGTGTGAATGGAAGAGCTTTGCTTGATGTGCTGGGTAACACCAATGCTACAGGTTCAAATAAAATGGCAACCTCAAGGCCTTCCAAGAGGGAAAAAATGTGATTATTTTTCTTTGGGATGTAGATTTAATGAATTAGACCAATGAAGGAAGCTCAGTGACTAACATTTCTTCCATAAAAAGAATAGTAGTTAATATTTACCTAACACTTCAATGTTTGCAAAGTACTATTTATCCATATTATCATGCATATATGTATATATAAAATAATAATACTTGCCTACCAGGGTCATTGTGAGGGGTCAAATAATAAAAATAGATATGATATTTTTATATTGTATGATACTGGGATATGATATATGATATATGTTATATATAATTCTATGTTGTATATTATATGTTACATAACAATAGATAATCTCATATAATAGTATATACCATATACACATGTGGATAAATACATATATATATAGTACTTTCCAAACCTTAAGGCCCTTTGTTAATAAAGTTTTATGTCTTTTTTTTAACCCTTACCTTCCATCTTGAAATCAGTATTATGTATTGGTTCCAAGGCAGAAGAACAGTAAAGGCTAGGCAATGGGGGTCATCACACAGCCTGGAAGTGTCTGAGGTCACATTTGAACCCAGGACCTCCCCTCTCTAGTGCTAGTTCTCAATCTACTGAGTCACCTACCTGCTTCCTGAAGTTCTTTTTTTTCTCATTTAATCTTCATGACAACCCTCGGAGACAAGTGCTATTATGATCTCCATCTTATAGATAAAGAAAATGAAACTGATAGAGGCAAAATGACTTACCCAGAGTTGAGTTAGTAAATAACTGTGACAGGATTTGAATTTTGGACTTCTTGACTATAAGTCCGGTGCTCTATCTAATAACCATGCTCCAAGAGCAACAAGCTATGAGAACTGAGCACTCACGCATGATATTATTATTATTATTTCATTTTTATCTTTCTGTTCTGTGGATTTTAGAAAAAGTCTAGGAATAACTTGTTACCTTACTATTATGCTTTTCTGTTTAATATTTGGTGAACTGTTGTGCTGGTAGATTTTATGACTTTTAAAATTAATTCTATAAATATATATGACTATTTTAAGATTAATTACAAGTGCTAGGATATAAATTCATCTTCTGTAGATTCATACATTTCTGGGCTATTTCCAGTAGCAGCCAGAATGAAGGGAATGATATATATTGCTTCCTTTTCTCACATGATTTTGATTTCTTCCTGTGGGTCTTTGGACAAGGAAAGCTTTGCATTCCGTGTAGATCAGAAGTTATGAGAGTTCTGCATTGCAACAGCTATTAAAAATATTATTCTTAGGGGGCAGCTGGGTATCTCAGTGGATTGAGAGCCAGACTTAGACCCGGGAGGTCCTAGGTTCAAATATGACCTCAGACACTTCCCAGCTGTGTGACCCTGGGCAAGTCACTTAACCCCCATTGCCTAGCCCTTACCACTCCTCTGCCTTGGAAATAATACACTGCACTGATTCCAAGATGGAAGGTAAGGGTTATATATATATAAAATTCTTAAAAATCTTTGTGGGTCAAAATTTTGAGCAACCAATTATCTGTGCTGATGCTCTGATCCCAATCCTGTTCATGGGTTGGATTACTCTCCAGGAAATTTGGGTGTTCGTATTTGTGGGGTGGGGATTTTTGTATTATTATTATTGGTGTTCATCATTAGGATGAGCATTTTGTCCTAGTGAAGAGAGACCACCTCCAAAGCAGGAAAAGCAGATTTCCACCTTGGACAGCTCCTTTAGGCTATAAATTGCTGGGCTCTGACTGATCTGCATTTGTATAGTGAGACCTGTGTTGTATACCAGTGGAGAGGAAATAAGAGAGAAGCTGGTACAGCAGGTGGGATGACTTGGAATCAAGAAGACCTCAGATACCATCCAGCTATGTGAGCCTGTTCAAATTACTTAGCCTCTCGGGCTTCAGTTTCTCCATTTGGAGACTGAAGGTGGGGTGGAACTCTAGGACCTCTAATATTCCTTCCACCTCTAAGTCAATAATCTATGACCTCTCTGAGTCTCAGTTTCCACATCTGTAAATAGAGGGAATTGGATAACTTTAACCCTTCCAGCTCTAAATCTAAAAGGCTATGTATGACTTTTCTGAGCCTTTATGTCCCCAAATGTAAAGTGAGAAATAATCCATGTGAATTACAGGGCTGCTGTGAGACTCAAAACAAGATAATGCTAATAAAGCCCTTTCCAGACAATAAAGAACTCCTGTTGTTCAATAGCTTCCAACTCCTTCATGACCCCATTTGAGGTTTTCTTGGCACAGATTTTGTAGTGCTTTGCCATTTCCTTCTCCAGCTCATTTCACAGATGAGAAAATCAAGGCAATGGGATTAAATGAGTTTCCCAAGGTCACACAGTTAGTACACATCTGAGACCAAATTTGAACTCAAGTTTTCCTGACACTCTATCTACTACACCACCTAGATGTCTCTATAGAGAATGGTACCAAGAGATAATTATCATGGCTATTAGTCACCATTAAATTAGACCTTGTTATTATAATAAGAGCACCTACATCACAGAATTATCTTGAGGATAAATGAGATGAGTGGAAAACACTTTGCAAACCTCAAAGTATTATATGCTTTAATTTGCTATTATTGTCAGCAATTAATTAAATTTGCCCCTAATATCCTAGACCACAAAGTTTCCTACTAAGAAACGGGCAGGCTTCCCTACCCCTGCCTCCACCCCAGCTAGACACATTAGTGGAAACTTCAGCTGGGATTACTTTATGCAAAGGAAAATGGGATTTATGATGAATTTTTAAAGCAGACAAGCACAGTCTTGGGTCAGACCCTTTGAAATCCTAAGGAAGAGGCGAATGGGGATCTGAAGCAATATCATGTGTGCATGTAGCAAAGACATTAAATCTTAATATTAGATGCATAGATCCTAGGAGAGTGAGATTCTAAAAAGCACATTCACTAGCGAGTATGGATGGCAATATCAAGCCACAGATTCTACCAATGTAATTGCCCCATTTTTCTTCTTTGTTTGGATACAGCTAAATACTCCTCTTGAGTCTCCATAAACTATTCTTCTTCTTGCTTCATATAACCAAATTGAACTCTATGGCTCATTGATACGTTTTGCAAGAGTGCAGAGTACAGAAACTCCAGCCACAAGACTATAAATGGCTGTGAAAGCCTGCTGAGTTTAGTTATTGCTTCTTTCCTAGCTAATGTTATATGTAAAAATAGTTTGGTGTAGGAGAAAGAGGGCAGGGCTTAGAGTCCAGAAAAGTTGTGTTTGGATTCTGCTAATGGGATCCTAAGCAAATCATTTAACCTTAATTGGAACCCCAGGAAAAACATTAGGATTTAATAGCTAAGTCTTAGACAGGTTGTGATTTAAAGTCTATGGTGTTGTTGCTCAGTTGTTTTAAGTCGTGTTCAACCATCCATGACCCTATTTGGGGGTTTTTTGGACAAAGATATTGGAGTGGTTTGCCATTTCCTTCTTTTGCTTTTCCTTTTTTTTTGCCATTTTCCTTTCTTTTACAGGTAAAGAAACTGAGGAAAACAGGGTTAAGTGACTTACCCAGGATCATACAGTAAGTAAACAGGCTCGATTTAAACTCATAAAGATGAGTCTCACTGATTCCAAGCCTAGTATTCTATCCATTTTGCCACAAATCTCTGATAGTGGAGGGAATTCTCATTCTTGCTTTAATGAGTTCACACCCTGAGATTCTTAGGACCATTGGCCTAGAACAATAAAGGAACTGAGAGGTCATCTAGTCCAATCCCCCTCCAATTTACACATGAAGAAACTGAGGCCCATTCAGTGTAAGTGACTTGGTCAAAGACACCCATTTGTGGTGGAGGTGAAATTTCCCTATTTGCTGGAAAGTTTAGGTATTCCTAGAAAACCTCACCTGTTTGATCATTTTGCTAAAGGCATTTTTGACTTCCTTGTTCCTCAGGCTGTAGATCACAGGGTTCAACATGGGAATCACCACTGTGTAAAACACAGATGCTATCTTGTCACTGTCCATGGAGTGGCTGGAGCCAGGTTGTAAGTACATGAAGATGATTGTCCCATAGAAAATGGAGACAGCAGTGAGGTGGGAAGCACAGGTGGAGATGGCCTTCTGGCGGCCTTCAGCTGACTTCATCCTTAGGATGGCGATGAAGATGAACAGGTAGGAGATCAAGATGACCAGGAGAGTAAAGAAGACATTGAAACCAACCACAAAGAAGACAACCAACTCACTGATGTGGGTGTCAGAGCAGGAGAGAGCTAAGAGTGGGGGGATATCACAGAAAAAGTGATGGACTACATTAGAACGACAGAAAGAAAGGCTGAAGGTATCTCCTGCATGGATTGAAGCATTCAGAAAGCCACAAATGTAGGAGCCAGCGACCAGACAAATGCACACACTCGCCGTCATGGTGGTGGTGTAATGGAGGGGCTTACACACAGCTGCATGGCGGTCATAGGCCATGGAAGCCAGGAGGTAGCATTCCACCGTGGCAAACCCAACAAAGAAGAAGAACTGGGCAGCACACTCGGAGTAGGAGATAACCCTATTCCCTGAGAAGAGGGCAGCAGCCACCTTAGGAGCTACAGCTGAGGAGTAACCCAGATCAACAAAGGAAAGATTACTGAGAAAAAAGTACATTGGAGTGTGCAGGCGGGAGTCAGAATGGATGAGCACCATCATTCCCAAGTTCCCTACAAGTGTGAAAAGATAGATGAACAAAAATACTAGGAAGAGAGGGAGGTGGAGTTTGGGGTCATCTGTCAGTCCCAAGAGAATGAACTCTGTCACTTCAGTGCTATTTCCCATGAGACTTTGCTCTCTCTCTCTCTTATTTCTCCTACCTATGGGGAGAAAGGAAAAGGTGACAATGAAATAGGGATTCAGTCATTCAACAAGCAATTATTGAATGCCTACTATGTGCTAGATGCTGGGGACACAGAAAAAAACTAAATAGTCCCAACCCTGTTGGGTTTGACTTGCATTCTGTTGAAGGAAACTATATATAAAATATATTAATAAATATAAAATATAGACAGTAAAATATGTAAGGGATACACAAACATTGGAACCTTCAAATAA